>NC_044384.1:133651444-133991803 GCF_006542625.1 Nomascus leucogenys
AGCTTTACTTCCAACTATGTGGTCAATTTTGGAATAGGTGTGGTGTGGTGCTGAAAAAAATGTATATTCTGTTGACTTGGGGTGGAGAGTTCTGTAGATGTCTATTAGGTCCACTTTATGTAGAGCTGAGTTCAATTCCTGGATATCCTTGTTAACTTTCTGTCTCGTTGATCTGTCTAATGCTGACAGTGGGGTGTTAAAATCTCCCATTATTATTGTGTGGGAGTTTAAGTCCCTTTGTAGGTCACTCAGGACTTGCTTTATGAATCTGGGTGCTCCTGTGTTGGGTGCATATATATTTAGGATAGTTAGCTCTTCTTGTTGAATTGATCCCTTTACCATTATGTAATGGCCTTCTTTGTCTCTTTTGATCTTTGTTGGTTTAAAGTCTATTTTATCAGAGACTAGGATTGCAACCCCTGCCTTTTTTTGTTTTCCAGTTGCTTGATAGATCTTCCTCCATCCCTTTATTTTGAGTCTATGTGTGTCTCTGCACGTGAGATGGGTTTCCTGAATACAGCACACTGATGGGTCCTGACTCCTTATCCAGTTTGCCAGTCTGTGTCTTTTGATTGGAGCATTTAGCCCATTTACATTTAACGTTAATATTGTTATGTGTGAATCTGATCCTGTCATTATGATGTTAGTTGGTTATTTTGCTCGTTAGTTGCTATAGTTTCTTCCTAGCCTCGATGGTCTTTACAATTTGGCATGTTTTTGCAGTGGCTGGTACCGGTTGTTCCTTTCCATGTTTAGTGCTTCCTTCAGGAGCTCTTTTAGGGCAGGCCTGGTGGTGACAAAATCACTTAGCGTTTGCTTGTCTGTAAAGTGTTTTATTTCTCCTTCACTTATGAAGCTTAGTTTGGCGGGATAGGAGATTCTGGGTTGAAAATTCTTTTCTTTAAGAATGTTGAATATCGGCCCCCACTCTCTTCTGGCTTGTAGAGTTTCTGCTGAGAGATCAGCTGTTAGTCTGATGGGCTTCCCTTTGTGGGTAACCCGACCTTTCTCTCTGGCTGCCCTTAACATTTTTTCTTTCATTTCAACTTTGGTGAATCTGACAATAATGTGTCTTGGAGTTGCCCTTCTCGAGGAGTATCTTTGTGGCGTTCTCTGTATTTCCTGAATCTGAATGCTGGCCTGCCTTGCTAGATTGGGGAAGTTCTCCTGGATAATATCCTGCAGAGTGTTTTCCAACTTGGTTCCATTCTCCCCATCATTTTCAGGTACACCAATCAGACGTAGGTTTGGTCTTTTCACATAGTCCCAAATTTCTTGGAGGCTTTGTTCATTTCTTTTTATCCTTTTTTCTCTAAACTTCCCTTCTCTCTTCATTTCATTCATTTCATCTTCCATCAGCGATACCCTTTCTTCCAGTTGATCGCATCTGCTACTGAGGCTTCTGCAATCTTCGCGTAGTTCTCGAAACTTGGCTTTCAGCTCCATCAGCTCCTTGAAGCCCTTCTCTCCATTGGTTATTCTAGTTATCCATTCTTCTAATTTTTTTTCAAAGTTTTTAACTTCTTTCCTGTTGTTTTGAATTTCCTCTCGTAGCTCAGAGTAGTTTGATCGTCTGAAGCCTTCTTCTCTCAACTCATCAAAGTCATCCTCCATCCAGCTTTGTTCCGTTGCTGGTGAGGAACTGCGTTCCTTTGGAGGAGGAGAGGTGCTCTGTTTTTTAGAGTTTCCAGTTTTTTTGGTCTGTTTTTTCCCCATCTTTGTGGTTTTATCTACTTTTTGTCTTTGATGGTGGTGATGTACAGATGGGTTTTTGGTGTGGATGTCCTTTCTGTTTGTTAGTTTTCCTTCTGCCAGACAGGACCCTCAGCTGCAGGTCTGTTGGAGTTTACTAGAGGTGCACTCCAGACCCTGTTTGGCTGGGTGTCAGCAGCGGTGGCTGCAGAACAGCGGATTTTCGTGAGACCACAAATTCAGCTGTCTGATAGTTCCTCTGAAAGTTTTGTCTCAGAGAAGTACCCGGCTGAATGAGGTGTCAGTCTGTCCCTACTGGGGGGGTGCCTCCCAGTTAGGCTGCTCAGGGGTGAGGGACCCACTTTAGGAGGCAGTCTGACCGTTCTCAGATCTCCAGCTGCGTGCTGGGAGAACCACTACTCTCTTCAAAGCTGTCAGTCAGACAGGGACATTTAAGTCTGTGGAAGTTCTTGCAGAGTTTTTGTTTGTCTGTGCCCTGCCCCCAGAGGTGGAGCCTACAGAGGCAGGCAGGCCTCCTTGAGCTGTGGTGGGCTCCACCCAGTTCGAGCTTCCTGGCTGCTTTGTTTACCTAAGCAAGCCTGGGCAATGGCGGGCGCCCCTCCCCCAGCCTCGCTGCCGCCTCGCAGCTTGATCTCAGACTGCTGTGCTAGCAATTAGCGAGACTCCGTGGGCATAGGACCCTCCGAGCCAGTTGCGGGACACAATCTCCTAGTGTGCCGTTTTCCAGGCCCGTTGGAAAAGCGCAGTATTAGGATGGGACTGACCCGATATTCCAGGTGCCGTCTGCTTCCCCTTTCTTTGACTAGGAAAGGGAACTCCCTGACCCCTTGCGCTTCCCGAGTGAGGCAATGCCTCGCCCTGCTTCGGCTCGCGCACAGTGCGCTTCACCGACTGTCCTGCACCCACTGTTAGGCACTCCCTAGTGAGATGAAACCGGTACCTCAAGCAGAAATGCAGAAATCACCCGTCTTCTGTGTCACTGGGGCTGGGAGCTGGAGACCGGAGCTGTTCCTATTCGGCCATCTTGGCTCCACCCGGATTCACTGCATTTTAAACTTAAATTTCATGTTAATGTCAAATTATATCAATCAACTAATATGACTTACCTATTAGCAGACTTGGAATAGATAATCATATATTTGCATTTTCCTCAGCTGAAATTTTTCTCTCTGAAAAGTACTATTATAGGAATATTCCACTGTTTTTGTTAAAACTGTTGAAGTGGAGAAGAATCCATTTGCCATAGTTAAATAAGATGTCCAATCCTTCCTAGTAAAACATACTGACGAACTTGAATCTCTCTTTGAAATACTCAAATTTACTTGTTTATGTAACAGATATTGAAAAATTTCTACATTCTAGGATCTGCTTAAAGACAAGAAATATTGCAGTGAACAAAGCAGAGAAAACTTCCTACCTTTAAAGAGCTTACATTCTAACTGAGGGGGTGGAGGAAGACATAAAATAAGTAAAATATTGTTAACTGTGGATAAGTAATATGGAGAAAAATAAGCTGAGGGCAACAAGATAAAAATAAATTGTGGGGAGATGCAATTTTAGGTTGGATACATAAAGAAGATTCACTAAACGTCTGCCATAAAAATATCTGAGGAAAGAACATTCTAAGTAGAGGTAACAGTAAATGCAAAAGGCCCTGCATGCGATGATGCCTGGCAGGTCTGAACAGCAAAGAGGTCAGTGTGACTGAAGCGCAGGGAAAATAAAAAAGGAAGAGGTAGAGAATTGTCCTGTAGGGCCTTCTGAAGTCATTTTTGCTTTTACTTGGAATAAAATAGGAAGCTACTGGTATCATCTGAACAGTATCACTTTGGTTGCTGTGCTGAGACTAGATGATAGAAAGTCTAGGAAGTGAGGGGTCTGTCCATTAGGAGGCTACTACAGGAATCGAGGCAAGAGATAAGAGTGACTTGAATAAAGATGGCATTGGAAGAGGTAGTGAAAACTAGCTGGATTCTACTTACTTTTTAAAGGTGTAGCTGACCGTATTTACTAAAGGGTTGGATGAAGGGTTTGGGACAAAGAGTTGAGCCACAGACAATGTCAAGGGGGATGTCCTAAGAAAGTAGAAGGATGGAATTGGCACTTACTAAGATGAGAAGACTAGAACAATCAGATGTGGGGCAACCAACAACTCCGTTTTAACACATGTCAATATCTAATATCTATGTGAACCTTAACACAAACCTTAACGTACTTCCATATGAATTTTTTGAATCTTACCATACAGAAATAGTCTAATGCCAAGGGTGGCAAACTAACTTAAAATATCATTTAGTTGTTTACATTTAAGGTTGGAGAATGGACTACAATAACTTCCCACTCCAAAGCCTAGGAGTGGGAAGAAAAACAGTTTATAGTAGTATCCTTCTTCTGTGTTGTCGACTAAGTAACATGCCCCAAGAAGACTTGAGGAACAAGAAGTCCCTGTTTTTTTTCAGGCAGTGCCACCATGCCGAGAAGTCCAGAAGCCTCCCAAGTCATAGAAAATGGACAAAAGTTGGGGTCACCTGAATCCTTGTAATTTAATTCTAATTTTGTTACAAAATAGTTACTATGGTTTTTCACTTTCTTATTCGCTGGGACTTCAATAAACACCGATAATTATTTGTATAATTTCTCATTCACTAATTTCCATTTTTAATTCTTTTCATAAGTCTTCCTTTGAAAATACTAAAAGCATCCTTGGATCTAGGATAATTCTTCCTTCATTTCACAGATAGGAAAATGAAGAACAGCAGGGTTTTTGGTTTTTTTTTTTTTTTTTTGCATTGTACATTTCCAAATGTCATAGAAACCCTATCTCTTTGTTCCTTTATTGTAATACTGTCCAAATATTGCCTGGTAAGGAATTATAGGTTAAAACCAAAAGCATTCTAACATATATCTAATGTATATATGACTGCTAATATCGATAGAAGAAAAAATTGAACTATATAATGTTACATAAATTGAACTTTTGAATCCTGATAAGCCCTGGAAGAGTATAGAACTTTCCTACGTAAAAATTTAGACTGACCACTGAAAGTACCAAATAATAAGCTTCAGAATTATATGAAATACAAAATACATATATTCATTTGGCTAGAAAACACCACCTGAAAAATGCCTTTTTTTTTTTTTTAGCTATTATATACTCAAATTCAATGGAATTCGATGGGCCACAAAAATAAGTTATTAGTGATTTATCTGTTGAATACTTGTGTAATATAAATTTGACAACTGGTGGTGGGGGAATATAGAGAAAGGTAGGGAAGGGCAGAAAAAAGAGGCATAATTACATAATCCAAGGTAAATTTGGAAATCATAATCCAAAAAGCTATTTGAAATACTGATTTTATAACTTAAAATTCATTATCTGTGTCTTAAATATTTTGGGGGGGAGTAGAGGGAAGAGTGAGGGAATAGAAAGATTGGAAATGGCAAAGCTGACACTGGGGGGAAACAGCACATCTAAGATCCGTCATAATGAAGGCCCTTTAGTCTCTGTCACCTAAGAAAAGGAAAATCTACAAAAAAAAAGTATATAGCCAGAACATGTTCACAAAGGACACATAGAAGCAACTGTGGGTTCTGGTGGACAATCAGTGTTTAAAACTCTGCCCTGGAAATTAATTTAATGAGATGTTGGTTAGAACATTGAAAAGAAAGCAAAACCACTCCAGGTTGAGCGTCCCAAACCCAAAGATCTGAAATGGTCCAAAATGCAAAACCTTTTCAGTGCTGACCTGATGCTCAAAGGAAATGCTCACTGAAGCATTTTGAACTCTAGATTTGAGATGCTCAACCAGTATAATGTAAGTATTCCAAAATTTGAAAGAAAAAAAAATCCCAAATCCAGAACTTAATCCATACTGTGTTGTCTTTTTTCTCCAACATAGGTAATTTGTATAGCACTTATACTTAAAACATTCTTATGAGCATTATTTTATTGAATAGAATAACCTATTCCTATTCCCAGTCTAGGGAAATTCTGAATATAACTGTGAGACAAGAGCTGATGGTCACATTAGTAAGTGAAATTTTTAGAAATAGCAATGGAGATGGGATAACTCTAAATTTGTATCCATAGTCTCACTAAGTGAGGTTTAACACAAATGTTGACAACTGCTAGTGTGAAATGACATAGCTCTTTGCATCTTTCAGTTTTTTTGTGATCTGATCCACAGAAAAGCTCTAGGCAGGAAGCTATTTATTAAAGGTGAGGATTCCTAGCAAAATATTTGCAACTATATGATTTGTTTTAAAATTAATCATGTGATTTGTTACACCTACATATGGGTGATAGACAACTAACTACACTTTGGAAAAGTCTTAAGGCAAGAAATACATTTAGGATGTAAAAGAGATATAATAGAACTCTGTTGCATAGAAACTTTATACTGTGATTAGTTTTTAAAACAAGGAAATCAAGAGCTCTTTAAATTGCTGCTCCAAATTTTATTTTGTTACAGATTTTTCTAAGCCTATAAAGAAGAAATGAACTGGTAAAATAATTAGAAGTGTACATATACATGTATATACATACACACACACAGGCTGAATATTGTTCATCCGAAGTGCTTGGAAATAAGTCTTGAGGATTTTGGATTTTTTTGAATTTTTGAATATTTATATTTACTGGTTGAACATCCCAGATATGAAAATCCAAAATCCCAAATGCCCCAATAAACACTTCTTTTGAGGGTCATGTCAGCACTTAAAGTTGTGGATTTTGGAGCATTTCCAACTATGGATACTGAATCTCTCTGTTTGTGTATACGTGTGTGCGTGCTTGCGTGCATCAAAGTCATTTATAGGCACAGAGCTCCCTTCTGTTCCTTAATTTTCAGAAAATGATGCCAGTGAATCTGAGGAAGAAACCAGACATGTAAAGACAGGGACTGTAAGAGTAACACTTAGAGTTGTACAGCAGGAAATGCTGGCTCTTCCAGTCAAGGGGACTTGGAAACTTTATTTGTATAGTGAAATATGGGAAATCTAGAGTCAATCTCTTTTTGACAGATGAGCTGATTAAAGAAAGTTGGACACGCCGGGTGCAGTGGCTCACACCTGTAATCCCAGCACTTTGGGAGCCCGAGGCAGGTGGCTCATGAAGTCAGGAGTTTGAGACCAGCCTGGCCTACATGGTGAAACCCAATCTCTACTAAAAACACACAAAAAGTTGGCCGGGCACAGTGGCAGGCGTCTGTAGTCCCAGCTACTTGGGAGGCTGAGGCAGGAGAATCGCTTGAACCTGGGAGGCGGAGGTTACAGTGAGCCGAGATTGCGCCACTGCACTCCCGCCTCAGCGACGGAGCGAGACTGTCTTTATAAAAAAAAAAAAAAAAAAGTCGGACAAGAAACGAATCAGTCTGTTTTTGAGTAAATGTAAGAATGTTCTCTCTAGAGTATACATGTTATTCATGCTTTTTATTTGCTGTATTTTATGATGCTTTGACATCTTTAAATGCTTGCTGATCAAAGAGGAACCACCCCGTTCAGGGTCTCTCTCTTAGCGATAGCAAAGGTCTTTCTTAGCGATAGGTCTCTTAGAGATAGCAAAGGGCTCAGCCAGGAGCAGGTCTTTCATACACATACCTATCAATCCCAAGTCTATAGCCCCCAACCACACTCCTTATCTAATACTTGCACACCAAGCCACTATTTATCCATCCCAAATCATCCTAGGACAAGGTGCCAGAGAATCAAACACCATCCCTATGGCCTACCAGTATTATTCAAACTAGCCAATCTTAAACCATTTACTCTACCCTACCTGGCCTTTCTTAAGGAAATCTCAATAAAGGATCTAGCTAGTCTTGCCCCTTGCTCCTTATGCCACATGACCAAAATTTGGTGCTTTGCCCATGACCCTATATAGCATGTGATAACTCAAGATCTTTTTTCCTTTGAGACAGTGTCGCTGTATCACTGAGGCTGGAGTGCAGTGGCGTGATCTCGGCTCACTGCAACCTACACCTCCCGGGTTCAAGCGATTCTCCTGCCTCATCCTCCTGAGTAGCTGGGATTACAGGCATGTGCCACTACGCCTGGCTAATTTTTGTATTTTTTCGTAGAGACAGGGTTTTGCCATGTTGGCCACACTGGTCTTGAACTCCTGACCTCAGGTGATCAGCCCACCTCAGCCTCACAAAGTGCTGGGATTACAGGTGTGAGCCATTGCGCTGGCGGTAACCCACTCTGAAGCCTTTGAGTATAATAAACTTACTTCAAGTTTATTCTTCCTGTGGCCAATGACTTCTATCATACCGTTATTCAACATATAATTTTTTTTTTTTTGAGGCGGATTCTCGCTCTGTTGCCCAGGCTGGAGTACAGTAGCACCATCTCGGCCCACTGCAAGCTCTGCCTCCCGGGTTCACGCCATTCTCCTGCCTCAGCCTCCCAAGTAGCTGGGACTACAGGCACCCACCACCACGCCTGGCTAATTTTTTGTATTTTTAGTAGAGACAGGGTTTCACCGTGTTAGCCAGGATGGTCTCGATCTCCTGGCCTTGTGATCCGCCCACCTCGGTCTCCCAAAGTGCTGGGATTACAGGCGTGAGCCACCATGCCCAGCCAACATTTACATTCTTACAACAGTATATAAAATAAATATAACTGAGAAATAATAAAGCATCTGTTCACTGTAAAAACAAAAAAAATCTCAAGTTCAGTCAGCTTTCTGGCTGACTGACACATCGTTGCTCATGTTAGGTTTGTTTGTTGTTGTTTGTTTTACATTTAAAGCTGTCGAGCCACGATTGTGGAATAAATTCTAAAACATAAATGAGTATGTGAATTTAAAAGAAAATACAATTCAGGGTTGTATACAGGATATATATTTATTAACAGTGAAAAAGCATTTACCCAAAGTCAATGTTACAAAATACAAAGAGTACCTCCGCAGTCTGGCCAGCTCATTATTTTAGGCATTATCTCAACCTGCATAAAGTTCTCTCTCACTCATTTTGAACTTTTCTTCCTCTATCTGTAACCAAAATTTTTAATTTCAAAATTAGGACAAATAGGAATACAGAATGCCTAACCCTTCAGCAATAGTTACTAGAGAAAACAGATTAAATAAATATATCTGCTCTCAAACCCTAGGTATTTTAAAACTAAATTATCTACTAAAATAGAAAAACAATACTTAGATTAACAGCAGCTGTAACACAAGTCAAATAAGCAATTTTGATAAGGTTCGTAGGTACTATGGTAATAACTAAGATATAAATACAATTTTTCCACTTTAATATGCATGCAGAGAGAGAGAGACAGTATGTAAGGCTTGGCTTGAGTACCAAAACAGTTTTTACCCTTTCCTGCTTAAAGTCTAGAAAATAAAGAATTTGGGGGTGCATGTAACATAACTTACTGTTCCAATTTCCCTGAAGTTAGAGCACCTGGATAAGAACTCCGAATTCTGAATTGGTAATTTTCTGAATAGGTTTTATTAAAGTTGAAGATATACTGTCTTCCATAATTTAAGTAGCAATACAGTAAATGTCCTCATAGGGAAATCCTCATTTAATACTCCTTGAATGGACATTACACTGAGATATACAGCAAGTTAACATTTTTTTTTTTTTTTTTTTTTTTTTTTTTTTGAGACAGAGTCTCGTTCTGCTGCCAGGGTGGAGTGCAGTGGCATGATCTCGGCTCACTGCAACCTGCAACCTCCACCTCCCAGGTTCAGGCCATTCTCCTGCCTCAGCCTCCCAAGTAGCTAGGACTACAGGCACGTGCCACCTCTCCCAGCTAATTTTTTAATTTTTAGTAGAGACGGGGTTTCACCATGTTGGGCAGGATGGTCTCAATCTCTTGACCTTGTGATCTGCCTGCCTCGGCCTCCCAAGGTGCTGGGATTACAGGAGTGAGCCATGGTGCCTGGGCAGCAAGTAACAATTTTAAAGGAATACTCTCAACAAGTTCTTTTTTTATGGGGTATTTCAGTTGTTAACAAAGTTAAAATACTTATTGGAACTAATTCTTCATATTTTATTCGAGGAAGAATCTATAAGGTTGACTTACTCATTGTTGACTGGTTTTTAGAAGCCTTATTGGGTATATGGACAGTTTGGGATAAAAAGTAAATCACTTTTCAAAAGCTGACTTAAAGTCACATAAACTTTCAATACTTCACCTGCAAATCTGCTTCAACCTCACTACACACAAAAGAAACTGCTATGCTTTGGCTTCAAATTACCATCTCAATAGGCAAGTTTATCTGAAGGCATATAGAATCTTACTATTTTATTACAGAAATTTAGTTGTATTTATCCCCACTTGAAGAAGTTAAGTTTTTCATTTAAAATTAACCACAATGTTACTTCTCTGTGCAGAAATCTCCCTAATTATATAAAGCTTATTTTTTTACTTTTAGTCTGAGGCGATGTAGGTAAATATTTTCCAGAATTTGAAATCCTAACAGATAATGATGTAAGTTCTAGATACTGAGAACCTATGTTCTAAACTTATTATCCAACTTCAATGGATTAATAAATATTCTATAATAACTTCATAGGTATCCTGGATACCTTGATAATCTGCCCTATTCTTGCACAGGAATAGGACCTGCAGGTATCTAAAAGAACATCAGACCCAACAGCAGCAACACTGGCATTATTTGGAAGATTGGCCTAATGGATGGGCTTTATAACAAATAATATATTTTTCTAACTCTTAACCATTGCTCTTCTCTGAGCAGCCTAAAGTTATATAAAACATCGACTTGCTGTATAGAATTCAACATAATTTCCAAAAAAGATACTTTATAGCTAAGTCCAAACTTTATTTAAAACTACATTTGAAATTCGTTACCAAACATCACAATGGGGAAAAAAATCAAGACCCAAAAAAAGAAGGGAAAACAAAAACAAAAACAAAAACAGTGTGTCAAGGCTTAAATCTGTCCAGAATTCAGTTTCTGATGTTTTAAACTACCATGGGGAGAAATGACCACACCTATCAAAAAAGCAGTGTCAAACTAATTTACATTTTTATACAGATCAGATGTTTATTTAGTACTGTTTTCATATATGTATTGAGTATGTAAGGACAGTTAGATGAGCCTCTGAAGACATCTCATATACTCTGGGCTCCCACCGTTTCTGAAAAACAGAATAATAATGCTTTATAAATTACTTATCGAATTACTAGAATTTAACACTGTTCTCTGTCATTAAAGCTTTTACTTTTAATATAAGGTTATTATAAAAGAAATCCTAAGTTAGCTTGCTAATACAATTCCCTAATAGCACACAGTAAAAAAAAAGAATAGGTGAGGTTTCTGATTCAACAAGGCAGACTGAGCAGATACTTCCTGTCTCTCTAAAAACACTCCACTAGGAAAACAAAACAACTATAGAATACAATGAATCTAGACCAACAAAAGAAGACTGGTTGTGAGAAAACAGAACAGGGGATATCAGCAAATTACCAGAATGCTCAATGCAGATGGAAGCATACCCAATGACAGTGGAGGAAGCTGCAGCTCAAACACTTGCAAGAGGCTGCAGCGGAGAAGGGTACCATATTCTAACAGGGAGAAGTGGGCTGAAAACTGAGAAATTAACTGAAGGTCTGATATCTGAAGGTCCTTCTCCTCACTCCATTTCCAGGAAAAACAAAAACAATGAGATATCATGTGATTTTCATCAACTGATGAACTGATGGAGAACAACAAAAAGGAAACCCTTTGATCCTGATGCAAGAAACACTGAGTGGCTCCAGAGCTGTGTTATTAGACTCATACAGAAAATCTGAGACTATCGCTTGGCTCTAAAATGAATGATATTTATATAGAAGCATTCTCAGAGAAAGTACAGAACCATTTAATTATATTACAAAAACAAAATGTTAAGTGCATATAATAGCCTTAGTAATGTAAGAATATGGGTAAAACGGAACAGAGAACCAGGAAGAAAGCAGAGGAGCAGCAGCAAGGGATAATGACCAAAGTTGATGGAACAAAATGCACATACACTTAACCGAAACAGAAAGTAACAAAAATAATATGAACACTGAGAGGAAGAGGAGAGAGAGGTAGGGCTAGACACACACCTGTCATCGGGTAGATAAGAGGTATTATCTGCATCTTAAACACTAAGAATCATAATAGTCTCCTAAAGAACTAAAAATCATTAATAAAAAGTGGGTTCTTGGGCTGGGCACGCTGGCTCACACCTGTAATCCCAGCACTTTGTGAGGCCGAGGCAGGCGGATCACCAGGTCAGGAGATCAAGACCATCTGGCTAACTTGGTGAAACCCCGTCTCTACTTAAAAAATACAAAAAAATTAGCCAGGCATGGTGGCTGGCACCTGTAGACCCAGCTACTCGGGAGGCTGAGGCAGAAGAATGGCGTGAACCCGGGAGGCGGAGCTTGCAGTCAGCCAAGATCACACCACTGCACTCCAGCCTCGGTGGCAGAGTGAGACTCTGTCTTAAGAAAAAAAAAAAAAAAAAGGTGGGTTTTGTACCTTTCTTAAACCATGGGCATGTCTTTTTTTTTTTTTTTGAGATGGAGTCTTGCTCTTTCACCCAGGCTGGAGTGCAGTGGCGCTATGTCAGCTCATTGCAAGCTCTGCCTCCTGTGTTCACGCCACTCTCCTGCCTCAGCCTTCCAAGTAGCTGGGACTACAGGCACCCACCACCATGCCTGGCTAATTTTTTGTATTTTTAGTAGAGATGGGGTTTCACCATGTTAGCCAGGATGGTCTCGATCTCCTGACCTCGTGATCCGCCCACCTCGGCCTCCCAAAGTGCTGGGATTACAGGCGTGAGCCACACGCCCAGCTGGCATGTCTACATTTTTTAAAACTGAAGATTTTAATAGAAAAAAATTATCTGACACTGTTTTATAAACAGTTGAACTAAAATTCTTACAGAATTATACTTTCCAGTATTTGGCTTAAATCTCCCAGGTTACTAGTAGCATATTTAAAAAATAAAACACAATAGTAGTATGAAGATTCAATGATTTTTCAATATGGCAAGATTTAAATTGATAACTCTTACCAGGTTCTTTTAGTATCTCAGAATTTCCAGCTAATTCTTCAGTCTGCATTTCACATATTTCACCAGATAAATGGTTTTTCTGTTCTTCTTCTACCATTTTCTTCGTTAGATCTGCCTTTGGAATGAAAATTAAAAATACAAACCATTTTTCATTTTAACAGTATTTGTTATGTAAAGACAAGTTTCATTAAAGACAGCCAAATACCTCTGAATATATTGTCAGTTTCAGTGGTAAATCTTCAACTTTTACAAAATCTTCTTCATCAGACTTTTGACTTATATTACCAGATTCTGCTTCCTGTAATGTAATGAAAAAAAAAAAAAAAAAAAAAAAAAAGACATACTCTAGATCCAAACCACAGTCATCCATGTGAAGAAATAGTGAATTATTTTCTCAGTAGTTCTATCACATTTCGTTTTCTTCTACATTCAGCTCTATGAATAATTTAGAAATATGCAGTTCATAGGAAAAGCTACATATCACAGCTGTGAAACATACTGTCAAGCTGTTACCATTTTGTCAAAAAAAAAAAAAAAAGGCGGGGGCGGGGGCAGTTTATACATGCTGAAGAAATAGTTAAAACCAGGATTAAAAACAGAAAGACAACTCTTATTTTTTCATATGTTTACTGAACACATGAGAGTTGTGCCCGGCAGAATGTAAGTAACCACTTACAAACTTTTCAATATATCAACTCTGATGGGGCTCAGTTAGAAAGCTGACATATGAAGTTAGTAACTGTCTTTTGTGATCACCTCAAACTGTTTTTCCCAAACTTGACTTCTATTTTGTTTCCTCCTAGTTCTCCCTTCTGATTTTTAATAGTATCATAATTCTACCAATTATCCAAGTAGAAATCTTAGGTTTTTCTTCTTCTTGCAGTATTTCTCACCCTGCTCCTGTTCAGCTCATATTTCATACTTATAAAATAGCAGATCCCCCAATCTAGCTTGACAGTATATGCTATAGTCATCAGATTAATCTTCACAGCACATAAATTTGACCATTTCACTTCCTTGCATAAAAACATTCAGTAGGATCCCTGACTAAAATTCAGATTCAAGAGCTTTTATAATCTACCTTTGACTTAATTTCAATTAAATGTCTTCTATGGCAACTCTACATAATGATCAGATAAGAATAAATCTAACCAGTAATTTTCAGTTTTGAAATGTATAATTGTACTCGTAGTGAGGCAAACAAAAGAGTTAAAAGAGTTATTCTTTGTACTAATGTTTTTCAAAGATTATAAGCCCCCTTTCTAAGAAATTATGAAGTAACTGTAAATGTATATTTAAGAAGAAAATTTTTTTTTTTTTTTTTAAGACACAGGGCCTCACTGTTGCCCAGACTGGAATGCAGCGGGGGCAATCATAATTCACCATAGTCTAGAACTCCTGGGCTCAAGTGATCTTCCTGCCTCAGCCTCCGGAGTAGCTAGGACCACAGGCATGCACTATCACGCCTGGCTAATTTTTAATTTTTTGTAGAGACAGGGTCTTACTATGTTGCCCAGGTTGGTCTCAAACTCCATTTAGGTCTGTCCAAAAAAAGCATTGATTGGAAATGACCCAAGTTAAGTTTCACTTATGTTTGCAGTTCAAGGAAGATTAAGGCCGTTTTAAAGGCCTTTGTTTTATGGGGGCCTGTTTTATGGAGATCAGGCCTGATCTCCATTTTAATTTTGCTTTAACAATTCCCCCCTTTTGACTGCCCTCTCAGCTTGAAGGTGGCCAAATGGGGTAGCATTATCCTGTAACCACTACTGACGCAGATGTTGGGATGAAAAGTCAGGTAAAGTTGTTATCATCAAGTTATGTTGGGACTTAGTCACACAGCCTCCATCAAGATTTACACAGTCAGTGTTAGCTTCCCTGATGGCAATCATCTGACGTGTGTGTGGCTGCTGGAAAGCATTTAAACCCCTTGTGGGGATATAAAGCACAAGGGAAGAAAACACAGTAACTGTAGCAAGAACTTAAAGATCCCTCTAAGCAAAGAGTCCCAGGGGCCTAAAATTTAACCAACTGAATAAATCAATAGAGGAGGCCTTGCTTATCTGATAAAAAAAAACTGATTTATTAAGATCTTTTAAATTTCAGGCAACAATATCTAACTAACATAAAAACAGTAAGTTTCACCCAAAGCTCATCCCTGTGAGCAGCTAAACTTCTACTGGAGTTCCAGTGAGGCCAAATGACTTATCTCAGATTGTATTGCTTGAAGAGTATCGAAAGTATCATTAAAACTTTTTTTCAAGGGTTGCTGAAATATCCATAAGCGATTTTTCCAATTCAGAGACTGCCAGCTAAAGAAAAAGCGATCTTACGAAAGAACAAAATCTAGAACCCCTTCATATACCTGAGTTTGGGAGATCACAGGGAGTTCTTTTGTAAGGGGTCACTTCATGTACAAACAACCCCAGATTAAGAATTTCACTACCACTTAAAGAGTCATATCTGGTCATTTTAGGTAGGAAATAGCCCAAACCACAGTGTCCAGACCGTATACGTGAAAACATTTATATATTTTGTTGACATACAAGATGAATAATCCAGTATTACTGAGAGAAAGGTGCAAAGGAGATCCTATTACCCACCAATTGGGAATGATGTGATTGTCATGGTTATTCTCTGTCATATCTGCATCTGCACACTGCCAGGTAGAATGGTTATGATTTAAATAGGAAGAGGAATAAAAAACACTTCTATGTATTACCTATGGGTACCATCGCCAAATAAGGATGACTTGTTTCCTTTTCAAATATGCCCTGAATATTGATCTTAAAAACCCTATTGTATGTAGTGAAACTACAGGGGTATTCCATTTGCTTCTGGAGTTTCCTTTGAACCAATGTCAGTCTCTGTCAGTTCTTTACTAATATAGTCAAGGGTATTATGGTGAAGTTCTGATTTTAAATATGTGTCATTATATAGGAGAGCAATCTCCCTAATTTGTGCTAAACGAGTAAGTCTGACTGCACATAGGGAGACTGGAACCCTGCCTAGATTAGGCCCAGTTCCATTAAGGTTTTCTGTCCATAGTGACAAAATTACCAGCAATAAAATCAATAGTAGTTACAGGACATACCTTTGCTTCTGTAACTTCTTCCCAGTGCCAAGTCGGTCAAACATAAATATCAACCAATCTGCTAGGGGAAGGATACCAAACCTTTTCATAAAACCAAGTGTGTGGGGGAGTAGATTTCAGTATTAGTTGTGATTCCATTCATCTACATGACTACATGGCCAGCAAAAAAAAATGCTTTGGTTGAGTGAGAGTGGCTGTTCTTTGAACATCAGGCCTTAGAGGATGTTCCGTTTGAGTAGGAAAAGTTCCTAACAGAAGTTTAAACATTTTGTGTTAATGCAAAACCAAATCAAATCTTAATGAGAAAAGTTAAATGTAGTCTTGTTTCATTGTGGTAGGAAGTTGTTTACTTCGTGATGCCACCTGCTCCTAGGGAAGGCTTTCCCTTATATATCTTTAAGTCACCTATAGGTTGCCAAGTCCAAGAGTCTAAGGAAGCTCTCTCTACTTGAGAGAGATGGACCCAAGGCTCAAAACCCTGAAGTTTTGCTGCATTGTGAGTAGTAAGAGCCATCTGCTACAGTCCTTTCCAATGAGGCTCAAGGGCAATTTTTCGTTGCTGTTGTTTCCAAAAGATCCAACCTCCACTTTCTAAGTTATGGAAGCCAGTCATGGATCATCATTGGTAGGCAGTTCACAAAAAGCCTCCTTCAGCTGGTATAAATAGACTTTTGCATAATCCATTAAGGTCTTAGAGTATTAAGTCATTTCAGAGCTAACAAATACAGGTGATACACGGGGTTCTAGTATTAAAGGCATAGGTCTTCCAATTATTTCATAAGGGGTCAAATTTGTGTTTTTCTGTAGGGGTTGATGTAATTGCCATTAGGGCCAGTGGTAAAATTTTTGGCCAAGGTAATCCAGCTGACAATTTAGCTAATTTTAGTTTCAAGATACCATTTGTCAATTCAAGCTTTCCAGAAGACTGAAGATGACAAGGCCAATGGTAGTGCCACTGAGTTTGAAAATCTTGTTTATCTGATAACCTGTTCAGGGAAATGAGTTCCCTTATTACTGGAGGTCTCTCTAGAAAAGCCCCATAAAGGAAATACATTTCCTAAGAATTTTTTGCTACTGTTGTGGCATCAGCCTTTCTATAAGGGTTAAGTCCCAATCTATCCTGTAAACAGGTACACTACCACAAGAATGTACTGATACCTCAATGAGGGTGGCAACTGAATGAAATCCATCTGCAGACCTACATATGGTCTAGCAGGTGGTAGAAATCTAAGGGTCTTTCCAGGTTTATGAGTCTGACAAGCCACACTGTTGTAAGCTATTTCTGCTTTCATCATCTTTTTCATAATCTGAAACGTTTTTCTTCACCATGATGATTTGCAGAGTGGAGGGCCTTTAATAATGCAGTTTGAAGGACTCAAAAGGACCAGGTGGTTGTCTGGGCCTTCAGTCCTTGTTGAGCATGAAATTTGCAACCTTTAAGATTCCATTTTTGTTGTTTCAACTCAAGTGCACAGCATTGTTTACTGAACAAATTATCCTGAGTGATTTGATCTTGGTCAATTCTGTGGAGTTGATTCAAAGTGCGTATTTTGTCAATTTCAGACTTGGCCATAAAAGTCCACACACGCATTTCCTTGATACTCAGGTTCAGTCTTACGAGCATGAGCATCCTTTTTATTAAGAGCTACTTGTGAGGGCAGCAGAATAGCTGAAAGAAGCTCATCTGGCAGAGGCCCAGTACTGATGGGGGTTCCACTACAAGTGAGAAACCCTCTCTGTTTCCACAACATTCCAAAATCATCACTCACTCCAAAGGCATACCTATTACCTCTATAAATGGAAACTGATTGGCATTTTGCTATATGGTAAGTCTTGGATCACGTAATTCTTCGGGTTGTCCTGACTTAAATTGAGGAAAAGTTCCCTTTTCTATTAGTTCATACTGAGTTGTTACGGCATGTCCTGCCCAGTATTTCTCCTCTACAATTTTTTCATAGGATCCATCAATAAAATGTATTTATTCAGAATTATTTAATGAAGTTTTCCATAAGTCAATGTGGAGTCAATAGTTATGATACCACACACACACAGTTTTGGTCTTCCTGTTGTTCGGACAGAGGCAGCAAAGTGGTAGGGTTAAGCAGATTGACATCTGAGATAGAGATTAGAAGGTGACAGGAGAAGTATATCATAAAATGTTAGTCTACTTATTAAGACATGTTGGATCTGACTGGAAGGTAATGAGCTTTCAATTGCATGTGAAACTTGTAGGTAACATTTATTCCCTAATACTAGGTCAGATAAAGTTTCTACCAATTTAGCTGCTGCTGTCACTGCTTTTAGATGGTTCGATATGCTCTGACAACTTGATTTAACTGTAATCTATAATAAGCAATGGGTCAGTAGCTTCCTCCACGTTTCTGAGTAAGGACTTCTAAGGATGGATTATCACATTTGATAATCACAAAGTGAAAGGCTTTAAATAATTTGGGTATCATGAACCTGGAGGGAGATTATAAGGCCAGTTTTATTTTATTGAAAGCTTGTTCATAATTATCTTCCCATGGCAAGGCTCTGGAACAGAGATTTTTCTAAGTTCAGACAAGGGGGAAGCCAGCAGAGAAATTTGGGATTCAAGATCTACAGTATCCTGCAAGACCAATGAACTCCCTTAACTGCCTTAGCTATGGGCCTGGGGAACCCTTGGATTGTTTTTATTATTTCAGTTAAGAGGAAAATTCCCTCTGCAGTCAGACCATGTCCTAGGAATGAACCTTTACTCTAGAGCAGGGATCCGCAACCCCCAGTACTGGTCCAGGGCCTGTTAAGAACCAGGCCAAACAGCAGGAAGTGAGTGGTGGGGGGAGCCAGCAAGCCAAGCTTCACCTTTTTTTAAACCTACTCCCATCACTCATATTCTCACCTGAGCTCTGCCTCCTGTCAGATCACTGGTGGCAACAGATTCTGGTAGGAGCTTGAACCCTATTGTGAACTGCTCATGCCAGAGATCTAGGTTGAGTGGTCCTTAGGAGACTCTAATGCCTGATGCTGTGTCATTATCTCCCATCATCCCCAGATGTGACCATCTAGTTTCAGGACGACAAGCTCAGGGCTCCCACTGTACATTGTGGTGAGTTGTATACCAATTTCATTACATAACATAATAATAATATAAATAAAATGTACAAAAATGTAATGCATTTCAATCATCTTGAAACCATCTCCCTTACCCTAGTCCATGGAAAAACTGTCTTCCATGAAACCAGTCCCTGGTGCCAAAAAGGCTGAGGACAGCAGCTCTAGAGAACTAAAGTTTTGCCATTGAGGCCTTATGTCCCTTATAAGCTACATGTATAAAAGATTATCTACATATAGACAGAATACAATTTCTAGGGAATTGTAAGGTTGACAGGTCTTGGTATAATGTCTGAGAAAAACAAGATAGAGCTTCAGCAAACCCCTGTGGCACTGCAGTCCACGTATATTGCTGGTTCTTCCAGGTACAAGCAGAGAACTACTGGCTTACTGGAATACTGAAAAAGGCAGAGCAAAGATCTATCACACTGTGAACCACTTAGAATCTGTAGGCACATTAGATAACAAAGTGTTAGGATTTGGAATAGCAGGAAATCTTGGATTGACAGTTTTATTTATTGCACGTAAGTCTTGAACAAATCTCCAACTTTGTCATATATATTATGTATTATTTATTATATAATATTTATTACATATTATATATAGTGTATTATATATTATGTATTTTATATATATATTATATGTATTATATATATACATTTTTTTTTTTTTTGAGATGGAATCTGGCTCTGTGGCCAGGCTGGAGTGCAGTAGCGCGATCTCAGCTTACTGCAACCTCCACTCCCAGGTTCATGCGATTCTCCTGCCTCAGCCTCCTGAGTAGCTGGGACTACAGGTGTGCATCACCACGCCCAGCTAATTTTTATATTTTTAGTAGAGACGGGGTTTCACCATATTGGCCAGGATGGTCTCAATCTCTTGACCTCATGATCCGCCCACCTCGGCCTCCCAAGTGCTGGGATTAAAGGTGTGATGGATTTTTTAACTGTAGGATTACAGTATTATAGAGACAAGTACAAGGAATTGTTTTATTAAATCCTCTATAATTGAGTAAAGCCCTTGGATTGCCTCTGACTCTAGGGGGCATTAGGGCAATTTAGGCAATGGCTTGGAATAATATATTTGGATTTTTATAGGCTTACCACTTTTAATCTTCCCTTTGTCAGTTGAGAAACAAGCCCACCAACATCTGGGTACTTCAGAAAGGTCTGGGTTGGTATAAGAGTGAGTTTCAATATGATCAATTCCTGCTTGTAGGAAACAGAGCACATCAGGTTTAGAAGGGTCAGGAAGCTCTAAAATTAACTTTCCTTCCAAAGAGAACTTTATGTGCCCTCTCAATTTAGTGTCATATTGTAGGAAGGCATGCTTTTCTGAGAGTAGTCCAAGTGTCATTTGACTGGTTCACAGAGGATTCTCTGAACTTGATTGGAAACGTGAAATATTTTCTTTCCTCCAAGGGATTGGCTGATTTATTAGGATGGGGTTGAAAGCGGATAAGGTATCCACCAACACTGTACATGACTCCCACTGATGCTGATCTTAGTTTCCTCATGTTTATTTAAGGGCCTTATGGAGAGTACCATACCAGAGAATCCCTCGATGTCCCATTGGTGTTGATTATTGTCTTCAGAGTCAAACCCTTGGGAACTTTTTTTTTTTTTTTTTGAGATGGAGTTTTGCTCTTGTTGCCCAGCCTGGAGTGCAGTGGCACCATCTTGGCTCACGACAACCTCTGCCCACCGGGTTCAAGCAGTTCTCCTGCCTCAGCCTCCTGTGCAGCTGGGATTACAGGCATGTGCCCCCACGCCTGGCTAATTTTGTATTTTTAATAGAGACAGGGTTTCTTCATGCTGGTCAGGCTGGTCTTGAACTCCCAACCTCAGGTGATCCACCTGCCTTGGCCTCCCAAAGGGCTGGGATTACAGGCGTTAACCACCGTGCCCGGCCCAGCCTTGGGAACTTCATCTAATGAGGCAGTAGTCTGGCCCAACACGGGTAGGTCCATTAGAGGACTGGGCAAGCGTGGACAATCTTTTCTTCAATGGCCTGTTTACAGACACTTATTTTTTTCTAGTTCTAACGTTCTCTCAAAATGTTCAGCTATGGTGACTAATTTAGCTGTATCAGTGACTTGCCATCCAATCTTGTGTTTTTTAATCAAGTCACCAGACTCTAGTCAGAGACTATTAATGAATAAAACCATAAAAACCATTTCAGTTCCCGCAGGAAATACTCCCTGCTGTATTTTAAGACCAGAATGTTTAACAAATGAGATTTCCAATCTAGCCGTGTAATCAGAAATAGATTCAACTTTTTGGACTAGTCAATCTTTTGTAGAAAGACCATGGGATAGCTTCTAGATGTTTTCCAGTTGTTTTTGTAGCATCTTTTGGGCTATCCACAGAAGTAGCTCTTAAAGAGTTGGCAATACTCTTCTGAGGCTTATGCCATCCTGCCATAGTCATCCATTAACTTGCTTCCCCAGTGGCTAATATCATGCGTATAAATTGACAGAAATCAGGAAGCCCAGAGTCATTCTAATTCTAAATTCCTCCGCAAACTGTTTTGGATTTTCCTTGGGATTTGGAAAATCTTTTGCTATGGCTCTGAGTTCAGCTTTTGACACAGAAGTAAAAGTAGTTACAGGAGCCAGACCTCCGTGTCCTGGCTGAGGGTCTAACTAAGGAAAGCATTAGCCTAACTTCCTTTCTGTCACATCATCCAGAGTGAAAGGGTAATTGTGCAAAAGGATTAAGATGACTGAACAAATGGGTTAGTGGATTCAGAATTATTAGCGGAGGATAAGCAGAGTAACACGTCACAGTGAAATCACTCCCTACACATAATTCATTTTATGTCTGTTGTCAACTCATTGCTTAAGCTTTTCATCTGTCGTCTTATTTGCCTTTAGCAAGGAATCTTTTAGAGAGGCAATTTTGGAATTAGGACTTTTAGAAGCTTCTATACAACAATCAAAAACTGCTTCCCATTGTTTCTGAGGCGTTTGGAATCCCTTCTTTTCTAATGTCCCCATAAACAATTTTATCTAGATTAAAACTTCTCCACTGTAACTTTAACTCTTCTCTGGTAAAGTGCAACCATTTCTCTAGAAAGGCATAGTTTCATGTTCATAATTTCTAAGCATAAAATTTGCTAGAGTTCTAGAAAGAGGGGTCCCAGAGTCTTTAGGTGTTAATGAACCCACAATACCCTATCTTCTAAACTTCACCTACCTGAGGCTGCCAACTGGACCCAGTCTAGTTACTGTCAAACATCTAGTTCGACCTCTGGATCCAGTAAAAAATAAAATAAAATTACTTGGCTGGGCACGGTGGCTCACGCCTGTAATCCCAGTACTTTGGGAGGCCAAGGCAGGCGGATCACAAGGTCAGGAGATCGAGACCATTCTGGCTAATACAGTGAAACCCTGTCTCTACTAAAAATACAAAAAATGAGCCGGGCGTGGTGACACGCGTCTGTAATCCCAGTTTACTCAGGAGGCTGAGGCAGGAGAATCAACTGAACCCAGGAGGCAGAGGTTGCAGTGAGCTGAGATCGCGCCACTGCACTCCAGCGTGGACGACAGAGCAAGACTCCGTCTCAAAAAATAAAATAAAATAAAATTACTCAAATAAACTCCGAGAGCTCAGGACACAAACTGTGGAGCCTGAAATCCGAGAGGGACTTACCCAGGACCTCCAGATGCAGCGAGAAGGCAGTGAGCACAATGGACACCTTTTGCCTGGTTCCTCGATGCTTCCAGAGGCCACAGGGGGTCTCTTTCAAATCCTACTCTGACACCAAACTGTAAAAGACAAATCTGAGGCACAAAAAAATTTTAGAGTTTATTTGAGTAAGAAGCAATTCAGGAACTGGCAACACCAGACCAAAAGAGATTTAGTGTGCCACTGACAAAATATCAGAGGCAAGTATTTATTTGGAAAATGTGGAAGTAAAATAAATTATTTGCTTGGTTTGCAATTACAAAATTGTCTTTTATCAGGTACCTTCTCAGAAAGTCCCTAGTCACATATCCATATGTTAGCTGGCTACTTATGACCAGCTGGGGTTAAGCTTTGGTTCTAACATAAGCATTTATCAGAAATGACCCAAGTGAAGTTTCATTTATGTTTGCAGCTTAAGCAAGATTAATTACTTTAAAGGTTTTTGCTTTTCTCTGCTCAAGTATTTTTCAGACCTGTGCTTCAATTGAATTTTCATTTAGTACTATCATGAGTACAGATTTCCTAGTTTTTTTTATTTTTTTAATCATTCACTGTATAAAGATTCTGTTGTCAAACTGTTTTATTTCCTATCCCAAGTGTAAACCTTTAAGTTTATTGAAAATTTGCAATATATTCTGAACAGGTAGTATAAAAGGATAAACAACGATTCATGTATCATTACCACTTCAGATCCGAACTTAAGATGAACTCTTTTTATCTCTTTGGTTCTCAAAATTATAAAACATAGAACAGCACGTGGGTTTTGAGTTGGTCATCTTAATTCACTATTACCCTTCTGCTAAAATTTAAGTGTGAACTAGAAAAATGTTCCGACATGTTCTAAACCTAAACACAAAATGGTTTACATGTCGAGAATGCTAATCTGAAATGAAGAAATATGCACAGAAATGAAAAGTAAAAATATTTGGAAACGTAAATGATACATACATAGTCATTCACTAACACTGGAGATTCAGTATCAGGACTTCCAGCCAGAGAGCTTTCAGGAGTTTCCTGAGCAGATTTAACTTCTTTGACTCTAGGCACTAAGGGTTCCATTTCAGGTAAAGGTAACGGCAAAGGGTTAGGCTGTTGAGTTGAATCAACAGTAGCAGGTGAGTCCTTATGGGCAGCACTATTTAAAGGTTGCTCATTTTCCAAGATATTGAGGTAACAGGGTTTCACAGGAGAGTTATCTTGGTCATCTGTCATCAAAAGAAAGTCTTAACATCAGTGTAATGCAAAAAATGTTAAATTTTACTCTCTATTATACTAATAAAGACAATATGCCTGAGTAAGAGCAATCAAGACATTTAAGACCAAAAAGAAAAGGCAACTACAAATTTTCCTTATTTAGTTGATCAAAATCACCTGGGAGCATTTTAAGACTCAGATTCCTGAAATCCACCTGATTTCTAATTAGGACTTTCAGGAATAAGGCCTACAAATGGATATATTTTTTTAAAAAATCTCCCATATTTGTATCTAAAGATGCTCTTGACAGAATTTTTGTCTGTGCAGGTAAATATTTGTCACCTTTATTGTTTATAGAAACAAATTCTTATGTTTTCTACAAAGGATTTATAGGGAGAAGAAAAATATACATCAGGTCCAAAGTACTTTCAAACCAAGAATTTAGTGTTTTCTGTGATTAATTGCTTTTTTTTTTTTTTTTTTAGCTTTTAAGCAAATAAAGGAAATTATCTTAAAATCAAAGACTTATTTAGATTTCTTACTTTTACTAGTGGCTTCTTGTTCCAATGGGACATTTTTGCTTTCTGCTGTCTTTTTAAAGTCATGTTGTAGGACCTAGAAGGGAAAAATGTTTTAATAGCAGGGCCTGAAATATATGGTCACTATAGAAGAGATGATTACTAGTGTGTAGTTTTTTTTGTCCAACCCAAGACCTTCATACAAAGAAATTTAAAAGTATCTTCTAAAACTATTTCAAGGAGGTGGCTTTGGTTGTGATTTCAAGATGGCTAAGTTAAAGGGTTTCCTTGTTGCCTTAAAAACACACACACACACAAAATAATACAACTGGAATAAACAGACTGCACTGTTCATTTTTTTTCAGACTCTAAAAGACAATGCACACAAGGGAATGAAGGAGAAAGTGATGAGAGGAAGATGAACAAAGCTAAATGCCTTCAGCAGGGCGAGGAAACAAAAACTGAGATTCACCTCATAACTGTAACAGATCTAGAAAGGAAGACACATGATGTTGGGGCAGGAGCTGGTGATGAAACGGTGGTGGTAGTTGTTTAAAACTGTTTAAGGAAAATGTGGCTATGTAGGTTCTCTCCTCCAACCTCAACAGAAAATGGCAGATTATATTTTAGAGAAATTAGTGAGCCCCAGACCTGGGGCCACTGGGAGTAGAGGTGGAGACACAAATGCGAGGACACAGTAAGTATCAGATTGGTGTAAAAGTAACTGTGGGTTTTGCTATTGAAAATAATGACCAAAACCACAATTACTTTTGCACCAACCTAAACAGAATAATCTAGTGCATGCCCGTATAACGGTGGGACCTCAGCCCCATTCCCAATCTAGCTTCAGAATACCAGCAGCCAAGCTTACATACTCCAGGCAGGAGGAAAGAGCAGGACAGTGAAGGACCCTAATTTGGAGAATATAAACCATCTCAAAGAAAAGACCAATAGATACTGACATTTAGAAGTTTCTGGGAATATGCTGGCTGTCTCCCCAAATGCCCTACCTGCAGTGAAGCCCAAAAGAACCTTAACTTGCTTTTTGATGTATCATTGTTCAATATAAACAACCAAAGTTCAGCAGACATTTGAAAACAGAAGATAATGTTTCTGTGAAATAACAGGGCACTATAAAAAAGTTACAATCAGAAAAAAAGAAAGTGTTCAGAAGTTAAAAATATGACAGCTGAAATAAAAATAATTTCATACAAGTGTTAAAGTCAAAGAAAATATCTCAAAGTAAAACCAAAAGATAAGGAAAAGAGAAAATTAGAAGATCAATCCATGAGTACTAATAATATCTGATAATATTAATTACAAAAGGAGAGAAAGAAAAGAGAAAATGGTGTGGCAGTAATAAAGAGAATTTAAAAATTTACCAACTTGAAAACAATCACTGAGTATCCACTGCAAATAATGAAAAAAGACCCCAACAAGGCACATCACAGTAAAATGTCAAACTCCAGAGGAAAAGATCTAGATTAGGGAGGAAAGTAACATATAAAAAAGTACCCCCTCATCCATAGAGTGTATGTTCCCAAACTGGATAGTACCAAACCCCATTTATACTGTTTTTCCCCATACATACTTATCTATGATAAAGTTTAATTTATAAATTGAGCACAGTGAGAGATTAACAATAACTAATAATAAAACAGAACAATTCTCTTGTGCTTTGGGGCCATTAAGTCAAATAAGGGTTGTCTGAACACTGTGATACTGCAAGTCTATATCTGCTACCCTAGATGGCTATTAAGTGATTAACAAGCAGGTAGTGTATACAGTGTAGACATGCCGGACAATGTAATGATTCACAACCCAAATAGGAAGGAGCAGGCCGGTGTGAAATTTAATCACACCACTAAAAACAATGTATAAATTACTGGATGGGTGTGGTGGCTCATGTCTGTAATCCCAGAACTTTGGGAGGCTGAGGTGGGAGGATCGCTTGAGCTCAGGAGTTTGAGGCTATGAGCAGTGAGCTACAATTACACCACTGCACTCCAGCCCAGATGACTGTGCAAGACCCTGTCTCTAAAAAAAACATAAAAAATAAACTGGTATTTCAGATTTTAATAAGCATATTAATGAGGCTTGCATTCATGAAAGCTGAAAATTTAGAAGGATCTACTTTGATTAGTTAAAATAAGGCCGATGGAAGCGTGTCAGTCAATACGGGAATACCTGTTCATCATGTTCATTTTCTTCGGTAGCTTCAGTGTTAGCCTGGAGAGAAGTCTGGACATCCACAGGGCCTTCTTCAAATTCTTCCATTTCTTCATCCTCATTTTCATCTTCTCCACTTCCATAATTAGTTAAAGCCTGAGTTTCCGCTTTAGACAAATCTAAGTTGATTAATACACAATTTTTAGTAAATTTCAGCACATAATCTTAACAATAGCTACCACTTATTGCATTCCTGCATGGCACAGATGCTTTATATACAGTATCTGAGATCCTCAAACAGTATGTATTAGAAAACTTACAGTGCAGAAAGTCCAGATAATTTAGTCAGGGTCACAGTGAAATTCAAAATCAGAGTTCTCTGACACTTAATTCTACACTTGTTACACTCCACCAAACTGTTCCAATAAATGACCTACAAAAAACTGAAGTATAAAGATAGTACAGAGCCTTTAAACTTACTAATAGACACTGGACATCCTTCACTTTCTTCATCTTCCTCTTGATCAGAAATATCAGATCTTACATTTTTGGGACCATCATACACCTCAGATGTTTGAGTCTGCTTAACTGTTTCAGTTTCATCCTTGTCCTAGACACAAAAATATTTGAGTAATTAATTCCGTAAAGTACATGTGTAAAGGTATATAGTAAGTCTATCATATTAATAATGATCATTATCTAATAAAAAATACAAAGAACCGCATGAACCCGGGAGGCGGAGCTTGCAGTGAGCCGAGATCGCGCCACTGCACTGCAGCTTGGGCGACAGAGCGAGACTCCGTCTCAAAAAAAAAAAAAAACAACCATTTTTGATAGTCTAGTTTTATGTTTAAAAGAAAAAAGTCTCAGAAAAAAGGTCAAGGTCATTTGATGATATAGTCTGCTTTCAAACGTTAAGGTAAAAGCTGTTAAAATAATTTTATATTGTTTCAAAAGCATTATTTTTAGGCTTTTTTTTTTTTGAGGCAGATTCTTGCTCTGTTGCCCAGGCTGGAATGCGATGGCATGATCTTGGCTCAATACCACCTCTACCTCCCAGGTTCAAGCAATTCTCCTGCCTCAGCCTCCTGAATAACTGGGACTACAGGCACACGCTTGGCTAATTTTTGTATTTTTAGGAGGGACAGGGTTTCACCATGTTGGCCAGGCTAGTCTGGAACTCCTGACCTCGTGATCCACCTGCCTTGGCCTCCCAAAGTGCTGTGATTACAGGCATGAGCCACCGCGCCCAGCCATATTTTTAGGCAAAAATTAATTAGCACATACTTTGTCTTCATCATCAATCTCTCCAGCAGGTGAGCCATGATCTTCAAGAATCCTTTTAGCCTTTAAAACAAATCAATTACACAGAATTTAGCAATATACTTAGACACATAATTTAGCAATTCTCATGTCTCAGCCTCCCAAAGTACTGGGATTATAGACCTGAGCCCGGCCTGTATTACTTTCTAATCATTTATTATAGTATCATGCTGTTTTATTTTCATCAAGCTCTTAGCAATGTCTGAAATTTATTTATATCCAGAAAATAAATATCATGAAAAGTGTGAAATGGATAGCCTGACTTCGTCTACTTTAGATTTTAAGAAAGAAGAGCCATCTCTTTGTGTTTGCGTCTTGGCTTGTTTCCCTCTCATAAAAGAGGGTCAGGAAAAGGGTACACATCTAGGGAAAAGGCTTCCTGGTATGCCTCAGGTTGAGGCAGAACAGTCATCCAATCTCACATGTGATCAAAATCAATTTGACAAGGTAGAACAAACTACAGGGATGTAAAACCAAAGCCCTAACTAACAAGCATTTGTGTTGACTGGGAGTGACCTCTGGGTAATGCATATTCTCGAACAATCTACAGGGATCGATAACAGCCATGGCAGGCAGCTGGCACTGGCCCGGGACCAGATCCCAGTCTTTCTCTCATCTTTCAAGACCTGAATACAGGACAATAATGTGAACTGGTTATCTGCCAATGTACCTTTAACATCAATTCCTGTCTGCATTCCTGATCTTTAGCAACTGCTGTTAGTCCTCGAATTCCACAAGTGACTAGCCTATGTAATGACTTATAATGTGATTAACTGGTATTACTAAAAACAACTACTTTTGCTGAGGTAAAATGTGATTTCAGTTAATAACAATGATCAAGAACTGTATTTATGTGCCAATTATCCTAAAATCAAAATGAATGTTATTTACCTCTTTGGCATAAGACTGTATCACTCCAGCTGCTTCTATTTTCCTTTTGCATCTCTGTTTAACAGTTACACTATTATTATCCAAATCTTGCATAAGCTTAAAGAAAGCCAATTCATTGAACAACACTTCAGATATCTCTACAAGAAGATCTTCTCCACAGTCTTTCAGTTTTCTGCCAGCAAATTTTGCCAGTGAGTCCTATTCAAAGATAAACCGAATAATTTTTAAAGATAGTAAACTTCAATTATAGAATACCATTAAGTATTGAAAAACTCAAAACTAATGTTTATGATTAATAAGGAAAGATAGGTTAGTATTACTAAAGAATACTGCTATATTAATAAGTAGGAATGTTGCTAGTCCTGCTTAAAGAGTATATACAAGGGAAGGACATATATGGTCATCTATATTTAGTCCCTATTTGATGTAACTGCTGGGCACAAATGAATTCAGACAGGGATTTCTAATACCAGAAAGTTCCCTGACAGTATAGGAGATACGATATATACTACAGTAATAAACAGTAAGTGCTATGAAAGGAAAAGACAAAATCTTCCACCTCTAAATGTACCATTAGAATACTTTTAAAGCTTCCGCCTTTACTTAAGACAACCATTCTAATTTAAATTTTTCTTCAAAAGTAAACTTTAGTTCTATTCAAGTTGATATATAGGATCATGTAAAAGAAAATAGGATTTCAAGACCCTTTACATTTATTATGTCATGGAGGAAGTTAAGCCCTGGCAACTTGAACGCTGGTGACTTCTCCTTCTTAGACAATACATGAACTCTCTTCCTCATTGTTCTTGTTCTGTAAATGACTAGGAAAGATCAGAGACCAGACCTCCTGCCTTCCAACCACTGATGTTTGTTACAGATTAACTGCCTCCTTTACTGTCCTGTACCTAAATCAAATCAGGTGACAGAAAAGACTCATCTTCAACCTTTTCTGAAAGAAAAACATCACCTCAACTAATTAGACTGTTGTAACTATGCATTAAAGCCTTATATAGAAAGATGGTGAAATTCTGTTAAGCTTCCCTAAACTCTGTCCACATAAATTAGCAGTCCCCAACCTTTCTGGCACCAGGACCTGGTTTCACAGAAGACAATTTTTCCCCCAACCTATAGCTGGGGGAAGGTTTTGGAATAATTCAAGCACATTACATTAACTGTGCCCTTTATGACACTGTAACATATAGTGAAATAATTATACAACTCACCATAATGTACAATCAGTGGGAGCCCTGAGCTTATTTTCCTGAAACTAGATGGTCTCATCTGGGGGTGATGGGAGACAGTGACAGGTCAGGAATTAGATTCTCATAAGGAGCATGTAACCTAGATCCCTCACATGTGCAGTTAACAGTAGGGTTGACACTCCTATGAGAATCTAATGCTGCTGCTGATCTGACAGGAGGTGGAGCTCAGGCAGTAATGAGAGCCATGGGGAGGGACTGTAAATACAGATGAAGCTTTGCTCACTCGCCTGCTGCTCACCCGCCTGGGGGTTGGGGACCCCTGATATAAATGATCCCAAACTTCTGATGTCTTTCCTTGGAATCTGAGCTTCCCAGGCAGCTATCCCTCCAACACTATGCTTGAATAAACTCTCTTTAAAGTAGATTCTGACCCTTTTGATTATTTCAGGTTGAGAATCTTCACATAAGTAAGTATACTCTACACATTTTTAGTAAAACCACTCCTCTTTTTCTTTCTAAAATATGGACTACCCTATTTAGCAAACAGGCAAACAACTATGATGTTCAGTGCCTGCTCCTCTCCCCCACCAAAAGACTATCTTATCTAGTACAATTATGGTAAAAACGTACATATGCTGGGTGCTTTGTGGAAAAAACAATTCTTGAACGGGTTTCAGAAGGAAAAATGTAGAAGATGGTAATTTAAGCTCTAGATCATAAAATTTTTTCAATACTCTGGGCAATATTTAACGTAAATTAACTTTTATTCTTCATGTATGTCATCTTGTGAAAAAATCAAGAATGGGATGAAAGAAAAGCAGTCAAACCTTAGACTGAGAAAAAAATCTTATTTCCAAATTAATGCTTTGGGATCTGTCCACAATTATCATAGAAGGCAAAAATGAGGAAGGGCTACATGGATCTTGATAAAAAATATTTAAATTATAATTTCTCTTTTAGCCTTATTCTAAAATGGAGTTTCCTACAATGCACAATACCATCAATGTCTTATAGTCCTTAGAAATTATCTGTTAGTACTAATTACTACTAATGGGGCCAGGACAATTTATCCTTTAGTCTTAATACTAACAAAATGGAAAATTACGGTGATACAAATTTGCATCAAGCCCAGGGTTTAAAAAAAGTTGTGATTATCTAAAACCAGTTTAAACACAGAAATAAGAAACAAAGCCAAGTTTCGTAAGAAAATTTTGTAATAAAGATGAAAAGAAAAATGTGTCACCTAATGTGGAGTAAAAATACACATCACTGAACTATCTCAATGGGAAAACATTCAGGTAAATATAAAGGTAAAGATGTTTGTCCTATGGAATAAACAAGGTAATTTTATTAACACTAACATGGGATTTCTCAACCTTGGCACTATTGACATTTAGGGCCAGATAATACTTTGCTATGGGGGACTGTCCTGTGTATTGTCAAATGTTTATCAAAATTCTTCCTGGTCTCTACCCATTAGTTGCCAGTACCTGTCCTCCTTTCAGCCCTCCCTACTTTCTCCACACTACTTGCTGTGATAAACAAAATGGCTGCAGACACTGCTCAATGTCTCCTAGGAGGCAAATTCTCTCCCACTTACTGACTTACTATAATTTAAGCATACTGGTACACCCTAAAAAGTCTCTACAACCAGCTGGTCTCTGGCTTCTGAAATTTCCCAGATTAGTCAAATTACTTTAGCCAATTATTTTAGAAACAGTCACAGAATACTTTCTAAACATTTCAATCTCAAAATGTTTTCACTGAGGAGAAGATAAACCAAACCAGTAAAAGCTTATAAGAGACATGCCTCAGAGATGACAAAATTAAATGAAGATACAAACAGGACCTAATAATACAATATTATTTTAACCAAGTGACAACCTAAAAAAGTATTAAAACATCATCCCGAAAGGACGCTAGATTGGATGTCCACCAGAATAAATTGTGTAATGCAAGAAAATGCCTCACCCACCCCCCGAAAAAAAACCATACCCCACAGTATATATTGGTAAATCATACAAGTATAAACTCTTACCTGTAATATACTTCCAAGTTGTTTATGAAAGAACTTTACAAACTCTTTGCTCTCATCATTTTGCTGGGTAAGGGTCAAAACCATGCGCCTTACTGAAGTTAGAAGCTGCGAGGAGCATACTTCATCCATGTGTTCCTGAGAAAAATCCTAATTGGTTAGAATATAAACTTACCTATTGTTTAAAAAAAGAAAATCAATCCATATAATATAAAATGTTAATTTTTAATTTTCTTTCATAGATGCTCCTCAATTTTCAGATGTCTGTTTAGAAATATCCATTCATAAGAAAAGCCAAACTCCTACTTTATTCATACATGTTGAGAGGTTTGGCAATTTTGACCCATGAAAGCAGATGATGGCCAGTAAAAGAACTGGCTGACCCAGTACTTTTCGGCACTTTCTTTCCGTACCTTTCTGTACCTTAAGGAGAACTATTCATGCTAGTTTCCATTTTGCCAATCTTTGTTTTCAGTTCAGTTAATTTCAAATGCTCTTACAAGCATACTCACCTTGTACCCAATTCCCTATTATTGTCTAACTCAGGGTTTCTCAACCTTCGCATTATTGACATCCTGTGCAATTGTAGGATATTTAGCATCATCCTGGCCTCTACCCACTAGATGCCAGTAACACCTCCTCCCTACACCGCCTTGACAACTAAAAATATCTTTAGACATTCTGAAATGTCTTGAGGGTTAACATCATCCCCTAACTTTCTTAACAAATCACTTCAGTCAAGTGTCTCTTCTTAAACTTCCTTAAGAAGCATGTGTGAGCTACAAAATAATATGAATCATGGTTAACTTTCTGAGGTTGAGTCCATAAATCATCAATATCAAGCAATCTCAAGGTTCTAATCCTTCTTACTCTACTAAATCCATTTAAGCAAATCCTATAACCTTTTCTCAGTTCAGTTTTCTCCCCCGCCATACAAATCTATAAAATAAGGGTGCTAACCTAGATGTTCAAGGTCCCATCTCAGACTTAAGCTCACTTAAAATAATGTATGTGTCAAGACAGGCGATTAAAAAAAAAAAAAAAACTGTCCCTGTCTTCAGAGAGTCAAATACCAGTGCAGGAGTCAGATATGTACATAAATAATCACTATAAGCTCCGTGCTGTCTGGTAGATAACACTTTTTTAACTGCAGGTATTCTTATTTATCACAAAATACAGTGGCTCACAGGAGACATTACTTACTGAATAAGTAAGTATTTTTAAAAAGCACCCACTAGGTGCTCTAAGGAGCTATAGGAGCATGCTGGAGGCAACAACAAATATTTCTGAAGAAATATTTCAGCCAGGCAGAAAAGAGTGAAAGTATTTTACATCTTGGATAGACAAGACAACTCGTACAAACGGCTAATATGTGAAAAAGTAACAGCAGATATGGAAAATGTTGAATAATGTGAAGTGAATGTACCTAGATGGAGAGTAGCTAGGGTGGGAAAGCACACCAGATCCAGCGGTGAAGCCGCTTGAAGACTAAGGAGTTTGGGTAGGATATGGCTTAGTAAAAATGCACTTCATGCCTATTACAACAGGTAGTCTAAGCAAAAGGTAAGAATACGAATTAAGGTTATGCTACTAGAAAGAAGAAAGTGAAACTGATGACTCTACGGAGAAGAATACATTTTTGACTCACTAGTGATGACATAAAGAGAGTCAAGGAGTCTAACTCAGGTGACTGGGTGTAATGCTGCCTGGGTATAATTAACAAAGAAGTTCTACAGTCCTACAAAAAAAGTCAAGATCTGAAGTGAAATGAGACATCATAAATAGTTAAAATCAGATTATTAGTTCTACTCTGTTTACTGACCGCAGACACTTTTTGAAATGCTAAATTATTATTATTTCATTTCCTCATGAAATCACTTAAATCAGGGCTATACAGGTAAAGTGAGGAGGAACAATTTAGATTTTAAACAAGGTGACAAGATAAGTTTGTGTTTTAGGTAACTCTAGATATGCTAGTAGCGCTTAGAAGGTCAAGTGGAAAACCTATTAAGTGAGTGTCACTAGCCACTTTAGCCAACTAAAATACCATCAATATTTCCTAATATCTTAGACATTTAAGAAAAATCACTTTAAAAAAATGTAATTCTTTTAAATTCAAGACTTTTTAAACATTTCACAAACTCAAGGTGATTTCTATTTCGCTCAAGTATTAAATATTTTATTGTATAACAGTTTCTGAGCAGATAGTATGTAACTTACGTAATTCTTCCATCAAATCAGACACAAAAAAGTAAAAACAATCAATTTCCTAACTGAAGGCTACACTCCCTAAGCATAAAGATAAATCATGTAGGCTTTTTTTAACCCTTATAAAGTAACTGTACACATCAAATAAATATTACTACAAGTATACCTATTAGTTTTTAAAAGACATGTTTACAAGTATTTATTATACTATTAATGCTAAAATAAAAGTATAAAAGCAAAAAGGCAACACTTTAGGCCTAAGATGAAAGCGAGCAGTAACTAAGAAAATTTAAATCAATTCACTTGAGGCAATGGTTTCAAACTCTGAGATAAATATCTATATAAAAAATGTATGTTCTTAAAATTTGTAAGTATATTCTTTTACAGAAGGTAAATATATACATATAAGTAACAGGAAATAAATTCACAGAACAGTTGGTAAAACTGATGTATTTATGCCTTATCCCTCAAATTCTTTTTATCCAGTATCTTAAGTACTTCTTGGCTATAGGTACTATGAGATACTATTCTAGGGGGGAGATATAAATAATTATGATCCTTTGTCATAAGTGCTATAATGAAGGCATGAATCCAGTATCTCAGGAACAGTGAAGCGACACAGGAATTCTGCCTGTAAACACATGCAATAACATTTGGGCCGGCTCCTGAAAAACAGGAGAAACTGACAGAGAAAGAGGAGAAGGTCATCCTAGGTAAAGGACATAATGTAGGCGATGTGCCTTTTTCAATAATGTCAACTAGGACACAAGGCTTAACAGGCCAGACCAAGCTGTAAAAGGTTTTGTGAGTGATATTGAACCTGGTCTTTTATTCTATGGGCCAGTTGTTTTCACACTTATAGTGTCTAAAGAGCTCAACTACAGTTGAGGGTTGAAGAGTCCAGTCATTTATTAATTCATTAATGTTTACTGAGTGTCTACAATATGCAAGTACTATTTTTGGACAGTGACCAAAAGAGATTAACATCTCAGACGTCATGGATCTTGTATTTTAGCATGGAGAGGCAGACAAATATTACATAGGTTAAAGGTGGCGTGCAAGCACTATGGAGGTAAAGGAAAACAGGTAAAGGATAAGGGAGAGGTTTACTCAGCAAAAGTTGACATTTGACCAAACAGTTGAGTTCAAGAAAACAAGCCATGCAGGTAGATATCTGAAGGAAGAGCATTCCAGGCAGAAGTATTAGCAAGTGCCAAGGCCTTAGAAGTGCTAACAACTCTAGTAGGAGAGTTGAAAGGTTAGAAGCAGCAGCAAAAGGACAGTAAGGCCATTTAGGAACTGTTGGAATTGCCCAGAACAAGGCTAGGTGTTTCTGTTTTTACATGGAATAATCTGGACACTGGACACTATCAGCTGACTTTTTCCTCTCAGCTGTAAAGTCAGATACAGAGAAAGCAGGTTCTACAGGTGCTTTCTCAAAGATCTCTCTTCTCTCAAAACATTCCAAAAAAAAGCAATTACTTCTGCTGAGGGAAGAAATATAAGCACACTGGAAGCAATTCTCTGTGGTACATGGCTTACAAAGAAAAGTATGAGTACATTATAAGAAACTAGCCCAGTGACAATGTATTTTGTAGTTTACCATATCTGGATGAAAAGAAAACAATTACTTTTCACTTCTAATTGTTAAAATTTCCATTTTAAATTAGAATGTAATGAGTACCATCTCAGAAAGAAGTCCTGTCTTCCTATTCGATTTGTTGCACATGTCTCCATCTGCCCTGATCAATGTTACTAAATAAAATTAATAGTACTGCTTACCAGTCTGATACTATCAATGTTGATGGGAATATAAACTGGTTAGTTTCTCTGAAGGACAATTAGCTTGTCTAAAAAGCTTTAAAAATGTTTATGACCTTTGAACTAAAAATTTTATGTCTAAAGACTGTTTCCAAAGAAACAAAAGTAAACAGATTATCTTCAATCATTGAAGAAGTGTTTGTAATAGTGGAAAAGAAACCAGAATAAACACAAATATTTAACAATAGGGACTGAAAAAATAATTAATAGAAAATTGTATTCTATGACTACTTGACCTCATAGCAGCCATCAACATAACTCCTTGCAGTCCTTCTTGGTCAACTCTGGCTCTGCTTTTGTACAACTTACAAATGCTGAATCACCTGGTCCCACATCCCAGTTGAAGGCCCCTTTCTATTCTCACATCAAATGCCCTGGCTTTAGGCAGCAGCTATATGCTATAATCTACCTTATGTCTATCTACCCCTGTGCCTGGAATTAGCTGAGTAACCAAATGACTACTTGACCACTCAACGATTGCCTAAAAGACAGTTCAATTTTAAAGTCCAAAATAAAACTCTTGGCTGGCACGGTGGCTCGAGCCTATAATCCCAGCTACTTGGGAGGCTGAGGTGGGAGAATCACTTGAACCCAGAAGGCAGAGGTTGCAGTGAGCCGAGATCACGCCACTGCATTCCCAGCTGGGTGTTAAGAGTGAACCTCTGTCTCAAACCCCTCCGCCCCCAAAAAAAAACAGAGCTCTTCATCTCCCCCTTCTCCCAAGCCTTCTTCATTTCAGTAAATCGTATTTCCTCCCAGCCAGTTTTCTCTATCTCTCGACACTCTAACCATTAGTAGGACCTACTGATTTCCTAACTATATCCCAATTATGTATTTATCACCACCCTTAGCTGCTATCATTTCTCTTCTGGTCTCACTGCACTCCTGACCCCCTTATAATCAATTTTCTAAAAACAAGCCAGACTTTGTTTCTCTGCTTAAAACCTTCTAGGAGTTTCCCTTCAAACTTTGAGCAAAGTCAAAACTTCTGATCATGGCCTGTAATATTTTATACAATTAGCCCTTGCCTCCCTTTCAACTTAGTCTCATACAAATATCCTCCAACCATATAGGCTTTCCCTCTAGTTCCTTCAACATGCGAAGCTAATTCCTACCTTAAGGGCAGTGCACTGTCTGGAATGATCCTGGTTTACACTGGCTCCTTAGTCACATCTCTACTTAAATGTTCCCTCATGAGAAGCTTTCCCTCATCATCCAATATAAAACAGACACCGCCATATCGCCAAATTTTAATTCTCTGCATGGCCCGTATCATTAACTGATATACAGTTACTTGTATGTCTTTTATTTACTTACGTTATTTCAGAGAGTATTCCCACTCTAGTATGCAAGCTCCATGAGAGCAAAGGCCTTGTTCACTGTTAGGTCTGCCAAACCTGGCATTAAGTAGGCATTTTATAAATATTTTGCAATGAATGTTGTGGAACCATTAAAAAAAAAAGGCAGGGGTGGAGCAAGATGTCAGAACAGAAGCCTCCACCAATCATCTTCCCCTTCTGGAACACCAAATTTTAACTACACACAAAAAAAGCACCATTATATGAATAAAAACCAGGTGAGCAATCATGGTACCTGCTTTTAACTTTGTATTGCTGAAAGGGACACTGAAGAGGATAGGAAAGACCATCTTGAATTGCTGACGCCACCCCTCCCCCAACCCCAGGCAGCACTGACTGCAGCAATGCAAGTGACTCCTTCTGCTTGAGGAGACGAGAGCAAGGAGTAAAAAGGACTTTGTGTTGTATCTTGGATACCAGCTCAGCCACAGCTACAACAGGGCACAGGGAGAGTCGTGAGGTCCCCATTCCAGGCCCCAACTCCAAGATAACATTTTTAGATACACTCTGGCCCAGAAGGAAACCCACTGCCTTAAAGGGAAGGACCCAGTCCCGGAAGGATTAATCTTGGCTTAATCTTAACCTGCTGACTAAAGAGCCCTTGGGCCTTGAATAACTGACAGTGATACCCATGTAGTATGCCATGGGCCTTGGGTGAGACTCAGAGATGTTCTGGCTTCAGGTGAGATCCAACGTATACCGAGCTGTGATGGCTATGGTGATTCCTTCTGCTTGAGAAAAGGAGAGGAAAACGGGGACTTTGTCTTGCACCTTAAGTACCTAGTGCGATCACAGTGGGGTAGAGCACCAAGCAGGCTCCTGGGATCCGCAATTCGAGAACTTGGCTCCTGGACAGCATTTCTGGACCTGCCCTGGGCCAGAGGAGAGCCCACTGCCCTGAAGGGTGAGTACCAGGCCTGGCAGCATTCATCACAAGCTGACTAAAAAGCCCTTGGGCTTTAAATGAGTAATAGCAGAACTCATGGGCCAGTGGTCGTGGTGGTAGCCACCAGGAGAGACTCCTCTGCCTATTGAAAGCAGAGGTAAGACTGGGAAGGACTTTGTCTTGTGGTTTAAAGGCCAGCTTAGCCACAGTAGGACAGAATACCAGATAGATTTCTAAGCTCAAGCACACTACCTGTGGACCCGTTAGGGACCTGGGGGAACTCACTGCCCTGAAGGGAAAGACACAGACCTGGCTGGCTTCCCCACCTGCTAATAAGTAGGAGCCCTAGGGCCTTGAGCGAATTTAGGCAAATTTAGGCGATAGCCAGGTAGTGGTTACAGAGGGTCTTGGGCAAGCCCCAGTGCTGTGCTGTGCTGTGCTGGTTTTAGGTATGACCCAGCACAGTCACAGTGGTAGTCACCAAAGGGCTGCCTCCATCACCCCATCTCCAGCTCCAGGCATTTCAGCACAGAGATTCCATTTATTTGAGAGAAAGTAAAGGAAGAGAACAGAAGTCTCCACCTGGTAATTCAGAGAATTCTTCTGGATCTTATCCAAAATCACCAAAGTGGTATACCTCTATGAGTCTGCAAAAAGCACAGCGTTTTTGGACTTGGGACCCAAGTCCCTTTGAATACCTGGAAAGCTTTCCCAAGAAGAATGGGCACAAAGAAGCCCAGACTGTGAGGCCTACAAGAAATATATAACTCTTCAATGCCCAGACACCAACAAACATCCACAAGCATAAAGACCACACAGAAAATCACAACCTCAACAAAGGGACCAAATAAGGCACCAGTGGCCAATCCTGGAGAAAGAGAGATATGTGACCTTTCAGACAGAGAATTCAAAATAGCTGTTTTGAGGAAAGAGAAATTCAAGATAACACAGGAAGGGAATTCAGAATTTTTTTTTTTTTTTTTTTTTTTTTTTTTTTTTTTTTTTTCAGACAGAGCCTTGCTCTGTCACCTAGGCTAGAGTGCGGTGGCACAATCTCAGCTCACCGCAACCTCCACCTCCCAGGTTCAAGCAGTTCTCCTGCCTAGGCCTCCCAAGTAGCTGTCATTATAGGTGTGTACCACCATGTCCAGCTATTTTTTTTTTTTTTTTTTGTAAGTTGTAGAAGAGGCGGGGTTTCACCGTGTTGGCCAGGCTGGTCTCAAACTCCTGACCTCAAGTCATCACCCACCTCAGCCTCCCAAAGTGCTGGGATCACAGGTGTGAGCCATAGCACCTGGCTGGGAATTCACAATTCTATATTCATAGATAAATTTAATAAACGGATTGAAATAATTTAAAAGAATTAAGCAGAAATTCTAGAGCTGAAAAACACAACTGACATACTAAAGAATGCATCAATCTCTTAATAGAATTGATCAAGCTAAAGAATTAGCTTGAAGACAGGCTCTTTCAAAACACACTACTTGAGGAGACAAAAGAAAAAAAAAGTAAAACACAATAAAGTGCACCTACAGGATCTGGAAAATAACCTCAATAGGACAAATCCAAGTTATTGGCCTTAAAGAGGGGGTAGAGAGAGACAGAGAAAGCTTAACAACATTCAAGTACAAGAAGGTTACAGAAAACCAAGATAGTTTAATCCAAATAAGACTATCTCAAGGCATTTAATAATCAAACTCCCAAACATCAAGGATAAAGAAAGGACCCTAAAAGCAGCAAGAGAAAAGAAACATATAACATATAATGGGGTTCCAATATATCTGGCAGTAGACTTGTCACTAGAATCCTTACAGGTCAGCAGAGAATGTCATGTGCTGAGCATATTTCAAGTGCTGAAGAAAGAAAACTTTTACCCTAGAATAGTATGTCCAGCAAAAATATCCTTCAAACATGAAGGAGAAATACTTTACCAGACAAAAGCTGAGGGATTTCATCAACACCAGACCTGTCTGACAAGAAATACTAAATACTTTATTTCCATCTAAAAGAAGACATCAATGAGCAATATCGTCTGAAGGTACAAAACTCACGGGTAATAGAAAGTACACAGAATATTATAACACTCTAATTGTGGTGTGTAAACTACTCTTAAGTGGAAAGACAAAATGATGAACCAATCAAAAATAGTAACTACAACAACTTTTCAAGACATGGTACAATAAGATATAAAGAGAAACAACAAAAAGTTAAAAAGAAGGGGAACAAAGTTAACATTTACATAAGTTTTCATTTTGTTTGTTTATGTGATCAGTGTTATCAGTTTAAAATACTGAAGTTATAAGAAAGCATTTGCAATCCTCATGGTAACCTGAAATCCAAAAACATACACATAACAGACACGAAAACAATGCATGTTAAAAAACAAGAAAAGCATGAGCAAACCAAACCCAAGATAGAAGAAATTAATAAGATCAAAGCAGAAATAAGTGAAATTGAAATAAAATACAAAAGAGCAACGAAACAAAAAGTTGGTATTTTAAAAGATACATAAAATTGGCAAACCATTAATCAGACTAAGAAAAAAAGATAAAAAACCCAAATAATATCAGAAACGAAAAAGGAGACATTACAACTGAGACCTCGCAATCCAACAATACATTAAAAAGATGATCCATCATGACCAAGTGGGATTTATCCCAGGGATGCAAGGATGGTTCAACATAGGTAAATCAATCAATGTAATACATCATATCAACAGAATGAAGGACAAAACCCATATGATTTTAACTGATGCTGAAAAACCATTTGATAAAATTCAACATCCTTTCATGATAAAAGCCCTCAAAAAACTGGGTATAGAAGAAACATACCTCAACATACTAGAAGCCACATACAACAGACCCACAGCTAGTTTCATACTAAATGGGGAAACACTGAAAGCCATTCGTTTATGATCTGGAACACAACAAGGATGTCCACTTTCACCACTGTTATTCAACAGAGTACTGGAAGTCCTAGCTAGAGTAATCAGACAAGAGAAAGAAATCAAGGGAATCTAAATTGGAAAGGAAGAATCAAATTACCCTTGTTTGTATATGATATATATATAATCTTATACTTGGAAAAGCCTAGAGACTCCACAAGAATACTATTAGAACTGATCAACAAATTCAGTAAAGTTGCAGGATACAAAGTCAACACACAAAAATCAGTAGCATTTCTGTATGCTAGTAATCTCATTTACAACAGACACAAATAAAATTAAATACCTAAGAATTAACCAAATAAGTGAAAGATCTCTACTATGAAAACTATAAAACACTGATGAAAGAAATTTAAAAAGACACAAAAATGGAAAGATATTCCATGTTCATGGATTGGAAAAATCAGTATTGTTAAAATGTCTGTATTCCCCAAAGCAATCTACAGATTCAATGCAATTGTGATCAAAATATCAAAGACATTCTTCACAGAGAAAAAAGAATCCTAAAATTTACATGGAACCACAAAAAAAGCTCAGAATAGCCAAAGCTATCTTGAGCAAAAAGAACAAAACTGGAAGAATCACAATAACCTGCCTTCAAATTATACCACAGAGCTATACTAACCAAAACAGCATGGTACTGGCATACAAACAACAGAAACACAGACCGATACAACAGAACAGAGAACCCAGAAACAAACCCACATACCTACAATAAACTCATTTTCAACAAAGGTGCCAAGAACATACACTGGGGAAAGAGAGTCTCTTCACAATAAATGGTGATGGGATAACTGAATATCCATATGCAGAAGAATGAAACTAGACCTCTATCTCTCACCATATACAAAAGTCAAATCAAAATGGATTAAAGACATAAATCTAAGACCTCATACTATGAAACTATTACATGAAAACAGTGGGGAAACTCTGCAGGACATTGGTCTGGGCAAAAATTTGACTAATACCCCACAAGCACTGGCAACCAAAGCTAAAGTAGACAAATGGGATCACATCAAGTTAAAAAGCTTCTGCACAAGAAACAAACAACAAAGTGAAGAGATAACCCACAGAATGAGAGAAAATATGTGCAAACCATCCATCTGACAAGGGATTAATAACCAGCATATATAAAGAGTTCAAACAACTCTATAGAAAAAAATCTAATAATCTAATTTAGAAATGTGCAGAAGATCTGAATACACATTTCTCAAAAGATGACATACAAATGGCAAACAGGCATATAAAAGGTGCTCAACCTGATCACAGAAATGAAAATCAAAACTACAACAAGAAATCATCTCACCTCTGTTAAAATGGCACTTATCCCAAAGACAGGCAATAATAAACGCTGGCGAGGATGTGGAGAAAAGGGAACTCTCATACACTGCTGGTGAGAATGTAAATTAGTACAACCCCTCTGGAGAACAGTTTGGAAGTTGCTCAAAAAACTGAAAATAGAGCGAGAGCAACCATATGATCCAGCAATCCCACTGCTGGGTATATACAGAAAAGAAAGGACATCAGTGTATTAAAGGGGTATCTGCACACTCATGTTTGTTGCAGTACTGTTCACAACAACCAAGATTTGGAAGCAACCTAAGTGTCCATCAACAGATGAACAGATAAAGAAAATGTGGGGCCGGGCGTGGTGGCTCATGCCTATAATCCCAGCACTTTGGGAGGCCGAGGTGGGCAGATCATGAGGTCAGGAGATCGAGACCATCCTGGCTAACACAGTGAAACCCCGTCTCTACTAAAAATACAAAAAATTAGCCGGGCGAGGTGGCGGGCGCCTGTGGTCCCAGCTACTCGGGAGGCTGAGGCAGGGGAATGGCGTGAACCCCGGGGGGTGGAACCTGCAGTGAGCTGAGATCGCACCATTGCACTCCAGCCTGGGTGACAGCGAGACTCTGTCTCAAAAAAAAAAAAAAAAAAAAAGGTGGCACAGACACACAATGGAGTACTATTCAGCCATAAAAAATAATGAGACCTTGTCATCTGCAACAATGTGGATGGAACTGGAGGTCATTATGTTAAGTGAAGCTAGCCAGGCACAGAAAGACAAACTCTGTACATTCTCACTTACTTGTGGGAGCTAAAAATTAAAACAACTTAACTCATGGAGATAAAGTGTACAAGGATGGTTACCAGAGGCTATGAAATAGGGAATAGGGAATAGGGAAGATGGTTAATGGGTACAAAAAGTAGTTAGAATGAATGAATAAGATCTATTATTTAACAGCACAACAGGGTGACTACAGTCAATAATTTAATTATACATTTTAAAATAACTAAAAGAGTATAACTGGATTGTTTGTAACACAAAGGTTAAATGCTTGAGGGGATGGATACCCCATTTACCATGATGTGATTATTACATATTGCATGCCTATATCAAACTATTTCACGTATCCCATAAATATATACAACTACTATATGCTCACAAAAACTAAAAATAAAATAAGAATAAAGGTGATAAATCCTGAAAAAATGCGGTAGAAAAATAATGATCCAGAAAGAAGTTTATGATATAGTAAATGAAAAAGGCAGAATATGCACGTGTACAAAATATTACTGAAAGGTTCAAAGAATGTTGGTAGGGTGAAAAAATTATGAGTGATAGTTTTTTTTTCTTTCGTTTACCTATACCATTGAACTTTATCAAAATAAGGTCTTTTGTATGAATTAAAAAACAAAACATAGAAAGTTTTGTTTATTTTTAAAAATAATTGCTTACCTTCAAAAAAGGAATGACTTCTTTCATAATTGCTTTAATTTGCCGGTCCAGCTGCTGAGTATCAATTCTAGGACATGGGATGGTAGAAACTTCACTTACAGGTTGTTGTGAACTATGATTTTCAATAAGGGGAGTTTCTAATTTTTAAAAAGAAAATACATTAGCATAACAAAGCCTATTATATATACAAATATGCCTTTATGTTGAAATTTGAAAAATATTAAATTTGATGATTTTATGCTAACATAATACAAAGAAACATGTTTGTAGTTTTAGCACCCCCACCAATTAAAATAAAGCAGTAATAAAACCACTATTAGATATCACATATTTAAATTTTTTACATAGAATTATTACTTCTAATCAATAAAAAATATACCTTCAAAATCTAATACCTGAAACCACAAAAATTCTAGAAGATAACACTGGAAAAACCCTTATAGACACTGGCTTAGGCAAAGACTTCATGACCAAGAACCCAAAAGCAAATGCAACAAAAACAAAGATAAACAGATGGAACTTAAACTAAAAAGTTTCTGCACAGCAAAAGAAATAATCATCTGAGTAAACAGACAACCCACAGAGTGTGAGGAAGTCTTTGTAAACTATGCATCTGACAAAGGACTAACACCCAGAATCTAGAAAGAACTCAAACAAATCAGAAAAAAAAAAAAAAAATCCCATCAAAAAGTGGGCTAAGGCCAGGTATGGTGGTTCACAGTTGTAATCCCAGCACAATGGGAGGCTGAGGTGGGCAGATCACTTGAGACCAGGAGTTCAAGACCAGCCTGGACAATATGCTGAAATCCCATCTCTACTAAAAATACAAAACTTAGCTGGGCATGGTGGCACATGCCTATAATCCCTGCTACTCGGGAGGCTGAGGCATGAGAATCACTTGAGCCTGGCAGGCAGAGGATGCAGTGAGCTGAGATTGTGCCACTGCACTGCAGCCTGGGCAACAGAGCAAGACTGTACTCCAATTAAAAAAATAAAATAAAAAGTAGTAGTAGTAGGCTAAGGATATAGACAATTCTCAAAAGAAGATATACAAATGGCCAAAAACCTTTTTGGTGATGTTGAGTGAAAAAATGCTCAACATCATTAATTATCAGGAAAATGCAAATCAAAGCACAAACTACAATGTGGTACCATACTACTCCTGCAAGAATGGCCATAACTTAAAAATCAAAAAATAATAGATGTTAGTGTGGATGTGGTAATAAGGGAACACTTTTACACTGCTGGTGGGCATGTAAAGTAGTACAACCACTATGGAAAACAGTATGAAGATTCCTTAAACAACTGAAAGTAGATCTACCATTTGATCCAGCAATCTCACTACTAGGTATCTGCCCAGAAGAAAAGAAGTCATTATATGAAAAAGATACTTGCACGTGCATGTTTATAGCAGCACAATCTGCAGTTGCAAAATATAGAACCAGCCCAAATGCCCATCAATCAACGAGCAGATAAAGAACATGTGGTGTATGTATATGTGTAGATAGATAGATTTATTTATTTATACACCACAGCATACTACTTAGCCATAAAAAAGAACAAAATAATGGCATTTGCAGCCATCTGGATAGAATTGGAGACCATTAATCTAAGTGATGTAACTCAGGAATGGAAAACCAAACATTGCATGTTCTCACTCATAAGTGGTAGCTAAGCTATGAGGATGCAAAGGCATAAGCAGGATACAATGGACTTTGGGGTTTCAGGGGAAAGGGTGGGAAGGGGGTGAGGGATAAAAGAATACACACTAGGTACAGTGTATACTGCTCAGGTGATGGGTGCACCAAAAATCTCAGAAATCACCACTAAAGAACTTATTATGTAACCAAACACCACCTGTTCTCCAAAAACCTACTGAAAACAAAAATATATACCTTCTAAATTATTAACTGTAGTACTTGCACCAGCACCATCTCCATCCTCAATAATCCTGCAGGTGCATCTCACATTTGAGTCACTTTCAGCCTCAGTCTTCATACGCTCATATTCTCTCATTCTGGCTAATGCCTGGTCTAAGTGAATCACGGTGTTACCTACATTTGGAACAAAAATATTTTTTGAGTATGTAAAAGTGAACTTTTTCATATATTCCTCAAAACGCATTAATAAATGTCCAAACAAAAGGAAGGAAAATTAGCTTTAACAAGTTCTACACACTATACTACTTGAGTACTTCATATACATTAACAAACTTATTTAATCCTTAAAATAATCCTATAAATTAGATGACATTACTTTCATTTGCAGAAAACTTAAGTAACTTGCTCAAGGTTTCACAGTTCAATGTAGGAACATGGATTTAAACTTAGTTATCAAACTCTGAAGCCCATATTTATTTCATCACATTTTGTTGTTTCATTTAAACAACACAAGTAAATTCCAAAATGTCATGCAAATTCTGATGAAAACAATGCAACCTAAAACAAGCAAATTAGGTAAGAAAAAGGCCTATCAATGAAATTTCCCAATTCTATGTTTTCAGACACAGCTACTGGTGCAGGGTTGTAAGAAAAAAAAAAATACCAGTAAATGAAAGAAAATACGTAGGAGTCAAAGTATTCTGGCAAGTCAGAAAGGGATGGACAACCTGAGGGGAGAGGGTTGGCAGGCCACACAGCAATTTTTCTCTGTAATGGGATGAACTCAATGCAGACCCAAATATTTAGAGGTCAGCTAAGGCTCAGAGTCCTCAGTAATTACAATAAGCAAAAGGAAGACTTTTGTTTTGGAGAACAGTAGAAATGTAATGATAGGGCAAGGCTAAGCCCTTTTCTTTATAGTGGAAAAATACCTTTGAAATAATCTAAATCTTCTCTTCATCACGTGAACAAACACGAGAGTAACAGGACATTACATTATTTTATCAACTAAGCGCCCTGGATGGCAGAATGACTGAATTCTCAGGTTATCTTTTGATTGGCCACAGTCTAGAAACGTATCAAGTATCTATGTATTTTTCTTTTCCTTAAATTTCCAAGTCTAGGACTCGAGTTTTTTCTCCATTGCAGCCAGGCAACACTCTAAACCTCTTTTGTTTTACAGCTGATGGGAGAGGGGAAAAAAAAAAAAACCCAAACCAAAAAAAAACAACCAAAACCATGTGCTATGCCTGAGAGTTACTTGAGGTTTTCACTACAGGTTATTTAGGAAATCTGACTGCTTAACTGAAATTACAAAGTTAACATTTTTATTAAAAATATGATTAGATGAGGCCTGAATTGTTCCCATGAATTAACTAGATGACCTTAAACGATAGCCTTTCCTTTAAGGAAAAGGAAATAAACATTTTCTGAACTCAAGCAAGTAAGTTCCATTATATTTTCACACAAACATAGCAAGGTAGATTAAGATTCCCATTTCCTTAGTATATGCAGAGTCAGAAATGTTGGATGATTTGCCCACAGGGTTAAGAGTCAGAAGATTGTTGATTTTAGACTGATAGATAATTAAGTCCACATTCTTTAAACCACACACACACTTGGCCTTTCTCGACTTGTTTCCTTATCAACGCCAATTCAAAGGCTGGACCAGATCAACTTAAAGTTGTTTCTAAGATTATAAAAAATTCTGCTTACCTAGATCATCTGTTGCAAAAGGCTCAAAATTTGATGATACAGACAGGACACTAGCATTATCAGCATCATTTTGCTCACTTATTTTATGTGTTTCTCTTTCAAAGTTCTTCTCAAAAGTTTCCTAAGTTACAGTAAAACAAACAAAAATCACTAATACTTCTTTTAAGAATTTCATGTTAATGATCTAACAGAGATAACTATTTACATAAAATTGTACACTTAAAAGATATTCGTAAGTTTCCTCAGTATTCTGTCCAAACAAGATGATAATATAACCAAAGTCATTAAACGCTGAATACAGAGTCACACAGAACAGTAATGTAAGTAGCCCTGCAGAATATTTGTTATTATGTAGATAAACATACACAAAGACAGCTACTGATTAAATTCTAATTTGGCAAAGTTAACATTTTAAATTATTTCTGTACTCTCAGGGACATTCTCCTATCTCCAAATGCTAACAATGTCTAGTAGCTTACTCTATCTGGTTGCCTCACATGAGGAAAAAAAACATCACAACATTATTTGCATTTCTTAAAAATAAACTTTATTGAAATATAATTTATATACAATGCACTCACTTTAAATGTACAGTTTGATGAGTTTTGACAAATGTATACACTCATGTAACCAGATTCCCTAAAGATAAAGACCGTTTCCACTGGCCCAGGACGTTTCTTCACAACCCTCTACAGTCAATCTCTACCACACCCTACTCATGATTTCTACGACTGTAGATCAGTTCTGCTGGTTGTAGAACTTCATACGAATGGAACCAGCCAATATACGCTCTTCATTGTCTGACTTCTTTCACTTAGTATGTTTCTGAAATGAATCCATGTTGTGTGTTTCAGAAGTTCATTATTTTTAATGGCTGCATAGTATTCCACTGTATAGATATACCACAGTTTGTTTATCCATTTATCTCTTGATGCTTCAGTTTGAGGCTATCATGACTAAAGAAGCTATGAACATTAATGTGCAAGTGTTTTTGTGATGCATATTTTCATTTATCTTGGATGAAAACCTACAAGAGAAATTGCTGGGTCACATGCCACATTTATGTTTATAAGAAACTGCCAAACTGCTTTCCAAGTGGTTGTGCAATTTTACATTCTCATAAGGACTGTGAGAGTTCCAACTGTTCCACATTCTCACCAACACTTCTTGTCAATCTTTTCATTTTAGCCATTCTTGATGTGAAGTGGTATTTTCTGTGGCTTTAATTTGCATACTAGCCATTCATATATCTTCTTTCATTAAGTACCTGTTCAAATCTCCTGTCCAGTTTTTACTGAGTTGTCTTACAACTGAGTTGTAAGCTTTATACAGTCTATATATCAGTCAGTTGTCAGAGATATATACTGGGATTATTTTCCCATAACAGTATCTTTTGAAAAGCAGAAAATTCCTATTTTTGTCAAGTCTAATTTATTAATTTTTTCTTTTATAGTTAGTGCTTTCTCTGTCCTAAGAAAACTCGGCCTATGTCAAGGTCAAAATTTTCTCCCATTTTCTTTTAAAAGTTTTAATAGTGTTGGCTTTTACAGGACTTTAGGTCATTTCAAATTAATTTTGTGTATAGTGTGATGGTGGTAGGGTGTCTCACTTATATTTTGATTATGACGTTTTACAGTTGTGTTCTTTCCCTTAACTATTGATCTTTTTAAAGTTTCCTATCTTCAATTATGAAATCAAAGATTTGTTCCTGATTAAAGGAAATTTAGACATTGAGGAACATATTTTAGAAATAGGGAAACCATTTTTTTACTCCTTCAAGTAAGACTTGAAGACAGATTGCTTTTACCATTTTATTATCATCAGGAGCAGGAGACACAAAGTGTGTTTTCTTCTTCCTAAACCTCAATGTCTCTACTCCATCCTCCTTGACTTACAACTCCCAGATACCCAGTTTCACTTTCATTTCTCTCTTTCCTGGGAAAGAGCAGTATCTCTTACACATCTGAATATACGTTTGTAAAAACTCCAAAAATGAAGCTCAAGAAGCACAGAAGCATCTAGAGAATGAGGCTCTAAATCTGTCCAATACAAAAAACACCACATGGCTATTTAAATAAAATTTAAAATTTAGTTCCTCAGTCACAATAGCTATACTTCAAGTACTTGCTAGCCACATGTAGCTAATGGCTACAGCATTAGACAATGCCGACATAAAACAATTCTGTCACTATAGAAAGTTCTACTGGACACTGCTGCATCAGATCTGTGAGTATCTACACTGGATATTGTGGTGCCGCTGATTAAATGGCATTAGTAAAGGGAAGATGTTGACCTTAATGCTGAATTTAAGTTTCAGAAGAAATATCGAAGAACTGATTTAGTTACTTAATTAAAAGTAATACTAAATACAATTACTATCCCAAGTCCTTACTTATCAAGTAGTACAGCATCTTTAAATTTCATTTAACTTTAAAACCTTCTTAGGTTAACTTTATCCTAAACTGTAGCTCAACTTTCAAAATGTGCTATCGATGGTGCAAACCAATGTGCTCCAATCTCTTAAAATAAATGGAAGTAATGCTGCCTGCATGAAACTTGGATAAAAGTGAAACCACTGGAATTAAGGATATAAAATTATTGAAAAATACGTCTAGGAATGGAGACTATTCATTCTCTCTCAAGTTATTTCAATGCCCGATAAACCTTAGTATAATTTAACATCATTTTTAATGTATTCAAGCAGGTGACATTTCATTTCCCACAAAAAGGAATACACAATTTTCAATTAGTTGTAACAATCCAAAGGAGCAAACACTGACACTAAATTTACATTTCACATTGCAAAGTTAATTAAAACCATGTAGTTTTTAGACACAGGTTTATGTTATAGTACTAAAGGAGTCAGAGTCCAGTGGGAAAACATTTTAAACAGAAAAGATGAGCTGGGGAAGTATTTTAAACACGAGTAGAAGTTAAAGAGCAAAAATTGAGAAAAACTCAGAAAACTACTGTATCTGAAGAGGCAAGATAATCCTTTGAGAAAACACTGGCTTCAGAAAAAACTTAGTATTAACACTTCAATAAAAGGCAGAAGCAGTAACTTCCAACTCTCTACCTATAGCTGGTATTTGCTAATCAACTATGGAACTCTTACCCACGTATCTCTAGGTGCTAGAGTTGTCATAAAAAAGGAATGTATTTGCTATCCCACGACCACATGTAATATTTTCCAATAAAATCAAGGCCTGAACCTTGAAATAGGTGATTCCCAAACACCTAGCACATTATCTCCTCAGTATACTAGCAGTTTTGTCACTGTTATTCAATCAACGATGTGCTAAGTGCTATTTGGAGGACACAGCTTACTGAATTTATACCATTCTCCTTAGCACTCTTCTCCATTTCCAGGTCCTTTTTACTCTATTCAAAATTTTCTCCATCAATCAGAATACATTAAATTACAATTTTTTTCCTGGAAGACTTTCTTTTGTCTAGGCTTTTTCTTTTTAAATCCAAAGACGTGATTTATCCTGTATTTATTCATTCAAGCATTTTTACTATAATCTGATTGCTGTCTGTTTTACTCAGTGTCTTAAATAAATACAACATATATTTGTAAATGTCTTTTAAGAATCAGCCCCTATATTGGGTAATAACAACATAAATATGGCTATCTCAGACCTCATAATCTAACATACATACATAATTTTTGGTGTTTGCTACCATATTTTCATTGCATATTGTATCTCGCCCTCAAAATAAAATAACACATTATACCCAGGTTTTAAAAAAAAGCTGAAAATCAAATATATTAGGTCTACCTACAATTTGACAATAACCTATTTAACTTTTATTTAGTGCATACTAAAATTATGTCTACAATTCACTAATCATTATCAGCTTACATCATCAGTAGTAGCAAGGCTCTCACTAGGAGTAAGTTCTGAGTTTGATGCTATCCAAGTACCAGAGTTTACTGACTTTACATTTTCTCCTTTTTCATGGCTCTCAGAAATATGTCTGGATACTATGTCCTAAATAAGAAAATAAGATCATCATTTATATAAAACATACATGCTTCATCATTCATTTATATTACAGATTCAAAAATAAAAGCAGATGGAAGGAAAAACGTACTGTTTCTATCCTCACAGGTTAAGTGTGAGGAAGTAGACAAAACACTGAAAAAGTACTCAAAAAAATACTTTAATGATACTTAAGCTATACAAAAATTTTAAATAAAATGTCAAGAAAACACAGAGAACAGATGAAAATTCATATGGTACATGCTTCAGTCTAAGACAGCAACCAGAGATAATCATGAAGAAGGTGATAACAGGGTAGGAAAAATTATGTTAGGTACCAGATACCTGCAATGCATATAAAGCCCTCTGTCTCAAGTAGTCTGTATTTAGTAGCTGAAGCTCATGGAAGAGTTCAATAAGAAAATGTGGACGAGATTCATTTTGAGAAATTAATGTAGCCACTTCAGAATAAATAGTATCTCGCAAAGCTTCAAACATGGAAAAATCACTCCCAGTTTCTGGAATACATAAAAGACCAGAAAGTTAATATTGATGAAGTACCTTCATGACAACTTTTATTAGCTAGTATCATTACTCTCAGCTTTAAATTATCTAAAAATTCTATTTTAGACAATTCTATTTCAGAGCTTTTAAAGTAGAAAAGAAGCTTAATATTACCAAGATAAATAAAATCTTAAGATACCAAGATATGCATTTTGTACTAAAAATAAAATTTTAATGAATAACATTACCTAGCATTACTAAGAAACATGTTTATTTCTGATCATATAAAATATAAAGAAAATATTATACATTTCATGGGAAAAATCAGTGAAAATCTTTCAACACTTAGAAATAAGCTAAGTGCTAATTTCTTTTTTGCTTTTGCTAATATGAACTTCATTACAGAAAAGGAAGTTTGTATATTTTGTTAATGTTAAAAAGAATAAACTGAATGCTGCCAATGAAAGCTACTAGATTAAGGTCTATCCAGTATACTCTACTAATTATCAAATATACATCACACAGAAAAGTGCTGTGATGATGAGTAACCAAATTTGTAACCTAACATAATAGGTCAATTTCACCACTGTGTCTTATTTACATACTCAGTGTGTATTGGAGCAGGCAAGTGACCCAACTGAAGTTTTCGGTTTCACAGAATCTAGGCATCACTCTATTATTTAGCTACAATTCGGCTATATTTACTTGTTGATAACACAAAATTATCACACTCAAATGTATACATTTAAAATGTTGAGTATCTTAATATATTGTGCTTTCAAATAAGTATACAAGATCATAAAAACTCATGTTTGTGAGAATGGTAAGAAAATGCAAAAAGAATGTGCTCTAATAGAAAAATTTTCCACTACTTGGCTAATAATTTAATATCTTCAGGTCTCAATTTCCACAAGCATAAAATAACAACATTACTAATATATTAATAGAAAAATATATTAATTATATATAACAATAAATATGCAACTTCCCTATTTTGCCTCAGTTACAGGTATAAAATCAAGTGATACACTAAAGTTCTCCTAGTAGTTTTAAAGTATGAACTATTACAAAAATGACACTTACTATAGTAAGTAGGAACCAAAACTATCTCTGTAAGCAATCTCTACTAATGGGAAAAATCCAGGTAAAAAGAATTTGATATGCAAACTTTCATCTTATATACTATATTGCAGTTTAATCATACTTAATTTAAAAATTTCATTTCAAAGCTATAACTATGTTTAATGACATATTTAATACCTCTGTATGTGATAAAATTATCATTCTAAATTGCATATCATTAAAAATTAAATTATTCTCAAATAATGAATATGCCGTTTAAACACTAGCTTCATTCCCCCACCACTTGTGCAGTCAAGAGGTGGAAAGTTTACGCCAGTTTCTCCTCCTGAACTGAAACTGATTAGCTTTGGCTGGAAAAATCCCTAATCTTAATCAGGTTTCTCTAATTCCATCTTGTTTTTATATCCTATTTTCAGAGTTCTTTCTTTTCACAGTGCCACTGATATATTCAGCTTTGTCAGTTCTGGGTCCTTGTTTTATATCTTTAGAGTCCCCTAAGGGTTCCATTCAAACTGGCTTTTACTTTTCATTCATGTAAAGCTGCAAGAGGAGTTAAAAAAAAATTTACAACTCTAAATCATAAAGAACCACATTTAATGAGAATACTTATATTAGAGACTAAAATAGTATTTGGGAATCTTTGTAACTTCCATGATGTTTATTTATCACGTCTTTAGATGTAATCATAGTTTTGTTTGATGACTTATTTTTCTAAGATGTTGGCTAAAAAGGAAAGATAAACTATAAAAGTAACTATATTTCTAGTTCTAAGAAATATTAATGCTTTGAAGAAGTACAAAATAACCTCAAATCAAGTACTAAACTGTAAAAAAGGTTTCTATTACCCTTATGAATGTGTTAGGTTACATACACTAACAGAATATGAAAACAAAAGCAGCCAATTTTACCAAGAATTATAAATGAATGGGTTCAGAATTTTATGAATATAAATTATCTTTTACAATAGTCACATAACATATATACTCTAAGCTAAATTTAAAAAAGAAAAAAATCAGAACAATAAAACTTCTAGGACCAATGGGAAAAAATTAACAAAAAGTGGACACCAAAACTATGCAGATTGTTACCTGGCGCTTCATTGCATGCATTTCTGTTAGACTGCTGTAGTATTCTCCTAGCATGTGCTGTAGGAAAGGGCAGACATAAGGATGAACATAAAATGTGTATGAGTAGTAAAGACAGGGTCTATAACATGAATAAGTGAATGAAAAAAAGAAATAAGCAAATTTCTTTAAAACTGTTTGCTTGAACTAAGGCTTATGCTCTACTTAAAAATAATCTCAAGAAAAAAAATCTCAAAAGGTTTGCTATAAACGTATATTAAGGCAACTGATGATGACTATCATAATAAACTTCTATCATTCATTTTTAGAAGCATACACATCAAGGTGAACCTCCCACAACACCCACGGGAGAAGAGGACTGCGTAACTTAATACTAGCAGTCATATTATGCTGTACTCTAATAATCATATGTTATGAGTAGAGTTACAAAAAGTAACATGCCTTACATGCTATAAAGAATTTTAGGGTAATGATTAAAACTAAAAATAAATCTTTTCAGGGCTGGGCGTGGTGGCTCATGCCTGCAATCCCAGCACTTTGGGAGGCCAAGGCAGGCGGATCACGAGGTCAGGAGATTGAGACCACCCTGGCTAACATACTGAAACCCTGTCTCTATTAAAAATACAAAAAATTAGCCGGGCATGGTGGCGGGCGCCTGTAGTCCCAGCTACTCAGAAGGCTGAGGCAGGAGAATCGCTTGAACCCAGGAGGCAGAGGTTGCAGTGGGCTGAGGTCACACCACTGCACTCCAGCCTGGGTGACAGAGCGAGACTCCGTCTCAAAAATTTTTTTAAAAATCTTTTCAGAATGTAAATATGTAAACTTGTGTATATTTATATATTCAAACATTTTTTAATTCACCGAAATTCAATCATTATATTTCACTAAGTAACAGTAATAGGGCCTGAAGTACTATGTCCAATTATTATTTAAGTAATTGATACTCAGTTTATTAAGACTTTCAGTTTAGTGTCCTTCTTCGACCTCTACCCGACTGTTTATTTTTTGAAGATATCACTATTTGGTAGAGAGTAAAAGGAGATGAAAATTACTAAATTTTAGTAAAATTCTGGGTTCAGGAGAATAGGATTGATATTTTTGCAGAAAGGAACACAGACTTAACAGAAGCACAGCTTCTAAGTTCAGCTTTACCATTTCCTAGCAATGTGGACTTGAGAAATTCATTTCAAAATGCAAACAAATGTGATGTTTCTTTTCTGATTACAAAATGATAAATGCTCATTATGAGTTTGAAGATGATAAAACCACTATTAACATTTTGATGCATTTTCTTCCAGCCTTTTTGCATTCAAATTTTTGTTTATACATAGTTGAAATCATACTGTTGAGACAACACTAAGTCTTAATTTCTTTTTTATTTTTCCCTTTGGTTTTCTTAGGATGGATTACTACAATTACTGGATTAAGGGCATGACTTCTGAAGCTTTCCAGAAAAGTACCAGTTTATATTACTGGGCCTTTATGAGTACTGAAAAACAAAACAAAACAAAAGTTCCCTCTTTGACCATGTTTCCTCTGAAAAATAGAAATAAAACCAACTCAGCATTATGAGGCTCAAATGAGATTTGTTGGTAATCTGAAAATAATGGAGCATGGTACAAAAGATAGCTGCTATTATCATTTTTAAGCAAAAAATGCATGCATTTTATACTAATGTCAATGAAAGCTATTAGATTAAGGTCTATCCACTATAGTCTAATGTCATGTTATTGCCTCTCTCCATATTTCTTTGAGATATTCTTTACAAATTAGGAAACTACTGGTGCTTATTTAAGTATTATCTGCTGCTAGGGGACTCAAAAAAGTGACAAACAGGGAACTACTATAATAATGTGATTGAGGCAACAAAATAGGTTTACACAAGCTACAAGGAAAACAGGAGAAAGGGGAAACTATCCCAGTTAGGATCAGAATGGAGTTCCAGAATTAAAATTGTATTAAGAGTCCAGCAGAGAAATGAACTTCCAAAAAATGCAGAAAGGACTTGAGATAGAAAAACAGCTACCAAGGTAAGAAAGAATGTGATAGCTATACAAAAACTTCAGTTCAGTGCCACAGAAAGAAAAAAGTTCAAGGCAGAGTGTGTTGAGAAATGAGTCTGGAGAGGCAGGAAGGAACCAAATCCCTGATGGCCATGTACGTTCCATGAAGGCATTCAGACTTTATCCTGTAGGCACAGTGAGCCAAAGGACTGAAGCAGCGGATGACATGATTTCATATCTAATTCGTAATCTAATCAGATAAGATTTTCAGAACTTGAAATGAGGAGTTCCACAACTGTAACTATCCTTTGCTTGTTTAGAATTTTATTAAAATGTGTCCAAAACTATTAAATAGTAAAACAAAAAATATTTTCAGTTTTTATTTCTTAATATCAAGGAATGTGTACTATAATTTCCACTATAAAATCTTCCACATGATAGATATGTGTGAAACACCAATTTTAAAACCTGCTTTATTATAGCTTTTCAAATCTAAGCTGAAAACCTCCTTATATTAATGCAAACCAAAAAAGAACATACCTGAAGATATTTCTGTAGACCTATTACATTTTATTATTTTTTCCAGTTGCTCATGATTCTTTCTGCTGAATACTTTTGCTTGAACAGGCTCTTCAGTCTGGGCTGAATGTCTGTTCCTACTTTTGCAAGGTTCACATGTGCTAGACATACTGGCACTTTCATACCCTTGAGTAAAAAAAGTGACAACTGTTATCAGTTGCAACTAACTCAAACTAAAAGGGAAATCGGTTTCCATTGTGCAACAGTACAGGTAACTCAATTTAGAATGCTAGGAAGGCCTGGTATAAATAGGATACAAAACAGTAAATATGTCTTGGAGGTATCTTTGCAATACCCTTTAGAAGTATGAGCTAACAGTAATAAATCTAACCTTCACTGTTCTTTGATACTCATCTTAATGAGTATATTCCAATTCAAAGTATATGGCAGACCTTTCATGACCCCAAATCTCTACTAGAATTCCAAGTTAGCTATTTTTAATATTAGGAAACATAAGAATCACATCCAATATATACATATATCCATTATAGAGGGAGAGTAGTCAAATACGTTTGCCTTTCTTATTGTTATCTTTTACGTGACGTGACTTGGTTTAAAAGGTCTTACCCACTGATCATATATTCTACAAAATTTTCAAGTTTTTAAAACATTTTGGTATATACGCAACGTAGAAATTCCATTTTTTCTTGTTGTTGTTGTTCCACGTGGATAGGTGGCTATGCCTACCCTCTTTGCACTGAATTAAAATATACATCGGTCAATATATTAAATTCCAATATTTGGGGTTTTATTTTTGGACATGTTATGTGTTCAACTTAGCTATTCCAATGCCATTTTCATTCATTTAGAAACACAAGTTATACAGTATGATCAAACATCTGCTAAGGCAAGTACCACTAGCTTCACTTTTTTCTTGACTCTTCTTGGGCATCTGTCCTTCCACATAAGCTTTGTTATTTTTTTTTCAATTTTAAAAACAATCTCTGGGGACTCAAAATGGAATCAAATTAAAAGAATGTATTAATCTGAGGAGAACTGGTATTTAACAATCTTACGCATTTCCATCTTAAGAACATGGTTATGTTTTTATTTGTTCAATCTTTCTGATGTTCTTCAAGAATACTTTATAGCTTTTTATAGACCTAGTACTTTCCTTGTTAAATTTGTTCCTTACATTTCACCATCCCCCACTCAAACATTTTGAGTACTATGAGAACAGCATTCCTCTCCAATTTCATGCTACTGGATATTACAATAGAGAAAAATATTCACACACTTATTCCATAACCAACCACTTTAACAGTTTACCTTGTAACTCTAGGAGCTACTTTCCAGTATCTCTTGGGCTTTCTTAGTATACAAAAATGCCACTAGAAAAAACAAATAAAATTTGTTTCCTTCCTTTCCCAATATTTATTACCATTATAATTCCAATTATTTGACACAATGCTTCCCAAATAATGGTAAATAATGATGGTGGGACAAAAGGAATCCCTGTTTAGTTCCTAATTGAGATGGAAATATCTCTGGAGTACTTGCATTTACAATGGTGTACATTGGCTAACAGTCTTTATTACACTTAAATAACTGCCTTTTTTTTTTTTCCTTTTCTTTTGAGACTGAGTCTCATTCTGCTGCCCAGGCTCAAGTACAGTGACACAGTCTTGGCTCACTGCAACCACCAACTACCAGGCTCAAGCAATCCACCTGCCTCACCCGCCCAAAGTGCTGTGATTACAGGCATAACTGCCTTCTTATACCCATTTTACTTCACATTCTCATGAGAACAGCTTCAAATTTTATCTAATCTGCTATGATTATTTGTCCCTTTGATAAATTATTTTGACAGATTTCCTGATAACAAATCATCATTACGTGTCTGAAATAAACTCTAGTGTTGATAGTCTAGAATTCTTTTGATACAATGGCAGATTCAGTTTGCTAATATTTTATTTTTACTTTTGAATTTATATTATTGAGACTGATCTACCGTTTTCTTTATTAAACTGTTCTCTCTCTTCTTTATCTTCCCCTGTATAAAGGTCTCTATTCTGATTCATAGGTTGTTTCTTTAGTTTTCCTCAGATAGGATAAACTAGTATCTAGGGTCCTTTGGCTGAGTACAAGGTTCCTGAGTTGCAGTTCTTTGTCAACTGTGTAGCGTCATTCCACTTTTTTCTACTTCTGCTTGTGTGGTAAGGAAGACTGCCTGGTGTCGGTTTGCTTCTTTTTCTTTGTATGCAACTTGGTCTTTCATGTGGAAGCTTAGAGGATTTTTACTTTTTCCTTGGAATTCAGGGATTTTACCAGACTCTGCACAGGTGTTTGTGTGTTTCCCTCACTTCTCTCCTGGCTAGACAACAGTCAGCTGTTCTCATCTGCAGTCTCAAGTCTTTCTTCATCCCATCTATTATTTAGTTATTGCTTGTCCACCTGCTTTTTTTTTTCTCTTTTAGAACTTCTTGTAAGCCTCTAATCGTCTTGATTTTATCTGTTAGTACTTTCATTCCACTTAATGACATAATTCTTCCCCTTGATTTTCTAGGCCAGTAATTTGGAACTTAATAGCACGTGTCCTCTTTTTCAAATAATCTAAACATTAAAACTTAGAGTCATTTTTCTTCTAGCTCTAAAGAATTTGTTGTAACCCAATCTGCTTATGTGCCCTTATTATTTTGTTCACGGGTATTTGTTCAATATTTTGTTCAATAATTCTATTTTCACTAGGTTTTTCCTGTTTCAGTGGTCTACTTCTGTTTTCTCCCTGGTAACTAGGTCCCTTTTATATGTACTGTTATATTCATTGGCCTAGTCATGACTCTCACCTTCTCTTAAAGCTGGACCCAAATGCTGGATAGCTTTAATGATGGCAAGATGAGGGTGCATGGAAGTCTCATTCCTGTGGTCAAGCAACATTTTCACTAGCAAGTTGTCAGTCCCTCATCAAGACAATGAGAGGAACCTTCTCTACTGCTTAGTCTCTTCAGCTGCAAAGACTAATGCTCTCCCATGTACAGGGTTAAGGAAGACTGCCACCTACTTATTCAATAACCTTTCTGCCAACTAGTAGCTTGCAGTAGCAATACATTGCTACTCTTGGGGGTAAGGGGAAGAGTCAATAATAGGAGGAATTGCAAGGATCTCCTCCAACATAGCTTTCTCCAAGAATCATGGAGATCTGACCATGCTCCTGACACTCTAGTAAAAAGCCAGCAGACCCTAAAGCCTTGCATGCATCTTCCAGATCACTGCAGGTCTACTAATAACAAATAATTTCCCCAAATATTGTCAATTTATTATCTGTGATATCCCATCTATATTCGACCCTCCCTATTTCCAAGGCCATCATATAAGACTTCATCATCTCAAATTTAGGTTCCAGGTTTTTTCACTGGTCTCTCAGACTAAAGTGTAGTCTCTTGCCACCCAGTCTGCGTGAAATTTACTGAAAAGAGAGACTTCTTGATTATTATTGATCTTAATGTAAAACCAGCAATAAAGGGTATGAGTGCCAAAAGTAATACGTAAAATGACATGACTGGTAGTACTGTTGCTCATTTAATAACATACAATGATCTAAAGAAAAAGATTTTAAGTATGTTATTCTAACATGAACACTTATATAAGTGAAATTAAACATTTAAACGCTGTTACTGTATCACATGAAAAGTGCTGAATAAATTTTAATCAAAATTAAAATACAGGTAATGTGGCATATACAAAATTCTCAGTGGGGAGTCCCAATAGGTACTTTAAAAAGGAATACATACAGTCATCCTCCAAAATAGCTGAAACTGTGAAGCGAAGTAGGCTATAATTATTAAGATGCTATGAAAAGAGAAAAAAAAAACTATGGTTTTATATATGAGTCCCAAATTAAAAACATCAAAGGCTAGATTTCCAAAGTTAGGGTACTAATGTGTGACTGATGAGAGATAAAGATGTCATCTCCTATGCCACTTCACCACTCTTTCCCTTTGTCGTTGTTTTTCTCAGCATGAGGGGGTGACATTAGTAGAAGAAACAGTACTTCTACTTGGGCCTCCACTGAAGGGAAACAGATCAGCCAAGGCACTCTGGAGACCTTGCACATGTCCAAAGAGTGCAGAGAGGTTAAGGTCTGAATCACAGTGCAAGCTGTCTTGGCAGAAGGCCATGGAATCATCCTGGAACATGGACAAGAGAGGCTTTTGAGAAGTTGCTATATGGATGGACATTTTCCACTCACCTCTCTCTCGCCCCAGGATGCTTCTGTCAGGAGAGTTTCCCATCTCGTCTCAGGTTCTAATGAAACATGAGACCTTTCTTCCTCACCCTTGTAGGGTACATTTGCAGATTGAACAGGCTTAGCTGCAGTATAACAATGATTCCTCAGCAACAGGGTGTCCCACCATTCAAGGGACAATCATTAGCCAGCCCCTTTTATTTCAGTGTCACTCTTTCCAAGTGTGAGACAAGGGGCACACAGAAATGGCACCTTGGACTACTTTTTTCTCTGCCTAAGAAATTAGTAACTGCCTAAATTCAAAAAGCTTACTGGTTGTTTACCAGCCAAATCTGTCAGGCCTTGCCTTGCCTAATGTTTCACATCCATTTCATGTCCATCTTCATTAGTGGGCAACAGGAAAGGGAGGAAGGAAGAAATGAAAAGACTCAAGGACACTAAGAATCCAGAAGGCAGTACCTTAACAGTTCCATCCAATTTTCCAAGAAAAGAGTGAAGAAAATCTAGGCTCCTACTCTCTAATAATATCAGAAGAGTACAGTGTAACCAAATTATAGGTCTGATAACAGAAAAATTCAGTAAGGCAGGAAATCACCTTCAACTCATATGGTCTAAGTCTGAACTCAAGTTTACAACACGATTATTACATAATTTATATATTCTTACCTCATATGCAATATCTATTTTCACATATAAAGACCTTCTAAGGATTAAAACACGTTACCATCATGAGAAACAAGTTATGTGAGATTTACCAAGCTACTTCTTTAAGAATGTCAACATGCAAAAAAACACATATATATTTGGATCAGTCTAGTAAGTATGGGACAGTATAACTGGCTATACCGTATCTCTCAAGACAGCAATGTAATTCCCACTATGCAGAAATGTCTGTCACATCCGTTCCCAATTCCTCTCATCCTGCTTGTTCCGCACTCTATATTTTTCTTATTGTAGTAACAATTTGAAAGGCGTTCTAAACTTTTCCCCACCCACCTCTATTTACCACTTCCTTTAAGATACAATAAAAATCGGCCTGGCGTGGTGGCTCACACCTGTAATCCCAGCACTTTGGGAGGCCAAGGGGGGTGAATCACCTGATGTTGGGAGTTCAAGACCAGCCTGACCAACATGGAGAAACCCCGTCTCTACTAAAAATACAAAATTAGCACAGTGTGGTGGCGCATGCCTGCAATCCCAACTACTCGGGAGGATGAGGTAGGAGAATTGCTTGAACCCAAGAGGTGGAGGTTAAACATACGGTAAAAATCCTTTTTTCTAACAAATATTGACCATTCTTATAGCACAAAAGGAACAAAAAACACATAAACCAGTGGTCTAGTTCAGTACTTTTCAGACTTTCATGTACATATCTTCATATCAAAAATCTTGCTAAAATGCATACTGAAGAAAAACACATACTGATTTAGTTGACATAAGGTGAGGCCCAAAAGCACCCATTTCTAATAGTCTCCCAGATGATGTAATGTCGCTTGTCCACAGTTCAGATTTTGAGTAACAAGGATTGAGCTAATTTGATTCTACCCCATATTACTTCGGCTCCGCTATGTATAGTTTGATTCTGCTATCAAGCCTTTTATTTGAGTATGTGTGCCTTAAAGTGGGGCACTCACTGACAGGTGGTCTTGAATGCTTGTTGAGCAAATGTGACTGTACGTTTCCAGCAGGTATTTTTATACTTCAATATGAAGGAAAAGAGCACAAAGATCAGAATGTCGATCTTTGTCTTGAAGTTAAAAGGCTGAATTATTTATGTGGAAAAGTAATTCCCCAGAATAAAGGGGTTTCAGAAAAAATTAAAACATACCAATATTTCTAGGGTTAGGTGGTCATAGCCATAAATTAGCTAAGGTTCCTCTAAAATCTGCTAGTTGAAGTATAGTCCAAAGACCAATATTGGCAACACAAGAGAGTCTGTTAGGAAAGCAGACTCTCAAGTCCCTTCCAAGCCAAATGAATCAGAATCGGCACTTAAACTGTATTCCTAAGGAGATTCGTGTGAAACTCAAGTTTAAGAAGTACTGACCTAACTGGTACCACAACAGAGACATAGATCAATGGAACAGAACAGAGCCCTCAGAAATGATGCCGCATAGCTACAACTATCTGATCTTTGACAAACCTGACAAAAACAAGAAATGGGGAAAGGATTCCCTATTTAATAAATGGTGCTGGGAAAACTGGCTAGCCATATGTAGAAAGCTGAAACTGGATCCCTTCCTTACACCTTATACAAAAATTAATTCAAGATGGATTAAAGACTTATATGTTAGACCTAAAACCATTAAAATCCTACAAGAAAACCTAGGCAATACCATTCAGGACATAGGCGTGGGCAAGGACTTCATGTCTAAAACACCAAAAGCAATGGCAACAAAAGCCAAAATCGACAAATGGGATCTCATTAAACTAAAGAGCTTCTGCACAGCAAAAGAAACTATCATCAGAATTAACAGGCAACCTACAGAATGGGAGAAAATTTTTGCAACCTACTCATCTGACAAAGGGCTAATATCCAGAATCTATAATGAACTCAAACAAATTTACAAGAAAAAAACAAACAACCCCATCAAAAAGTGGGCAGAGGACATGAACAGACACTTCTCAAAAGAAGACATTTATGCAGCCAGAAAACACATGAAGAAATGCTCATCATCACTGGCCATCAGAGAAATGCAAATCAAAACCACAGTGAGATACCATCTCACACCAGTTAGAATGGCCATCATTAAAAAATCAGGAAACAACAGGTGCTGGAGAGGATGTGGAGAAATAGGAACACTTTTACACTGTTGGTGGGACTGTAAACTAGTTCAACCATTGTGGAAGTCTGTGTGGCGATTCCTCAGGGATCTAGAACTAGAAATACCATTTGACCCAGCCATCCCATTACTGGGTATATACCCAAAGGACTATAAATCATGCTGCTATAAAGACACATGCACACGTATGTTTATTGCGGCACTATTCACAATAGCAAAGACTTGGAACCAACCCAAATGTCCAACAACGATAGACTGGATTAAGAAAATGTGGCACATATACACCATGGAATACTATGCAGCCATAAAAAATGATGAGTTCGTGTCCTTTGTAGGGACATGGATGAAACTGGAAACCATCATTCTCAGTAAACTATCGCAAGGACAAAAAACCAAACACCGCATGTTCTCACTCATAGGTGGGAATTGAACAATGAGAACTCATGGACACAGGAAGGTGAACATCACACTCCGGGGACTGTTGTGGGGTGGGGGGAGGGGGGAGGGACAGCATTAGGAGATACACCTAATGCTAAATGACGAGTTAATGGGTGCAGGAAATCAACATGGCACATGGATACATATGTAACAAACCTGCACATTGTGCACATGTACCCTAAAACCCTAAAGTATATAAAAAAAATAAAAAAAAAAAAAAAAAAAAAAGAAGTACTGACCTATCAGATTCAAATTAACTATTTGAATGAGACAGTGCTGAAATTTAAAACGTCAGCTTTGCTTCATTTATTTATATGACAAAGAGCATCTTTGTGAGGGCAAAGCACTAGGAAATAGAAAGTTCTGAATTGCCTAACAGCCCTGTCTCAAAATGGCCATTATCTATTTAAATCTTCTCTGGTAGCACCAACAGTAATCTTGGAAAAGCACAGTAACTTTCTGAATAGCTTCAGATTACCAATTAATTTACTAAATAAACCAGCTTCTCCTAAACCTTTATAACCAGAAAATTACTTCAAGGCTGATAATGTGTATGCTAAGAAAAATGTCACCCCTTTCACTCCTGTTCAAATTTGCTTTTTAAACCATCCGTCAGATTCTTCACATGGGGTTCAAGGTAGGAGCCAACGACTTCAAGGGTAGATGAATTACTGAAATTTTAAAAAATGTGCCAACATTCTCTTATATCTGTGGTTTTCATTAGATTTTTCTAAGGTTTCATTATCTAAAAGTGATTAAGATGAAGGTTGCCAAAGTTTACAAGTGTATTTTTTTACTACAGGATTTCTCAGGGCCTTTACTATACTTGCATGTGTTGTGAACTTCCAAGAAAGGGAGTTAGCCGTGTGCAGTGCATTTCAAACTTTCCTGATTATAAGTCTAGAATACTATGTTCTTAAACACCAATTTTTTTTTTTTTCAGACTGAGTCTTGCTCTGTCACCCAGGCTGGGAGTACAGTGGCATGACGTTGGCTCACTGCAACCTCTGCCTCCCAGGTTCAAGCGATTCTTGTGTCTCAGCCTCCTTAGTAGCTGGATTACAGGCACGCCCACCACATCTGGCTAATTTTCGTGTTTTTAGTAGAGATGGGGTTTCACCATGTTGGCCAGGCTAGTCTCAAACTCCTGCTCTCAGGTGATCCATCTGCCTCAGCCTCCCAAAGTGCTGGGATTCCAGGCACGAGCCACCGCACCTAGCCTTAAGCACCAAATACTATCTCCTTAAACTCAGAACAACCTTTCAAGGCCATAGCCCATCCTTTGCAAACATAAAAAGAATATCCTTCAGCTGTAACACTGCAATTTTAGCTAATCAAACTATTTTTAATCTAGTACTACACTTCAGTAAATAATTCAAAAATCACAGAAAACCTATTTTTGTAAGAGGTATCACTAACACCATAAAGAAAACTTAAAAAAAATTTTTTAAAGAACTTTAATATGACACTCAATGGCAAGATTGAGTAAAATACGAGTTTACTTCCAGAAGGACTTAAGCCAGCCTGTTTTAAAACTGGTTTTATCTATATGATATTCAAAAACTGCAATGTATTTAGAAGCCCACTATTCTTTAAATGAATCAATCAAGAATCCATCTAAAAGTCATGACCAAAGAGTTTGATGCAGGATCCGATACAATAGCAAAAGAAAAAAAATAGTAAACCTGGGCATTTTGGCAATTTTTCAATAACCTACAAAATTTAAGCTTTAAGAAGTACACAAAATAAATGCCATGTTTTACAACAGTAATCCAGAAAATTAAACCCTATTTCAAATACTATTTTGTAAAAAAAAAATTATATATATATATATATAAAGGTAACTAAAAATGACTCTGTTCAACTAAGTCTAGAACAGCACCTGCACATGTAGCCTTACTGAAACTATATATATGTCAACATGTCAAAGTAAGATTACCAACATTTACACTGATCAACATTCAACAAATTTCAACACTTACTGATGTTTTTAACTCTGCTTTTCAGCTGAGTAGAATTCCTCTTCTTACTTTTTGACTTCGGAGTTTTATCTTTAGATGCCAGGCTGGCCTGTGCAGATGCTTTTCTTGTCTTGAATGTTTTAGTCACTGTTGTTGGATCTACTGGATCAGGCATACTGCTAAAGCTTTCCAGCGATTCTTCATCAAACTGGCGCCTTCTTCCGTTTGTATCTAATTGATTTTTGCGGTTACTATTTGTAGATTTTTCTACAGACACTGCAAATCCAGTCTTGATAAATGGTTTCTCTATTTCAACTTCTTGTTCATATAACCATGGCCTACTGCTTTCCACCTCCTCTTCAGGCAGTTTTTTATTCCTTACCAATGAAAACAAGTTTTTATAAGTTAACAATTACAGATTATTTACAAAAACTCCAAATATACTGGATTTATAGTCTACTCTTGAGTAGATTTAGGTGAATAAAATTGCCAACAGGCTATAAAAATGTTTTCACAAAAATACACATTAAATATGGAAATATCACATAAGCTAAGGTACTACATTAGTTTTAATTCTGGACCCATCTCACTAAACCACTTTTAGTGGCGAAAGTTCCTTATCAAAGATCTAGCATTTGCAATGGAAAACAGTGGGAAAGACAAACCTGGCTAGCTGCGGTGGCTCATGCCTGTAACCCTAGCACTTTGGAAGGCCGAGGCAGGAGGACTGCTTGAGCCCAGGAGTTCAAGACCAGGCCGGGCAAGACGGTGAGACCCCATCTCTACAAAAAAATTTAAAAATGAGCCAGGCACAGTGGCATGTGCCTCCAGTCCTAGATACTCAGGAGGCTGAGGCAGGAGGATCCCTTGAGCCCAGGAATTCAAGGAGGCAGCGAGCTATGATCATATCAACTGCACTCCTGCCTGGGTAACAAAGTGAGACCCTGTCTCTAGAAAAAACAACAACAAAAAAATCAAGGGAGGATGGGATATACAAGAACAAAATGTTGGAAGAATGGCTTAGAAAGAGCTATAGCAGAGGGCTTGGGAACATACACGGATTTGTGTTCACCTAAAGCAGTTCAAGTAGAACAAGAATTTGGTGAAAACAATTGGTCATTCAACTAGTAATTTATTTCTCCACTCCTTAAGTCCGTAGTTCTATTAGTCTACTGTCATTTCCCAAATTTTATCTGCTGAACACTAGCATCCCTTAATATTTAATAGGTACTCATCGGTCGTCTAGGTTGGGGAGAAAACACATAAAACAAAGTTAAACAAGTCTGTAAAATATCTCAGAACTTTTAATATGCCAACGTGCTTTATAAATCTCTTAAGAGTGGTAGTGAGCAACAAGTCCAAAACTTTATCACAGAACCTAGCGTGAACAACAACACTGCTCCTAAGAATAGTCTCGGAGACAGTGACCTACAGGATTTAACTCAAGACAAGGGTTAGAAACCTGTAACTTACAGGCCAAATTCAGCCTGCTGCCTGTTTCCATATGACCTGAGAGCTAAGAATGGCTTTTATATTCTTAAATAGTTGGAAGAAAAAAATTAAAAGAAAAAAGTTTGTGACAAATAAAAATTATATGAAAACAAAATTTCAGTGCCCATAAATAAAGTGTTATTGGAGAACACAGCCATACTCATGTTTACATATTGTCTATGGTTGCTACTGTGCAAAACTGTCACAGATTAATGGCTATGATAAACACTATATGGCCAGCAAGGCCTAAAATACTATCTAGTCTTTTATAGGAAAAGTTTTCTGACCCCTGACCCCTGAATAAGACTACAAGATTTTATCTGACTTTTTATCTCTAGTCATTTAATTCCATGAAATTACAATAGTTGATATTTTGGGAAATGAGGTCTAATCTGAACTAGGCCAAATATCTAAAATATTAATAGACATTCAGATCCATCCTAGAAATGATATAAATAACTAAGTTAGAACCAGAATCAATAATATAAAAAAGATGGAAAATAATGAAGTAGGGACATTCTAGTAGGAAGGTCTATTCACTGAAGCTTTGAATAAATGTTTACTGCTTGTGATGGATATTCATTCAAAATCATTTCGGAATGGCAACTGTGAACTAACACTGTGTTAGTCTTCTGACAATAGAATACCTTTATAGAGCAACATGAGATTTAACACGAAAAAAACAGAACAACTAAAAGAAAGGAGTCAACAAAGTAACGGATGTTAATCATAGGATTCCTAGTGTAAATAAAAGTTGGAATTCTCAGTTATTGGTTAATCAAGTAAAAAAAAAAAATCCTAGTTAATGACTCAGTAATTAAACAGTGTCAAAATGCTAATATAAGAGCCTGAGACCTTCCTAATCACATAGCGAAAGAGAACTATAATGTGAATTTTATATATTTTTACAGAGTAGGAAAGACAATCAGAGAGATACATCTGACAGATTAGGTTCAACGGAGCCAACCTTTCACACTGAGTAAAAAATTGTGTTTCAGAAAAAATCCTAAATATGATTAATACCATGCATCCTCAAAACTTATGAGACAAAAGTTGTTTTTATAATCTAATAGTAGTCAACATTATATTTGAAGAGGCTTTAGGAAGTGATTCTAATCAAGAGTTAGGAATCAAAAAAAGGGATCATCACTTAACAACTATCTTCTAGCAGTTAATATTAGTTTCTAGCCCTAAGTCATTGAACGGCAAAGTGCTTTAACCTTAAAGACAGATATCAAATCAGAGACAAAATAAATCCTATGAGTTATGCCACATCCTTCCAAACTGAACTTTTCGTGTACCAGGGTTACCAGGAAGTCTCTGGCATCTCATCTACTGATACGTCAAAGTTTCACATTTCCAACATCATCAAGCTAAATCATCACAAACGTCCTCCCTAGTTGTGTTTTCGAATTACACATAATTAGATGTAATCACAAAAGTGAATGTCTAAGCAATAAAAGACTATGTTTACAATCAGGTACCTTGGTTTCTCTGCTCCAACAGAGGAACTGCTTTCAAAAGGTTTTGGAAAAGCCATATATTCTGTTTTTCCTGAAGAATTCTGGGCTAAGGGTTGCTGCTGTTCACTGGGTGTAGAGATATTCTGAGAAAAATCTCCGAAATTAGAAGGAAATAAAGGGCTGAAATTCATACCTAATCAGTAAAAGCAATGGGTAAGAGGAAAAATAAATAAATGTCTTTAGCTTTAAAATCAAATTAAAAGACAGTTTTAATTAAATATGTCATTCAAATCCACCAAAACAAAAAACTGTTAATTAAAAAAAAAAAAGCTATTATTTATCCAATCACTGTTTACAGCTCAGGCCACTATGTTTTAGGCATTGCTCAAAGACAACTAATAATCCCCACTCTCTTCAGAGCTCGAAGTTAGAAATAATAGTACCGGACACTTATCAATTACTGGGTGACACACTCTACTGCAGGCACTTCACATGTTATTTGGTTGAATACTTAAAAAATTATGAAATAGATACTGCATTCGTTTTACCAGTGAGAAAATAGGGTTAGAAATCAAATGTCTAATAAATGAAAAAGATGGTTAGATCTCAGGTCTGTATGACTCCTACGCTTATGTTGTTCCTACTCTATTTTCATTGGGAAAGTAGAATATAATTAAATACTTAACCAAATACTGTTATGTATCAGAGGTATTTGCAAGAGGCTACTAACAACATGGGGGAAAGGGACTGGGAAGGTTTCACAAAAATTTGTACTGTTAAAAAGAATGAAGAGCCTTTATATAGAGTTGGTGTGGGTATGAAGTATATTTTAATAAAAAGGAAGAGCATTTGCAATTTCTTATTACTTAAAAGTCTACTCATGTGATCTCTGCTGCCAATATATTGACGCCCAAGAACTAAAGAGCCTGTTAAATTTTTTATGCCACTGTCTTGAAAATCCTATTAAAAAACACTGTGGTATATATATATATATATACACACACACACACGCACACACACACATATACATATACACACACACATATATATATACACACACATATATATACATCCATATATATACACATTGCTGGGCATAACACTGTAACATATAAGAAGCATTGAGTACATATATATTGTGATATATATATATGTATATATATTCACAAAGCCCTCTCAACCTTTTTTCTCCTCCTATATTCCCTGCCAACACCTTTAACTCCTCCTCATGATTCACCTCATATAATCGGTCACTTAACTTATTCACTCCATCACTATAATGTCTTTCAGTCACTCCTTTTTCTTGATCCCTACTGACAAGGCCTAAGGCCAGGCTATCATCCTTTCCATATTATTATGACAGCCTTCTCACCAGCTAAATCTTCCACTCCTTTCCTCTAACTTCTCCTGAACACTTTCACCAGTGTAATCTAAAATATAAATTTCATGTTATCCCTTGCTCAAAGCCTTTCAATAGCACCCTTGTCTGCAATATAAAACCTAAGCTTCTTTGCACATCATAAAATCTCTCTGCCACTCTTCACCCACATCAATTACTCTTCCCCTAAATACTAGCCACACTTAAATACCTCTAAATTCCCTGAGTGATGTACTGTTTCATTGCTTTATAACTCTAAGTGGTTCTATTTATTAGAAAGCCCTTTCATTTCTAATCAGCATTTGCACCACTGTTACGGCACCCGAGGCACTGTACTATAAGCATTCATTAATAGCATCCTCACTAGACCCCGAATTCCTTAAAGGATCATTGTTACTCATCTTTAGATCCCAGTAACTTACATAGTGTCTGGTACGTAATGAGCGCAGAAAAAAACATCCAAAGAAAAGCTTAAGCTAAATGTGCTCTCCTTTAGTCTACTGGTATCCCCCTAACAAGACATGGTACTCCTCTAGAAGAGCAATGTCCTATTCATCTCTACTCTCCCAGCGTTTTACATAGTGCCCAGTATACAGCAGCCATTGAACATGTTAATTCACTTTCCTCTTAATAAATAGTTGAGGCAATCATTCCTAAGTAGTTTACTTAATTTCATTAGCAACCATATTATTAAAGTTTGGTTTAAAAGAAACAACGTAGGCTGGCCACAGTGACTCATGCCTGTAATCCCAGCACCGTGGGAGGCCAAGGCAGGTGGATCACCTGAGGTCGGGAGTTCGAGACCAGCCTGACCAACATGGAGAAACCCCGTCTCTACTAAAAATACAAAATTAGCTGGGCATGGTGGCACATGCCTGTAATCCCAGCTACTTAGGAGGCTGAGGCAGAAGAATCCCTTGAACCTGGGAGGTAGAGGTTGCTGTGAGGTGAGATCATGTCATTGCACTCCAGCCTGGGTAAGAAGAGTGAAACTCTGCCTCAAAAAATAAATAAATAAATAAAATATAGAAAAGAGTTTGTAACTTTCTTTGCTAACATTTCCTACCCCATTCCAAAAGAAAATGTTAAAACATCTAGGCAATAGACAAATTATGTTCTCAAACACTTTGCTTTTATTTATTTTCTCTTTAGGTTAAGACACTTACCTGGTGCAAATGATGAAAAGTTAGTAAATCCAGGTATATTGAAGAGATTTACAGGCTGTGTTGGAAAGCTGAAAGGACAAAATAAACTGGGAGAAGGAGGGTGCAATGCACTACTGCCTCTTTCCTTGCCTCCAGGTTTTTCTGGATGCTGATTTTGCTGACGCGTAAGTTCATTTAGCATTTGTTTCAACCTACAAAAATTTAAGTCAGTAATCTAAGAATTAGTTATATTACCATATATATAAAGTACATTCAGGAAGAATACATGTAAAAAATGATTCAAAAGCATGCAGACAAACTGCTCTGATACTGTAACAAATACGTGCTTGCTCTATAAGGCTTAATTCAATAACTTTCCCTCTGGAACAAGAAATGAACTTAGTACTTCTGTCCGACAGTCGGTAAAACTGTAAGAAACTCACTTTTTTGTTTGTTTGTAGCTTCACTGGGGTACAATTTACATACCATAAAATTTGCCAAAATATAAGTGTAAAATTTAATAACATATCCATGGTATTAAAAGGAAACATTAGGTAAATCACCACTTACAAAATTCTCAAGGGAAAGAGAATGTCCAAATAAGCAATTTGGTCTTGCTCTTTTCTCCCAGAAGCTAACTGTAAAACCTCTGCTCAATGTTAGCTCTTATACAGTCTCAATAATTCTAAGAAATAGATTACCTCTGAACATTATTCTGTTGCCATGTTAGCTGAGTATAGCACTGGTTCAACTGGTGCATTATGAAGTGTACTTGAGGAGATGCAACATTGCTGGGCATAACACTGTAAGGACCCGTGAGAAGAGTTTGTAGCAGACAAGATAGAGTCTATTGAAAGAAAATGTTTGTTAATAGTTACTGATGACTTGAGAAAAATTTGTATTGCTTCGAAAGTTATAAAAATGGAAGAAAAATATACTTTCATAGCAAATTTTACCTGCTGGTCTTGCATCAAAGTCTGACAAATACTGACACTAAAATCAAGCTGTTTCTTTAGCTGATTGATTTGTTCTTGCCATTGTTCTTTCTCTTCTACATAAGAGAGCTCTGACACCCAACGAAGGTTTTCTTGCCGTTGCATGCTGATATTCTGTTGCCTTGTCTTGGCTAAAGGACGATAATTTTCATCTGCCGAAAAAGGGCAATTGTTCTTCCACCTAATACAGATTGAAAGCATTAAGTCATCATACATAATAATTTGGTTTTTAAAATACAGCAATAAACTCTGATACTCAGGCCTATGGGCCAATATTCTCTTTTAAATTCAAAGAACATATAAAGTATTAAAAAATATAGAGGGGGGAGAAAGTCCAGATCTTTAGCTTTGTACCATTACTAGTTTTCATTAGTCTCCGGTCTTTTTCATATATGTTTTTACACAGAATTGTCCATATAATTAAGTATTCTGCAAAATAAAAATATTTATTATGTCACAAGTACTTTTCCATTCTTCATGCTTTAAGTTCAACCACATAGTATTTCATCAAGTGGAACCACTATATCTACTTCACCATCTGTTATTCATGAAGAAATTTTCACTGTTATAATTAATAGTAACAATATAATAATATCTTTGTTGGCAGACCCTTTTCACTGTCTACAATTTGTTATTTTTGGTTACTTCTCAACAGCAGGAGTGAAGACTGATCCAGTTTACCTGGATCTACTGGAACAACATTCTTGTGGTATAATGAAATATCTATCTGTTTTTTGTGCCTGGTTCCTAGCACGGAATTCCTAAAACCCTTGGAATCTCCCAAGTGATAGTGTCTTCTGTTATCCATAACAAGCCCCTTTCAACCAGATCTGAATTTTTGCTAATGAGACCAATCACCAAGAGTCAACAATTTCATCAATTGCGCCTAAGCAATGAAATCTCCTAAAAAACCCTAAACAGAATTCAGGCAGCTTCTGGGTCACTGAACACATCAAAATGCTGGGGAGGGTGGGACACACAGAGGAAACCATGGAAGCTGTGCACACCTCCCTAACCCATACATTGCCCTAACGCACCTCTTCCATTTAGCAGTTCAGAATCCTTCATAAGAAATGAGTACACATAAGTAAGTGTTTTCCTGTATTTCGTGAGTTGTTGTAGCAAATAAACCTGAAAGGGGCTGTAGGAACTCCCAAATTTCTAGCCACGTTGCACAGAAGTGTGGGAAACGTGGGGACCAAGCACTTGAAATTAAAGTCTGAGGTGAGGGCAGTCCTACCGAACTGAGCCCCTTAACTTGTGGGGTCTGCACTCTGAGTAGTTAGTGTAAAAATTGAATCAAATTGTAGGACATGCAGTTGGCTTGGAAAACTGCAGAAGTGCTTGCTGTCAGTCAAAAAGACCTGAGCCTCTAAAATTAAGCACAAAATTAAAATAAACTAACCTATTTTTAGTTTCCTTTCCATTGTAGGAGTTATGATTCACACTGTTAGAAGGATACACAGAAAAGTTATCATTGGAACTGGCATCTTGCTCTTCTTCCTCCTCTTCATCTGTCCGAACAATTCCTTCAGAAAGGTAACCGTCTTCATCTCCTTCTTCATCTAGTGCACACTGGGTAGACCCTCCCCAAGTTGCCATTGTTCTAGTGATTAAGAGACATAAAACAGACGTCATTCTGGAGATAAGCTAAATACTCTGCCACCGACACTATGTGCCAGGCATTGTTTCAAACATAAATATACACGTCTGTATATAAAATTTCATTTAATCACAATAACTATGCTATGGGTGGCACTCTCCCTATTGCTGTTATATATAGAATATGTTTAGTTTGCCTTCCTCAAAACAATTCTTCAAGTAAATTTAAATAATCATCATATCCCCTGGGACTATTTCCCAAAGCTAAACTACCCTTAACTTTTCCTTGAGGGGGTTTTTAAGATCAGTGCCGTTCAGCAGAACTTTCTGTAATTATGGCAATCATCTATATCTGTGCTATCCAATATGGTAGATGCTAGGTACACATGGCTACTGAGCGCTTAAAATGTAGCTAATATGACTGAGAAAATAAATTTTTAATTTCATTTGATTTAAATTTAAATAACCACCTATATCTAGTGGCTGCCATACTGGACAGCAAAACTCCAGACCAATGACTCTGAAACCAGATGCTCATCAAAACTATCTGAAGAACTCTGTAGAAGAACAGATGTGTAGTACCCAGAACAGAATAAAAACACTGTAGATATAGTCTGATCAGTAAAATGCATATTGGGACTCCAAGAATAGAAGTTCATCTGAGAAGAGAGTAGGGCTTGGTGCAAAATTCCAGAAATTCCAGAAATGCCATCTGAGGATATCAAAAGGGAAGGTCATAAACAAATCTAAATTTCAAAATTTTAGATATGGGTATTACCACATAGCTAAATAATTCACTGATCTTATAGACGACCAACTCTTTTAGAAATATTCTAAATATGGACATTTTAACCTGAAATCCTAAAAACTAAATTATTATTATAATAAAATGTTTTAAGATCCTTAAGAACCTTACAAACAGCAGATACTCAATTTAAGCAAAAAAGTGCTTATTTCTGGCCTGACAGAAAAGCACTACAAAATATCAAGCATTTTCTTCTTATAAACTTAACTAAGAAAATAAGACTTATACACATAAGAAAATCTGTATCACCATTTGATCAAGTGCCATAGTAATTTAAGACAAAAGAGAAAGCTGATGCTACGAGAAGTCAGAACAGAAAGTGGATGGATTCAGTTAAACTGGGTCACAAAGGTGGTAGTTAAATAGTAGCCTCACTGAAATAGCAGATTTGTGCTGTGGTGTAGAGGAGAAATGTGGCTGCCTAGCCTACAGGACAATCTTTGGCAGGTGACATTTTTAGAAAAGTGATTAATGCAGCTCTCTTACTTTTCTGTTCTACTTTGCTGAGGAGTACACAGGTTCTCAGATCCATCACTTCTCAATGACACAGCCACTGGAGATGCAGTTTCAGCTAGACCTTGCCTCCTCTGATGTTCAGCCATCAGAGCTTCAAGCTGCTTTCTTCTCTGTCGCAGCTCTTCCCTCAACATTTCATGTCTTCTCATTTCTGACCACAACTATTTTTTTTAAGAAACCAGAGTTAAGTAAATATTTGGATTTGCTGTAGCCTAAAAGAGTAGAAGACTAATAGTATTGTCAGTATCAACAAAGCTTTCTATTCTCATTCTCTCCTTTTCACACTAACATATCCATGAAGGTTAAAATAATAATTTAGTTATGAATACAAAAAAATTTGCCAATTTTTTTTTTTTTTCTTTTTTGAGACAGAGTCTCACTGTGTCGCCTGGGCTGGATTGCAGTAGTGTGATCTCAGCTCACTGCAACCTCTGCCTCCCAGGTTCAAGTGATTATCCTGCCTCAGCCTCCCGATTAGCTGGGATTACAGGCGCCCACCACAACGCCCAGCTAATTTTTTTGTATTTTTTAGTAGAGATGGGGTTTCACCACGTTGGCCAGGCTGGTCTTGAATTCCTGGCCTCATGATCTGCCCACCTCAGCCTCCCAAAGTGCTGGGATTATAGGTGTGAGTCACCGTGCCTGGCCTATTAATTCTTAATAGAAACAAGTAGAACTCAAATATACTTCAGAAATTATTTAGGAAAAATTATATTTTCTACAAACTACATATAAATAAAATGTCAAAGGATTGGTCTTTCTAACTGAAATGATTACTATTTGCTGCAACTACCCCCCTATATATTTCTGCCAAATATTTACTAACAAAGACCATGCATATTTTTAAAAGATAATTACTTTTTAGAAAAAATTATTGAAAACTTTTCAATTAAAGTTTAAAAATTAAAATGTTTTGTCTTTTTTCTATTATTATAATCTATTATATTTTTGTGTCTACTAAAAAAGGCACAAAGCAGACTACCAGTTACAAACATGTTTCAAGGATATTCAGTTTCCTTTCTTAAGATGTGCCTTATTGAAGAACAAAAAAAAGGAAAACAAAAAAAAGACTAACTCAGGAACAAGGGAGTACAATTTACAATTTACAATACCTCATTATCTACTACTGAAGAATCTTCAGGCTCAAAAACAGATTTGCTTGTACTGGTCTCGTGGTGATTAACAGTTGGGGTTGAAGTAATAGCTGGCATAGATTTTTTGGTGGGACAGTTACCCACACTAGCAGCTGACAGCTAAAAAGGAATTCACAAAAAAAGTTATGACGAATTAAAGCAATTATATTAATTTCATAAAAGCAGTTACTTTAAAGATGGTACTAAGGCTCTAGTGCCATATTTAATCTGCTATCAGACCCCGATTGCCATCATCATCCAAAGATAGCTTGAAATAAGAAAACAAAGATGAAAACACAAGCTGAGGTTGACAAACACAAGCCCTCAGGAACAACAGAAACAACAGGGATAAAAGATAACGGAAAATTGTGTATACTTAACCCAACTTTGCAACATATTTCTCTAGAATTATATATCTCCAATTATTTAGATTGGAGATAAGGAGAGAAAAAGGATTAGATACAGTAGGAAAGGCAAGGGTTTAGAAAATAAACACATTTGACGTGTTTTCCTTTCTTTGAAAACACAACCTAACTGAAGATAAAGCTAGCCAATAAACTCCAGGAAAATATCAGAAGGAATTATTATCCCCTTCCCATATTATTAACTGATTATTTGATATCATCAAAGATATCTTATTTTCTGTTCAATCTCAAGACCCATTTATAGGGTACTAGTTAATAAGCAAAAGTATATACAACTTACTCTTTAAACCACATACAGTTATTTTCCTTAGATATCTTATGGTGGCTTAAAGATTTTATTATATTATTTCAGGCCAGTAAAAGATGGAAATGCTGGTCCATAACTGCAAAAGTCAAACCACAATATTTTAACATAATAAACAGTTATGAGTACACATGTTCTGAATCTATGGCCAGCCAGCCCAATAAGAATGAAAATAATCAGAGTCAATTCCTATGTGCTCTCTTTTACACTGTAAATGTATAACCCCGACTCTTCATTAGTTATTCCACTTCATTAATCACAAAATTACTAGATATAATTCTGTCACCTTAATACTAGAAAAAAAGAGTAGTTTCTCGCGCCTGTAATCCCAGCACTTTGGGAGGCTGAGGCAGGCGAATCACGAGGTCAGGAGATCGAGACCATCCTGGCTAACACCGTGAAACCCTGTCTCTACTAAAAATACAAAAAATTAGCCAGACATGGTGGCGGGTGCCTGAAGTCCCAGCTACTCGGGAGGCTGAGGCAGAAGAATGGCGTGAACCTGACAGGCAGAGCTTGCAGTGAGCCGAGATCACACCACTGCACTTCAGCCTGCGCAACAGAGTGAGACTTTGTCTCAAAAAAAAAAAAAAAAAAGAAAAGAAAAAGAAAAAAGAGTACTTTCAGTTGACATCAGGTTTTAAACATCTTTTTTCAGACAAGTACAAATAAATTTCATAATTACCTGTAAGTCAGGGCATGCCGTTTGCAGTGCTTGAATTTTCTCCTGAATGTCAATCAGTTTCTTTCTTTCTTCCTGCAATTGTTTTAGCTCTCTCTGTTGCTGCTGTAATTTAGCCTCGTAAAATTTCTCTCTACAATTAAATTGACATTATATTTATGGACTCCAATCAAATGTGATGAAGCATTAGGCACAACGTAACACAGTACCTAGCTGAGTACCTTCTCCGAAACAGGCACTAAATTTTTATTATATTAAATGAAGGCCAAAAGCTTAACCTACCTTGCCTTTTCATTTACTCCAGTATCTTTCTGTGTTTTATTGGCATTTCCTCTAGTGTTATTTGAATTTTGCTTGGTGTCGTCTTCTGCTGGGTAGAAATCATCCAAATTTGATGTACTGGCAGAGATAACTCCTTGACCTGCATCATCATCCTGAAAGAGCATCATTACATTAAAACAATCTTGATACCTAAAGACATTATCGAATTCACAGCTTAGTAAATACCACTACTCTGTAAAATTTACATAAAAAGATTAAAGCAGTAAAGAAAGCATGCTTGTATACATGTTTACATGTGTTCAATATACATTTGTTTATACACTTTTGTATTTGCATACATGTTTATCTCACCTCAACAACTCTTCTTATAATTGGGAAATTTGGAAAAGGCCAATTCCAGTAATGGTTAAACAAGCTACAGTGTATCAAAAAAATAAAAGAAACTACCATCAGAGTGAACAGACAACCTACAGAATGGGAGAAAATTTTTGCAACCTACTCATCTGACAAAGGGCTAATATCCAGAATCTACAATGAACTCAAACAAATTTACAAGAAAAAAACAAACAACCCCATCAAAAAGTGGGCAGAGGACATGAACAGACACTTCTCAAAAGAAGACATTTATGCAGCCAAAAAACATATGAAAAAATGCTCATCATCACTGGTCATCAGAGAAATGCAAATCAAAACCACAGTGAGATACCATCTCACACCAGTAGGAATGGCCATCATTAAAAAGTCAGGAAACAACAGGTGCTGGAGAGGTTGTGGAAAAATAGGAACACTTTTACACTGTTGGTGGGACTGTAAACTAGTTCAACCATTGTGGAAGTCTGTGTGGCGATTCCTCAGGGATCTAGAACTAGAAATACCATTTGACCCAGCCATCCCATTACTGGGTATATACCCAAAGGACTATAAATCATGCTGCTATAAAGACACATGCACACGTATGTTTATTGCGGCACTATTCACAATAGCAAAGACTTGGAACCAACCCAAATGTCCAACAAGGATAGACTGGATTAAGAAAATGTGGCACATATACACCATAGAATACTATGCAGCCATAAAAAATGATGAGTTCATGTCCTTTGTAGGGACATGGATGAGGCTGGAAACCATCACTCTCAGTAAACTATCGCAAGGACAAAAAACCAAACACCGCATGTTCTCACTCATAGGTGGGAATTGAACAATGAGAACTCATGGACACAGGAAGGGGAACATCACACTCTGGGGACTGTTGTGGGGTGGGGGGAGTGGGGAGGGACAGCATTAGGAGATATACCTAATGCTAAATGACCAGTTAATGGGTGCGGCAAACCAACATGGCACATGGATACAAATGTAACAAACCTGCACGTTGTGCACATGTACCCTAAAACCTAAAGTAAAATAATAATAATAAAATAATAAATAAATAAATAAAAATAAAATGTAATCAAGGGTGTGGCAAAATGAACTCTCATATACCACTGCTTAAAATATAGAAAATACATACAGAAAAATATGAATACATATCAAAAATTCTGTACATATAGAAATATAAATACATATGGAAATACAGGAAATTGCTCTCTAGAAAACTGATTGTTCTAGAGACCAATTAAGTTGTGTCCTTTAAAATGTACACAAACTCTGACATAGTAGTTCCAGTTCTCCAAATCTTACTGAAAAAACACAAATGCACAGGAGCTTGTGCAAGTATATTCTTTGGTGCATTGTTTCTAAACAGTGAAAGACTGAAAACAAGTATGCAGTAACTGGATGCTATTATACATTAACTAAAGTCCATTGATACGCTGAAAACTATACTGCAGCTAAAAATAACTATATGTATTGTGTATATATATATGCAGTATTATTTATATTTTACAATTATCATATCTGTGTTTCTTAATTACTTGTAATTATATAGAACTATACTGACATGAAAGTTCTCTGAGACAATGTCGAGTGGAGAAAAAAGGAAAGCTATAAAATAACTTAGTGTATTATATATACGGTTTGTAAAAACAAAGAAACATACCACAAAATGTCATGTGTTGTTTTAAAAACAGGTGCATAGTGATGTACCTAACTGCACAGAAAAGGCCTAGCAACTTCAGTGAAGAATAGGATTATTAATGGGGGTGAAGGGGGAGTTTACTAGTAATAGGTACTTTTTTTGCCTGTAATCTGAGCACTTTGGCAAGCCAAGGTGGGTGAAATGCCTGAGGCCAGGAGTTCAGGACCAGCCTGGCCAATATGGTGAAACCCCATCTGTACTAAAAATACAAACAGTAGCCAGGTGTGGTGGTACACATCTGTAATTCCAGCTACTCAGCAGGCTGAGGCAGAAGAATCGCTTTAACCCGGGAGACGGAGCTTGCAGTGAGCCAAAATCATGCCACTGCACTCCAACCTGGGTGACAGAGCAAGACCTTGTCCCCAAAAAATAAATACAAATACCTACTTTTTTTGAACCGAGAGAGCACACTCACCTTTCACTTGAGTAATACAAAGTACATAGCATTTCAAAAGAAACTGTTAATAAAACTTGAGTTTTTCTTTCACAAAAACCATTTTATATGATTTATATATATATACATATATACACAACACCTTTATAAATGTGTTAATAGTTATACGGTAATACAATTATAGTTAATTACATATTTATACAATTGTAAGTGTATGCACATTTTGTGTTAATAGTTATATAATTAACTATAATTGTGTATTTTTACATTTGTATAAATATACAATTGTATATTAAATTATAGTTAACTGCGTTAACTATTAACACAAAATATGTATAAACTGCTTTTTAAAATTTATGATTAATAGTTCTAACTTTAACCTTACTAAGATAACATGGTTTTTCTTTTACATACAGTAGGTTAAGATCGCAGGCTCTGGTATCAGGAACTCTGAATTCTGGCTTGGACAGTCATATAAACTTTGGCAATTAAGATCTCTTTAATCTATTTAATATCTACCTCATTGCGATGCTGCAAGTTCTAAATAATGTAAGTTCAGAGTTGTCAGCAAAACAACAAAAACAACAAAACCTCTTCTGTTTTTGTAAATAAAAACAGCTATATTGTTTATAATAAAATAATGCTATATTGGCAAATAATCATTCACATTTATGTATTATGTATGGCTGCTTTTGCATTGTGAAATTGTGACAGAGACTATATTGCCACAAAGCCTCAACTATCTAACCAACTCACTCTTAATTTAAAAAGGCTGCTGACCTCTGATGTACAGCATGTAAAGTGCTAAAAATTTAAACCTCACATATAATACATAAATGTGTATTAGCATAATTAAACCAAAGTAATTATCATACACAAGTTTTACTTAAGACTGTACTATTTGACAAATAGGTTTTTAAAAGACCAAGCAATATTTACCTGTACCATAGCAACAAGATCTTGTAACTGTCTAAGTTTCTGTTTTGCAGCCATAAGTCTGTTGATCTTCTGTTCAAATTCAGCATCTTCTGGATGCTCATCAACCAGACTGCTCCTGTGACTAGATAATGAAGCTCCACTGACTCCCTCCTCTTCTGCTTCTTCCTCCTCCTCCTCCTCATCTTCACCTTGTGCAACATGAATCTCCTGTTCCCCTCCTCTATTATATCGACAATCTGCTGAAAACAAGTATAATTAAAATCGGTAACTTTTAAAATAAAGAGCACACATGAACGAAAACCCACTTTGTAAGAATAACACGGCAAAATTATATGTAAATACAGTCAGTCATACCTAAAGAAGGAGGTACATTTAGAGCCCTTATGTTGGCAGCAGATCTGTTGTTAATTTCAAAATTAGAATTAACTGTTCGCCCATCTCTATTATTAGAAACACATTGTGCATTACTATGACTATTTACTTCATTCCAAGTGGAAGCTACTTGTGGATTTCTAGAAGAAAGAAAACAGCATGAAGTTATTTAAGGCATAAAAAAAGAGAGAAAGAAATCAAAGTTTAGAACTGCTAATAAAATAACACCAAGCCAAGAACAATGCTGGCTATTCCATTTAAATTCAAACTGAATAATCGACTCCTGCTTTTCATTAACTTCTGCATATGTGCTATTTAAGTAGAAAAACATCTGAAAAAATGAAAATTACACCTAAAAATAAAGAGACAGCAAAATGCTAAGTTAGATACATCTCATGATTTACTTGAATTCAATCTAACAAATGGCAAATTTACTGAACTATTGTACTCCATACTTTCCTATTCATCTTTCTTCACAGGGCAGAGATGATTACACTGACCAAAATGGTAGACTTACAAGAGAAAAGCTTAAATAAAAGGCAAATAGTAAATACTTTAACGAAGTATTTTTGTTCCCACATTAAAAGTATCAAGATAGAATGAATATGCTGGAAAAACATCCCCAAAAAGTTCTTACCGAATGTTAGTAACAGGCTCGGAATTTTCATGCTCAGAATCATATTCTGACTCTTCAGTTTCTTCATCTTTCCTGTTTTCATTCACAGCATCTGTCATCATGTCTGATGTTTGTTCATAATAATGAACTAATTCTCTTAGCTCATTCAATCTCTTTCGAACTTCATTTAACTTCCTGATAAACAAAAAATTTACGTATAAGGTTTACGCCCATTTTAGCAAAATAATGCAGACATTATTTTCATATAATAGCAGCTAACACAAACAAAATTTAGACCTAATGAAATATCCACCTAGTGAACTATCCAGGGGGGATGAGTTTAATGCCAAGTATGGCTTACTCAAAATCTCACATTATTTTCCTATGCTGTTAGGGACAAAAGTGTAAGAAAACCAATTTCAATTTAATTGTTCATTTTAAGCAGGTGTAAATGTTAATAGCAGAAAACTTGATGTCAAAAATACTTCTAGGTCTCTCAAGCATCAAATGTGTGAAGTACTACTGAATACTACCTCTCAGGCCAATCAGGTATATAGACATTACAGAGCATGTATGGAAGGTTCTTGATTTGTCTGCACATATGAGATCTATACACTACATACTATGTTTACCAAAAATAAAAATTAAGTTTGCTGAGTTCTTACTGTAAGTGCCAGGAACTGTGCCAACATTTTTTAATGAAAACATATTTATGAACAGGTATATTATTATGCCTATTTTGCAGATGAGGAAATACAGGCTTAGTAAGGCTAAGTTATTTGTACAGGGTAACACAACCTTGTGTGATACAATTTCAGGGCTGTCTAATTCTACAGCCTGGTCTCTAAACCATCTGAATATAGAAATATTTTAACTGTAGTCTTATTTTTGATCCTTTATTTGAAAAACAAGAAAGTAACATCAGTTCACAGAAACTGTTACATCACATCTCTCAGACAACTCAAATTATGCCCACAGAACACACACACGCCTCTTCTACCTATCACTTAAGAATGTTTACAACAATATTAAATAAATCTCATTTTGCCAGAATTTTCAACACAAAGGAAAAAAAAAACAGAATTTATCCCTATTATTTAACTTCATGTAAACAATGATTATAAATGTTTTACTGGAGTTTTTCAGATGGATTGAGATGGCCTTCATTTTCACTCTCATTCTGAGAGACCAGAGAAGCAGCAGGATAAGGAACAGATGATGTGAGGCTATTGGATTCTCCATTGACAACCGGTGCCAAGCCTACAGGAGCAGAGGGAGCTGAAGTACTTCTCTGATCCACACTCCTTTGTGGAGAGGCTGAAGAAGGCACAACAAAAAAAATTTTTTTTAAATCACCAGTTACCATCAACAAACACTTACAGTTGGCTTGGATATTGAAAAATAAAAAGTAAAAATCATTAACAACTTAATTTCTGCAGATTCAAATTTCAGAAACTTGTTTATTAACTTACTCCACAATTAAACACATCAAAATGCACACAGAGACACGTTTACCTCTTTCTTCCAGAGACTCTATCACCTTTACATCACAACCAGTGGGTTAAAACAGAAAGGAAAGAAAATAGATGGAAATTGACAAGAATAATGATATTCTACCTTGGAAAACTAACTAGAGGAATACTCTAGTTAGTTTTAACTAACGAGTAAACTTGGTAACTAACTTGAAAAACTTGGTTCTAGGTTAAGTTAAACAGGACCACTATGAATCATGTGCAGTACTCAATCTGTAATCTTCATAGGGTAGCTCTAGCTGATTAGGTCTTCATCAGTTTTTCACACCCACAGCTCAGGGAAGTTACATCTGGACACCAAGACGGAACTTTTCTTGCTCCAGGAGAGAAAGAAAAGTGTTAAAGTGACTGTGGTACCTCAAACCATTAAATATTAAACAGCAATAAAAACCTGCTATTTAGATAATGGGTAATCCTCTATGATCCTTGAACTAAATTTAATTACTTTCTATTTAACTTCTTTCACTATCAAATATAAATCATGCTTTCAAGAGGAATTAAAGATTAAGAATCTTTGCACTTCTCTACCTCCTACCATTTCAAAAGTGCTGTCATTTACCAGTATCTTTCTCACAGGAACCATCATTATTTGTTGCTCACTTTAGTACCACAATTCCTGTAGGTGGCTTCCAGCAGTCTCCTCATTATTCTATTCCTTGATCATTCTACCTTTTGCTGCTGCTCTCACACTGCTTCCCAGTGAGGAAAAAAAATAGCCTTTAAGAGTCATCAGTATACAGAGTGCTACTTTATGCATACAAAACTGACCACAAGGACTTAAGTGCAACTTTCACATGTTAAGTTTTTTTTTTTTTTTTTTTTTTTTTTTTTTTTTTTGAGATGGAGTTTCGCTCTTGTTGCCCAGGCTGGAGTGCAATGGCACGATCTCGGCTCACCACAACCTCCGCCTCTCAGATTCAAGCGATTCTCCTGCCTCAGCCTCCAGAGTAGCTGGGATTACAGGCATGCACCACCACGCCTGGCTAATTTTGTATTTTTAGTAGAGATGGGGTTTCTCCATGTTGGTCAGGCTGGTCTCGAACTCCTGACCTCAGGTGATCCACCCGCCTCGGCCTCCCAAAGTGCTGGGATTACAGGCATGAGCCACCACACCTGGCCCACATGTTAAGGTTTTCTTAGTTGTGTTCATGTGTTTGTAAAGAATAAAAACTGGGATTATACTCTAGAGGAGAAAGAGACTAGCAGAAGTCAGGGAAAAGAAAGGAGTATGTTTTAGGGCAGGAATAGTAAGGTTCTTTTGTGGGTGGAAAAGAAAAAGGAGATATGTGGGGAATAAGGACCAGAGGCTCCAGAGACAATGGTTTTGTTGTTTTTAAATCCCTCGTCTTTTCTTTAATTAGACAGCAGCTAGAATGTTTAAAGACTAGTTGGAAGTCGTCCCTACTGACTTCAATTTCTAATGCTTGAGCCTCTATTACTATTTGGATAGGAGACAGGAGCCATGTTTGAAAAGGTATTAGGATACGAACTGAAGACTAGATCTGATTTAGACAAAGGTTAAATATGTATGGAGCAGAAAAGATAACTCCTGCAGTTATAGCTGACTGAGATGATTATTTATATATTTTTAAAAAATGAATATAAGTCCAGCAGTTAGAAGTTCTGGACTGTCTATACTAAACCATATATACAAGTTTTTCATAGTTTTGTGTTTTTTTTTTTAATAGACCCTCTCTATGTTTCACAGTTTTGGGTTTTTAAATCAAAGTACTAACTGGATTAACTTTTCTTTAAGGGAAAATATTGAATATGTTAAAAAACATAGTATTATTATGTCCACGTATCAAACAGTTACCTTCTCTTCTACCTTTCCCTTGTTAAAATCCTACTAATTTTTCAAGGTCCAACTTTATTCTTTCCCTTTTCTGAATTATAAAACTGATTTTATCACCTATTTGGCTTTCATATATATTGGCTTGTAACTTAAAAACTTTTCATATGCAAGTCTTAAGTCCCTACAAATACTTTTGAGGAGCTATGTGTTCATTCACCAAATACTAAATTTATTATGTGACAGTCCTGTGTGTCTTTTTATACCCAATACTGCTGAACCAGATTTACTCACATGATGAATTGTTAAGATGCTGATCTCGAAGTGTATGAAGTTCTCCAAGCAATTTGTCCATTTTTTGTTTCTTTTCCTGTAGCACTCTCATTTTGCTAAAAAGTTGGACTTTCTCATCAGGTAAACGTTGTGAAGCTGATGGATTCCTGCTCTGGGAAACCTCCCTAGTTAATGAAAGACTTTCTGCCTGTCTTCTATTGTCTGGAACAGCTGGAGGCTTATTTAAAAACAAAACAAAGAAGAAGAATTAAGCCTAAGGCAATTAAAGGCATTCTCATTTTTTAAATGCATAAATATTCTTTATAAAGAGAAAGAAATATTTGCTAGGTTGTGCTAGTAGGTAAGTATATAATATACCCTTACTATTCCCAAATTAAATATGGTTTCCTGATTTGCCACTATTAACATATGAAGTCATCCCTCACTATCCATGAGGGATTGGTTCAAGGACCCCTGGGGACACCAAAAACAACAGATACCCAAATCCCTTATATAAAATGGTGTAGTATTTGCACATAATCTACACACATCCTCCTATATACTTCAAATCAGCTCTAGATTACTTATAATATCTAATACAATATAAACACTATATAAAATAGTTGTTATATTTTTAAATTTGCATTTTAAAAATTGTTGTGTTATTTTTCCCCCCAAAATATTGCTGATCCATGGTTGGCTGAATCCATGGATGTGGAACCCACAGATACTGAGAGCTGACTCTACATGGTTTTACAGACACATGACCACACAGAGGTCTTGGATTCACTAGACATCATTACTTGAATCAAAAGTAGTAACAATACCACGTTATATAAATAAACCTTTAAAAATCTCACTCTCTCTTGCCTTCTTTCTAGAACTACCACCGTAAACTTCTTAACCTATCAATTTTTCCCATCACTTCTCTCTCATGTTCCTTTTTTTTTTTTTTTTTTTCTTTTTTTAAATTTTTTGAGACACAGTCTCACTCTGTGGCCCAGGCTAGAGTGCAGTGGTGTGAACTCAGTTCACTGAAACCTCCGACTCCTGGGTTCAAGCAATTCTCCTGCCTCAGCCTCTAGAGTAGCTGAGATTACAGGTGCATGTCCCCACACCTGGCTAATTTTTGCATTTTTAATTGAGACAAGGTTTCACCATGTTGGCCAGGCTGGTCTCAAACACCTGACCTCAAGTGATCCACCCACCTTGGCCTCCCAAAGTGCTGGCATTACAGGCATAAGCCACTGTACCCGGCCGTCTTTTTTTTTAATTATGAAACTTTGCAAGAATCCACTAGGGCTTAGGAAATCATATAATGAATACCTCCCATTATGCTTAGTCAAATTTTAAGATTTTCCCATATTTGCATCAATTATTTTAAGAAAAATGTAACATTACAGATTTAACTAAAGCTCTGTTTGTACCCTTTCCAATGTCATTACCCACTCCAAAGGTAACCCCAACCTGGAATCAGCTATCTACCCTTCTCACACATTTTTATTTTCTAATGCCTATGTATACACATTAAAAATGTAGACTTTTTTTAAAATAAGGTAAGTGGGATCCTTCTTAAACTTGAATTTTGTATTCATTAGCAATGGCTTATTTACTATAACTGCTGTAAAGAATTTCACTCTATATAAGAATTCATTAGCCCATTTCTGTTGATGGACATTTGGGCTGTTTCTGGTTTTTTGCTATTAACACAGAGTTGCCATGAATATTCTTCTATCTACCTCCTTCTGAACATGTGAGAGTTTCTCTAAAGTAAGTCCCAAGTCTACCAGAAGAAATTTACTACGTACTGCTATATAACTCTCCAAAGTGGTTGGGCCATATTCTCTCATTTTCACTTGGTCAGCAAGAAGACAAGAGACACTACATCTTCAATCATATTCACTTCCAATGGAGAGGCATTAATTCACCCTTTCTTACCCAAGGCCCACATATTGAAAATCTGCATTTATATCACTTACAAAGTGCATCAAATTACAACACTTACTAACTCTCAAATTAAGAACTTTCTTAAAATTGTTAGTAAAATATTCCTTCAAATGAGAATTCCAAGGCTGTATGAAATCCCATGTATCTAGTCGAAGGACACAGATTTAAAGCAAAGTCTTAATGGTTGTGACCATTAAGTCTTTTAGAGGAAAAAAGAATACATCATCCAGTAGCATACAAAGAAAAACTTCATTAATCACTTCCTTGAAAGTAAACTCTCCTCTAATTTAGTGATTCTTAAAGTATAGTCCCCAGGCCACCAGCACTGGACTGAGACATGGAGAAGCCCACCCCAAATCCATGAATCATAATTTTGGAGGTGGGGGGACCCCACCAATCAGAAACCTACACTGCTCAACAATCATGCCAGGTGAGAAGTATGCTCACTGAAGTTTCTGAATCACTGTTCTAATTAATGTGATTTTTTAAACTCAACTATACTAAAACATCTAGGTTACCTGAGAATCACGAAGCTGATTATGAAAACGCTGAATTAAGTCGTTCAATTCTTCATTTAGTTCAGATGTGATACTGACACCAGATAAGCTACCTGCAGTTTCCGCAACAACTGGAAAGAAATTATAACTATTGATTAATATAAATAAGTCAAACACCTTTTTTAATCTGAGAAGCTAAAAATAAATTAAAAAAAGAATTTAAAAAGCTCACATACGTAACTTGAAACTAGTTAACAATCCTATCTATCTGCCAACAATCATTTTATTAGAAGTTACCATCTAACTTAAAAATAAAGGGATGGTCACAAAACTCTAATAAAGTGGTTCATCTTTTTCTGTCCCAACATACAAGGAGGGTTACTATTACATTCCAATTAATAGTAGTGACTCAGTGGAGCAGGTCTGTCTAAGATCAGTGGGGAGTGAAAGGGAAAGTGATAGTGTAAAAAACCACAGCTGATTCTGACAGGTTTCAATCTCCATGTTCTTGAATAGAATCCATTCTCTGCTAGAGGGGCTGGCAAACTTTGCTTAAAGGTTCAAATAGTAAATATCTTAAGCTTTGTGAGAAATACAGTTTTTGTCTCGACCACCCAACTCTACAGGGTAAAAGCAACCACAGACAATGTAAACAAATGGGCATGGCTGTGTTCCCTAAAACTTTATTTCAGGCAATGAGCCAAACTCAGCTGACCATAGTCTGCTGACCCCTGCAGTAAAATGGATAATTTATTGAAGCGGCTATTTGTGATACAAGTCATACTAAAAGACTGTGGTTTTTATCTTCTTAATTTAAAAAAAAATACCCCCATATTCATAAAGCAGTTTTGTGACAACAATTTTCACAATAGTTACTCTTCTACTAACAAATAACTCCACCCTTAACCTCACTTCTAACTCTCCAACTCTAAAACAGACATTGGTGGCCAGGTACAGTGTCTCACATCTGTAATTCCAACACTTTGGAAGGCCAAGGTGGGCAGATCACTTGAGCGCAGGAGTTCAAGACCAGCCTGGGCGCCACAGTGAGACCCCATCTCTACAAAACTACAAAAATTAGCCCAGCATGGTACATCACACCTGTAGTCCTAGCTATTCAGAAGGCTTGGGTGAGACAATCGCTTGAGCCTGGGATTGAGCCGAGGCTGCAGTGAGCCCCACTGTATTCTAGCCTGGGTGACAGAGCGAGATCCTGTCTCAAAAAAAAAAAAGATGAAAGAAAAAAGACAATTGGTTATAAATTGCTTCTGTTTTAAAGGAAAACACTACCTTTTTTCCACTGAGAACTGAGAATTTCAAGGCTATATGGAATCCTGTATATTTAGTCAAAACTCTATGCTGAGAAGAAACAAATTACAGTCCTGATAACATATGTAACTTGCTAGTTAAACGGTGAAAGGGACACTCTTTGAGGTAACATAATTATCCCAAGATAATGTCTCACATACCAGATTAAATACTGTAATTGTAGCTTTTCATGGCTTTTCATTAGTATGACCCTGCAAAATCTCATAAATACAAGACTAAATTTATTTTAAAATTACTAAGCTAAAATTCTTTTTGAAATAGCATGAAGTTCAAACTCATGTGCATTCTACTCCTATTCTCTGACTCATAATAGGGTATTTTTTAAAAAGAAATTATCTGTTTACTTTCAAAAGTTCATGTTCAGAAACAGAAACAAGACCCCTGACCTAGAATTCAAGAAATGTAATTCTGCTAAAATTCTATATAAATCTAGGCAAGTCCCAAACTCTGTAGAGTTCCTTCTCCATAAAACAGAAATAAGAATTAAAGCTCTAACCTAGAAATCTCTGATGATCAAAGGAGATTATGCAAGTTTAGAGATTAATATTAACTATCAAACAAAAGCTTTTAAATCTGATATTCCAAACTCGAAAAATATTTAAAAGGTTAGTCATTAACCAAACTAGTATTAGTCATTATGTTAAAGTATTTTAATTGCCTTTTCCTAAATTATCTGTTTCCTAAATATAAAAGCTAATGGTACTTTAAATTTTACAATGGAGGAATGGGGACAAAAATCTTTGTAATTATTACTATATACAGTACTATATACAGCTATATCATTATTACAAAAGAGTAAGCTATTGACCAGGCACGGTGGCTCACGCCTGTAATCCCAGCACTTTGGGAGGCCAAGGTGGGCAGATCACAAGGTCAGGAGTTCAAGACCAGCCTGACCAATATGGTGAAACCCCGACTCTACTAAAAATACAAAAATTAGCCAGGTGTGATGGTGAGCGCCTGTAATCCCAGCTCTCAGGAGGCTGAGGCAGGAGAATCGCTTGAACCTGGGAAGTGGAGGTTGCAGTGAGCCGAGATCATGCCATTGCAGTCCAGCCTGGGCAATAGAGCGAGACTCTGTCTCAAAAAAAAAAAAAAAAAAAAAAAAGAGTTATTTGAAAGTCATAATGTTCCCTGTGAAAATGCAAACTTAAATTAGGTATAACAGGGATTAGACAGCTGAGCCAGTGGGCTAGCTTTGCACAGCAGAATAAACTGATTGACAACAGGGTAGCCTTAGTGAGAACCTAAACTCACTCACAAAAACAGAGTGCTCAAAGAAGAGAAATTATTATTAGAAGGGGATGGTGGGGAACAGACTACTAGGAAACATAACTTAGTTTTGTTGAGTTTTAAGAACTAATCATCTTTTTTTTTCAATTTAATGAGAAACTAAAATAAGTTTGAAGGTGATGATAAACTTACAAAATTAGACTGAATACTAATAAATTCAACACAACTTTCATCTAACTCACACATGGCTATGAGGAAACGAGGAAGAAAATTTCTGAGTCTTAGGAAGAATGTATACACTATAAATATAGTTCTAAGGAGCCAGCATATACAAAAGGATATCTAAAAGAACCGCTGCTACTAACCTTGAAGGCTAAAGATACTTTATAAATTTACTCACTGCCTCACTTAAGGTTTTAACCCTTTCTTGGGAGGCAAGCAAAGAATGACAATCCTAGCTGAATAAAAGAGAAAAAAAGGAAATAAACAGATCACGAGCCTTATCAGTCTGCGGTACAAAAACAGAACTACAGCCTGTCTCTTTTACCTCTTAAGGGTACTCTCTGATGAAAAGGAGAGCGATCTGGCTGTCTGCATGGTATAGTATGATGGCCAGGAGTTGTCCCTGCAACCTTTTTTGCATAACCAGAGAAAAACACAGGAAAGTATAAGCCTCATATGAAGCTTTCTAAACTAGACAACAATCAAGATCTGATTACGTAATAATCAGCATCCACCCTGCAATACAATTATGTATGAGTCTTCCTTACAAAAAGAATATTCTCAGACTGTGACATACCAGAATCATCCATCACTGCAATAGCTTGCTCTGCTTTATGTTGCAGAGCTAGAAGTGCAGCCTGCCGTCCCTGTAGGGCTCTTAGTTGCTCCTGTTGTTGTAACATTCTTTTTAATAAATCATGTTGTTTCTTCAAATTTTCTATCTCTTCCATAGGCTCCTGCTGAGGATCTCTGGCCTGGAAAATAAGACCAACAATACTGGTATCTGACTATTAAAATCCATGTTGCTGTTTCAACTATCAATGGCAAAGTATACACATTGATAACAAATTATTAAATATAAAACCCTAAATATAGTTTTAGTAGACATCAAGAAAAAAGAGTAAGAATAGAATGATGACACAGAGATATATATAGCCTGCCACTTAAGAGGTAATTTCACAGTAAAAAGCTATAGGAATGAACAAAAGGAAAAGAAAGACATACAAAACATAAAAGGCCAAGAGGGACACACACACACACACACACACACACACACACACACAGAGGAATCTACACACACACACAGTGAAGAATACACACACACACACACACACACACACACACACACACACACACGCACTGAAGAATCTAGGCCCCTACAGAAAAGCAGGAGCACATTATACTGGGTTAATGAGCTGAAAGTCTTGTAATCCCAGCACTTTGGGAGGCCGAGGCGGGCAGATCACAAGGTCAGGAGTTTGAGATCAGCCTGACCAACATATGAAACCCCATCTCTACTAAAAATACAAAAATTAGCCGGGTGTGGTGGTGCGCGCCTGTTATCCCAGCTACTCAGGAGGCTGAGGCAGGAGAATCGCTTGAACCCAGGAGGTGGAGACTGCAGTGAGCTGAGACTGCGCCATTGCACTCCAGCCTGGGTGACAGAGCAAGACCCCATCTCAAAGAAAAAAGAAAAAAAAAAAGACTGGAAGTAATATTTAAAAACAACAACAAAACCTAGAAAGCAGGCACACCTACTATTTCTAACAAAGGGCTGAAATTTTAAAAATACATTTTTTATTTGATAATCTTATGTAAAAAGAATTTAATCACATCACATTATCAGACATATAAGAAAATAACAAATTTTATATTCTATATGAAAGGCACCATTATTTTCCTCTTAAATTATGCTCATTCATCTGAGTCTGATGACATAAAATGGAAGTAACTACTTCCAAATTCCCCGAAAATGCTAGGAGGTTATCATCTAGTCTAAAAGTAGAGGGATGTATTAAATAAGTGGCACTTACAAAAAATGATGAAATTTTAAGTGTTAATCTTGAAACTATTCAAAATGTAACCCAACAAGAAAATGGAAAAGCAAAGCAAGACGAATTTAAATACAACCTGGAAACAATATATTACAAGCTAAATTATACATTGAAATGTATACCGTAATTGTATTTTTCATCACTGATTTATCTTTTAAAAAGTCTTTTATTTTAAAAGTTCAATGATTTTACCTAATATTTACACAAAATATTTTACTTTTGTTTCACTTAGTCAATTTTAAATTTGTACTGCTAACAAATTTTTGCTGGGTTATGTAAATTTTAAATAAACAAATGACTAAAGAGAGCAAAGAAGTTCAAAGATTTCTTTTGAAAGTAAAAATGCACTGATCTACACTTGCTATGCACATTTGATTCCCGGAGAAATTATGGAGCATGCAGATGGGCTCAAGAGAAACTCCCTTCTGGGTGACATCCTTTACAATACTACATAAAAATTTCTTTACCTCCCCAAGTAGAAGTCATCAGTATTGTGAATAAACATGAGTAACTGTGGTAATATTTTACACTGTGACTTGGAAATCCATAAAATTAATAAGTAAACAAATAAGTACATGGCAAAGAGTTAAATATTCAAGAAAGTTATGATCAAACAGGAAGTTGACTATAATTAGATTATTTCATGTAAACATCAGAGGTGCCTAGTCAGTGCCTCTCTATCCTAGACTATCTCTAGACTTCATGAACATGGGAAACAAACAGCCTACCTGGATCTTGGTAAGCCAATTATTTATTAGAGGTTTTTCTGTTGTCTTGAACCTCTAATAAACTGAAACTTTTAACAAATTAAGTACTGTTTACTCAGTTCTCTCCTATCCTATATAAGGGGAGTTACCTTGTAAATATTTACATCCATTTCCGTGGAAATTCATCCTAGTCTGGCTTATTTCCAGATGGTTTACATCTTTAGGAAAAAAAAAACTTTGAAGGGTAGGGATAATTATCAACAGCTAGCCCTCTCAGAATGCAGCAAAAATAATTTTATAATGATTTCATCAAAGTCAACGGTAAAATGTAAAACCAAATCAAATAGGTACAGATATCAATGGAAGGAGTAAAAAAAATCTCTCCAGGTTGATCAAATACTCCTCTAGCAAAGCATAAATTTAATCAGGAGAAAAAAATTATGCAAATGAGAAAAAAGCATACTTTTTAAAAAGTTCTTTAATCCTTATTAGTCACAAAACTGATAACCTAATTATAAAGAATTCTAAGCTATTAAATACAATTATCTTCAGATTTCTCACTAATCGAAAAATGAATTCTCAACAATTTTCAAAATTAGTGAAATATTACTACTCAATAACTTTCACATTCATATAAACATTTCAGACTGATGCTCAGAAAAACTGAGCCAACAGATGGGAGTACAGCCTATGATAAAATATACAGAAGAGGAGAAAATAAAAATATCTAGGTAGGAGTAAGAACACACCAGGAAGATGGCACCTGGAACAGAAATCAAAAAAGGATGCTAGGTGTATATTAATTCTTCAAACATATATTTTTCTTTAAACTTTTTTTGAAAAAGTCACTTTCACCAACTACATTCTTAGTTTACAGATTAAAAAATAACTTAGGCATCAAACCCTGAGTTGTAAATATGTAGTAGTCCAATTTCAGAGAACTCTCAATCTTCCTTTCCTCTACTCAACTGAGGTTCTCCTAGTAATTATTAATGGATCCACATGTATTTTTACAGCTTCAGATAATTATGTACTTCAATTTCTTCATGTGAAGGGTGAGGAACTGTAAGCCCAGAGAAGATAAAGTTGTGACTTTTCCAGTGTCAGTTAAGGGAAATCAGGTTCTTAAGTTCTAAGTCTTCTTTATGTCATACTAGCTGCTCCAAATTATGTGCTGGGTTCTAAATACAGAATTATAAGACATCATGTCTGAAGAACCATAGCTGGTTTAGAAGACAGGGCAAGGTCACACAAAATAACTAGCAATGATGAAAATAATGGCAAAACACAAGTACAAGGTACAAAGAAAGCTTATAAATTTTAAGAGGTGAGATTAAGTTGGGGGTCATGAGTACAGGAAAACAATGAAGGCATGGCTACTCGTAGAAGGGTTTCTTTTGTAAAATTATGCAAGATGTCATCATGTCTTAAAATATTTCATAAAGTGGAATGTGCCCTTGGTAGGCAGCTCTAGAATATCAATCATTTCATATCATGCGTAAGTCTCAAGGTTGCTTTCAACCTTGAATCTCATATAAGACCCTCAACTGTATTTTCCACTATTCTAACAGAATACTACATTTTGAAAAGATTCTAAGGAGAAAACAGGGGTGGGGTGGTAAGAATGACAGTTCCTGCAGAGCAGAGAAAAAATAAACACAGGTGGTGGGAATTAAGATTTTTTCCCTGAAGAAATTAAAATGATTTTACAAATAGAATACTAACAGAAAAACAATGAGACAGCCTTATGAATCAAGAAAGTCAAATGGAAATAAATGCCAAGAATTCAAAAAAGAATAATAATCACTTATAAGGATATTATTCAAAGAAACCTAAAAACAGAAAAGTTGTTTTAAATTATATGTAATGCCCTAAGAAAAAAAGAACTGGCAGATACTGTATTAACTATTAACTCTTAAATTTTGCTTGTCACCATTCAGAAGGATTAAAGAGAATAAAATTCCAAAGGCTACCTATTATGCTTCATGTTTATTTGCTGTTCTCCAATGCCACTAGTTTTTAAAATAATCAGCTACTTTATTTACTGTACTGCTGAGCTGGGGCACATTTTACTTGATACTTGATAATAATAAGATTCCCATAACTAATTTCAAACTGTGCTCTCAAATTCTTGTAGGAACCAGAAAAAATAAACAAAAAAAAACTGCCAAAATATCTACAGGTTAAGTTTTATCATTTGTAAATAGCCACACACACCAAAAAAAAAAAAAAAAAAAACCCATAAAATAGCTACAAAATGGGAAAGTATAGTCGTAGGTAATAAACCAGTAATAAAACATGAAATTAGTCTTACCTATACTCAATTAAAATAGTACTTTGCTCCTGCCAACAAATACGTGCACTTTTATAAATGGTATTTTTATTCAAACTCTTTTTTTTTTTTTTTTTTTTTTTGAGACAGAGTCTCGTTCTGTCACCCAAGCTGGAGTGCAGTGGCACGATCTCGGCTCACTGCAACCTCCGCCTCCAGGGTTCACGTGGTTCTCCTGCCTCAGCCTCCGGAGTAGCTAAGATTACAGGCGCATACCACCATGCCCAGCTAATTTTACGTGTATTTTTAATAAAGACAGGGTTTCACTATGTTGGCCAGACTGGTCTCAATCTCCTGACCTCATGATCCACCTGCCTCAGCCTCCCAAAGTGCTGGGATTACAGGCATGAGCCACCATGCCCGGCCTATTCAAACTCTTTTATGTGGAACTACAAATAGTTGTCTTTAACTCTATCTAGAATGCCATTATGCAAATCATGGAAAATTAAAAAACCATTTAAACACTGAAGAAAAAACCAGCAAAAACAGAGACAACCAAGTCAACTGGATAATTTTTCCAAAAAAAGGAAATGAAAGGGGTTTCCAAAAATAAAAATATAACCCAAAAAATCTGACATTAAAGTACCATCTAAATTTATTTATTTTTACTTATTTTTTTTTTTTGAGACGCAATCTCACTCTGTCACCCATGCTGGAGTGCAGTGGCTCACTGCAACCTCCGCCTCCTAGGTTGAAGCGATTCTTCTGCCTCAGCCTCCTGAGTAGCTGGGATTACAGGCGTGCGCCACCATGCCCAGCTAATTTTTGTATTTTTAGTAGAGACAGGGTTTCGCCACGTTGGCCAAGCTGGTCCCAAACCCCTGCCCTCAGGTGAACTGCCCACCTCAGCCTCCCAAAGTGCTAGGATTACCGCGCCTGGCCCCATCTAAATTTATAAACACAAATATCAGAAACAAAGGGCAACTGACTGCTGATCGAGGTTTAAGAACGTGTTATAAATTATATTCGCAATTTATAAAAAAGGGAATAAATTACATTTCAAAACCTTTGTTAATGTAAATTAAAAACAGCTGACAGATATAAGCCATGGAGAAGTATGTAAGAAAGTAGAAAGAAAAACACTAAGGGACAGAATTTTACTAAAGCAAATTACAGTATGACAACTATATTAACAATATGTAAGAGTAACAGCAACAACAGAAAAGCAAATAAAGAAGAGGAAATACGAACGAAAGAAGTGCTCATTTAAAGACTTCCCAAGTTAATATTGTACAGTATACCTTTGAGGGAAATCCACGTTTTCGGCTATATTTCCTATTAGGCCTCAGTTCCCTGTCATTCTGAGGTCTGTCACCTTTCCCTTTTGGACTTGTAGTAACGTTAATGTCTGAAACCTGTTCTTGTGAAGCTGAATTCCCTAGTTGGTCCTCAATGCACGGCCGAATTCTCAGACTAAAAGATGCCTCCTCCTTTATTAAATAGTGTAGCATATTAATTTCTTAACACAAACTCCTGTTCAACATATAAGCCAGCCTTGTAAAACAATTTAAAAAGTACCAGTCCACCTTTTTTTAAAAAAAAAAAAAAAAATACATCAATCCACATCTCCCTCCAAGTGGCAGTAAACTTAGTCTTTTAAGTTTTCTGTAGACTAGACTTGCTTACTATAACTAATCAATTACCACATCCTGGGGAATTTCTACACTACACAATTGTTAAAGCACATTTTTAACATTTATTCTGCTACATGTTATTAGTCAACTTTCATATCATGATTTTATATTATGAAAGAAATTGTCATCACAATGAATACTTTATATAAATTACAATAAATCTATACAAGTTCCCACTCCTCCACAACAGAATTCCTTTACCCACATTGTCCTAACCCTTCCATTTCTGCTGGAACCTAAGGAAGAAATTATGCCTAGCACCACTGTAAATAGAAAAAGAATTTCCCCACAGTAAAATCCGTTCTTCAACAACTGTTTGGATTAGGCTAACTATCTCCTGTTGAAAATAATGTAGAGAAAAGAAATCCAAATCACCTCTTCAAATTAGGAAGGTCCGGGAAGAGAAAGGAGGCAGGTTCAAGAATTATGCAGGTCAATACTGATAGGAAACAAACCTTCAAATTCCTAATGCTGAATGGCATTTTGAACACCTCAAAACCCAAAGAGATACATGTTTATCCTCTCAAAACAAAAGCTTTACTAGTCTGTAATAGGCGTTAAAAGTTCAATAATGCACGGTTACAGGCACACCTGTTTAAAATGCCTAAAAACACCCTAGCATTGAACCACATGAAGTTTTAGAAATCTTTCCTCAAAGTTTTGTAAATTACTATTTTTCAGAAAAACAGTACTTTACTTCACAAATTTCATTTTGGCAAGTCAGCAATTACAGCATTTTTCTCATTGTGAATAAATCACAATGTAAATGGAATCCTGTCCCATTTACTAGTCTTTCTCTTGATTTTTTAGTCATCTGGTTTTGCTCCAGTACTAGGATAGAGCCCAAGAAATGAAAAATTCTAATATCCTTAAGGTGTCCTCAGTGACAAATGAACTTGGTTATTTCCAAAAGACTATATGCTAAGTAATCACTAATGTTGCCTATTGCCCTTAATTCCACCATCAATTTTAACTTGCTCGATGCTTCTTAAAATTAGTGAAGCTTTGCTTAACAAAACAATCTACAAAAACAATGTTTCTATAAACTGAAGATCAAAAATTACATTTTCAAATCAACCATTAAAACTATTTTTAGCGTTAATAAAACGTAACTTCCATGTTTAAATACAGAAGAATACATACAGCATTAACAATTTGAGGGGTTCTTCCCTGCAATACACTTTTCATTAAGGAACGCCTATAAAATAACATCTTGAAAACTGGGAGAAAAACTTAAACCTTCATTTCCAGCACTTTAATTACCAAAAAGCCGCTTACCGTGGTATCTGAAGCCTCAGACTGCACATCTATGTTTAGCGATGTGCTCTCAGCTACAGAACCAGATCCCACAGCTGAATCTATAGTCCGAACATCCTCCTCCTCATTTTCTCTAGCCTGAAATATTTTAGTGGTATAAATCATACAACTATTAAAATGGGCAATAAATTGTTATAATGGATGGCAAGATTTTTTGAAAATATGTTAACTCCTCTGGGGTGGCATCAGAATGTCATCGGTAAATATACACTGAGATACTACAAAAATAACTCAATATGTTATTTAAAAAGCCTAATACTTACAAGGATTTTTTTAAGAAATTTCATATATGACTTCTCTTGTTCTTTAAGGTGATCTATTAGATGAGTAAGGCGCTCAACATTAGCAGATCTCTCATTTTTCTCTACAAGATCTTCCCGCATGGAACTAGCTTTAGTAATATAATCACGAATTTGAACAAGCCTGCTTACAATCTGCAGGGGAAATATTAAAAAAAAAAAAGCATGAAAGTACACAATATATAAAACTGAGGATAATTAGTTCAATAGCAACAGTTTTACAAATTTTTATTTCGAAGATAACCAAAGACACTTGGATTATTGTGTGAATTAATACATGCAAAAAATCTGAATCCAGCTTAGATTTTAATCAAAACATAATTGGTAATACTAAAAACTCCAATCACTGTCAATTCAAAAATAAATTTCAAAATTTTAATCTACAGTATCTGAAAAATTTTACTCCTACAACTGCATACTATTTTTTATATAAACTTTCCTAATGTTTACATAATATTGTTAAAAATTAAATGTATTACAGTTTTACAACTACTTTTCAAAAGAATATTGCCATTCTAAAAAATTCCTACAAAAATCTATTAATCACTTTGCTTCCAATCCCCCTTTGCTAACAACTGGCAATATGCTATTTTGTAAATAAACAGAAGCCTTTAATTAACCTGAATATGACATTTCTAAAATTTTTTTGGATAAACAGAAATTTACCCTATTTTAAGTAAATGTGGCAGATTAACGAAGAGGGTCAGTGAAGCATTTTGATTCCACCTAACTAAAATTCCTGTGTGCATAACCTAGTTTTCTAAATCTTAATGTTCATATTTTGAGGTTTGTGAAAAGAATGAGCAAAAGAAACAAATGTTATCACCTGGCTGCTCTCCATTGCAGGTTCTCCCCTCCCATCTTCTTCAGACACCTGACAGTTTTGCAAGAGGTCATTACTTAAAGCAGAAGCAAACAACTCTTTACACTGTGCTGATCCAATTGTTTCTCTGTTTGGGGGACTTGTAGATGCATCTTTGCTCTTATTAGTATTAATCTGCATAGGCAAAAAGTTGAAGGGCTTTCGGTTTTCACTAAGCTGACGTTTGTTGTTAGCAGCTGTTGCTCTACCTTGGGAATCACTTCCAATGCTTCTCTATATATGAAAAAGAAATCAAATCACACAAATATTAACCTTATGACAAAATTTTGTTTTAACCCCAATGTTCTTAGTTTCGCCATCAGATACTGATTCAGAAATTGCACACAAACAGCTTTGCAGTAAGACCTGAAAGAGCTTTGGCTCTGTAAGTCTTTCACTACAATACAAAAATGTGATTAGCATTTTCTGGACTTCACTTTGTTGAGACAATTCAACCGATGAATATGAACAAGATTAGTGTAAATGAAGTACAGTCTGAGTACCCCTTATCCAAAATATGTGGGACAAGAAGTGTTATGAATTTCACTTTTTTTCTAATTTTGGAATATATGAATAAACATGAGATATATCCTAGGAAAGAGAACTGTCTAAACATAAAATTCATTTGTTTCATATGCACCTTAATACACATAATCTGAAGGTAATTTTATAAAATATTTTTAAAAATTTAGTGCACGAAACAAACTTTTGACTGTGTTTTCACTGTAGCCCGTCACACAAGGTCAGGTGTTAAATTTTCCACTCACGTTGGCACTTAAAAAGTTTTGGATTTTGGAGCATTTCAGATTTTCGTATTAGGGATGCTCAACGTGTCCTAGGACCATGGATCACACTTTAACTCATACTGCTTTTTATTACTTGCTTATAGTATTTTTATAGGCTTTCGACCCAATGAATCAATGTAATTAAAGTTGTGTCTGTATGAAAAACTGTCTAAAAAAGTATTCAGCTCAGTGCCTGACATACAGTTAAGTGTTCAATAATTGATAAATAGATATAAATAAATGATACATGATCATTACCATCATTATCAGACTTGAATCTACCTTTCTACATTTTTGGAAATGTGTGTGTCTCTATGACATATAGATCTGACAGTGAAATATTTGTCAAGAATTTATTATCATTTCTACTTACTTTTAGATCTAAACTTTATTTTGGTGGTTATAAATACAAAATAGTTTCATTCTACACTTGAGGTAACCCAGCACATCCCAAACTTAGCCAATGATGTATATACTAAACTGGAACTTTCCATTACTTAATACCAATTTTATTCAGTTACCAAAATGCAAAATTTAGTTTCATAGTAAAATCACTTGAGTTAGTCACATAACACAGTATAAAGTCCAGAAATGCATATCTTTAGCAAGTTTAGAAATGGGACTTCATTTCCTTCTGAAGAACACAGGACCATCCCCAGTGATTAAAATTCTTTCCATAGGCACAGAAACTTTTTCTAAAAATTACATAAACAGCTCAATTTTTTATTCCTAAGACAAATTATTTTAACCATTTCAAGTATTTCTCACACTAATAACTTGATTTTTAAAAATAATTCACAAACCTGATCTAAATCACTGAAGTTTATCCGCTGTTTCAATTTCTCTAATTCTGCCTGCTCTGGGACAGACATCTGACTCATGTATCTACTGTGTGGGAACGTATGTGGAATCTTTGTTCTTCGCCTTCCAACTCCTGGTGATGACTCCGGAGAAATATCATTAGTTACTCTTTTATCACTTTCTACACCAAACTTTTTCTTATTCTTTTCTGATGATCTATTTGCTTTCTTCTGTTGGGCACCCCAATCCTTTAAAAAAGTAAAAGCAAACATTAACCTGGCCTCTATCAAACCAGGAAAACAGTCTGGGATAATTAAAAAGTTTTGGTCAGTTTTAAAATTAAAAAAGACAAAACATTTTTGACAGACTTATACTCCTAGAGACAGACATTTACTTCTATGAACCCATTTTCCCCTCATTTTACATCTACCCTTAATTTTATAGCCCATCCTTCTGAAAATAATTATTTTCTTATCAAGATCACTAACAAATACAAATCCTCAAACGTCAACCCTAAAATCAATCTGAATATTTCAAAGAGGATTTTTTTACATTGTGATTTTCTATTATAAATAGTGAAATAAATTACAGATACCTTTACTGACCTCCTATAAAGTCAGTATGTATCAAAAAGAGATCTGAAATCGAATCAACCTAGGTTCTAAAACTAATTACTGTTTTCTGAAAAAACACTCCACTGTGTGACCCTAGGCTATTTATTTCACTTTCTACAGTCTCAGTTTCCTAATCTCTAAAATACTGTCACCTTCAAAATACGATTAAAAATAATTAGTACCTAGCATTTAGCAAGCAATAAATATAGCTATTATTTTTATAGGTAAAAATGTACATAATAACAGCTAATATGGAGTTACAAAAAGTGCTTATAGTTTTACCTAGAAAACATTTTTATTTACTTAGTTATACCCACATAACCTAATTCATTCAACAAAAAGGTCTGTAAATTCCCACTTTATCCAATTGGAAAATTCTTTTAGTTACTAGTATAGTAAACCACTTGGGATATTTTCCTTATTTTAACAAAGCCCCCTTCTTTATGAATTGTCCTTCCATCCAATCTATGAGTGAATATTCCTGCCAACCTGTTACACTACTTACCTCACCCCACCTTCGCCACAGAAGACTGAAAAAAGAAACACGTATCTAATCCAAATTAGGATAAACATACTATAAAATTTCAAATTGGAACTAAGAGGTTAACTAGTCAGTACACAACCACACCCAAAACTAAAAACTTTAGAACGATGGGACAGCCACAGTATATCACATGGACCAGAGGAGAGAGAAAACTGGTCTGTAAAGAGAAAGTTGTGTTACGCAGATGCACTCAGAAGCAGAGTGAGGGTGGTAAAAACGTAATTCTTGATAATTTCCCAATTCCTTCTCCCAGTCCCTTCCTAAAACCCAGCTGCATGCCTTAAACATGGTTTCCATAAAAAATACACTTTTACATCTTTATATAACAGTAAATCTGCTTTGGGGCTTAAAAGCTAACTCAGTTTGATTTCCATGTCTTCAATTAATATAATAAACAGCCCAGGGTCCCTTAATATCTTGGCCAGCAAGTGTTTACGAAGAGCATCAGTGAGTTAAATTTGGTCAAGGGGAAAACTGCATTTTAAACATTAACAGCCAACAACACACCATGAAGAGTAAGGTATCATACCATATTGTTGAGCCTGTCATCAACATTCTCACTGCTCCAGTTTGGTAAATCCTGATCATTCATGCCATCTTCAAAGGGACCTCCTCCTGTGGCCATACTGGCTTTAACAATTAACTCTCTGCGAAACAAGTTAAGAACTGAGCTTTATAACACATAAAAACAAGTTCAATTTTTAAATCATTCCATGAAGTTTAGCAATACAATCTTTGAAGCACTGATTTTTATGAACTAAAATGAGGCACTGTCAACCCCATCACAGACAAATTGATTTAGCTGTGACAGGCATATTACGATTAAAATGGGTTAGGTAGTTGGAATGACAGAGAAGGAAAGGAAAACCCCTGAATATACCTTATGCACACTAGTCTGCATGCTTGAAGATTACTTACTTAATTCAACACAGTTCCAAAAGGTAAAACAATAAAGTAGGAAAAATGTCATAAACAGGTAGACCCAGAACTTCTCTCAGGAAAGAAAGTATCTCTGTTCTGACAACGGACTTGGGATGAAGACGATACCCTGAAAACACAGGCATTAGTTGTGTGCCAAAGATTCAAAGAGGGGAGAACTGCTCTGCAAGAAACAAGAAGAAAATTTTGGTTTTAACAGGAAGGAAGGTACAATAGCAAGATTATAAGAAGGTGGGGAAAGAGAAGAAGGACTAGGGCCAAAAAATCTAAAAGTGCAGTGGCTAGAAGACATTTTAAGAATAGTGATGCTTACTACCCTAGTTTAATTTGTTTTAGTGCTTTCTCTAAATTTGGTAAAGACTACCAAACTCTAATCCTTCCCATAAAAATGGGGTTTTTGCTTGTACAGGTGAAAATCAAGAAAGGGACTGAATTTCATACCCGGGTCAAAGAGATGAGAAAAAGCAGCAGCAATGGTGGAAGTAGACGTTCAAAGGCAGAGATGATCATCAGAAAATAAGATTTCTGCATAATCTTGCTCAAGACTTTGGATTTCCACTAGCTGTGGAATTGTACAGGTTGAAGGGGTGCTAGTTGAGAGAGGAGAGGTTGAGATAATTTTATCTAAAATTCAAGGGACATAAAAAGTCATTAAACTACAAACAAAAGCAATGACATTGGAAAGAGACAGTTTGGCCAAGGTCATTCAGTTAAAAATGGCAATAAAAAAATAATAGGCTGGGTGCAGCAGCTCACGCCTGTAATCCCAGCACTTTGAGAGGCTGAAGTGAGCAGATCACTTGAGGTCAGGAGCTCAAGACCAGCCTGGCCAACATGGTAAAACCCCATCTCTACTAAAAATACAAAATTAGCCGGGCGTGGTGGCAGGTGCCTGTAATCCCAGCTACTCGGGAGGCTGAGGCAGGAGAATCACTTCAACAGAGGAAGCCAAGGTTGCAGTGAGCTGAGATTGCACCACTGCACTCCAGCCTGGGTGACGAGTGAAACTCCATCTCAAAAAAAAAAAAAAGATTAAAAATTAAATAAATAGTAATAATGATAAAAATCCAAGTTGCTTTAATTCTAAGATCCTAATTCATCCCATTCACTAGAGAAAAAATATCAAAAGGATTATCAACTCTGAAAAAGTAGAATTTGTCCCACAGATGTTTTAATGCTAGAATATCTATTAGAATAACATATTACATTAACAAGTTATATAGCAAATTAAATTTTATCTCAAAATAAAAATGATAAAATTCAACAAAACATTAATTTTAAAAAACTTAAAAATCACATTGACCCTTCCTGTTATATTTTACTGTTTTTTTAATGAGTATATATTACTTTAATAATTCTCTAAAGAGTTGAAAATAATTATAAACAAATAGTCAACATTATGCTTAAAGTAAGACATGAAGGACATTTCTAATAAAGACCAAAATAAGAATGCTACATATCAGTTACTTGGCATTCTTTCAGAAATTCTATCAAGCAGACAAATATGAAACAGAAATATTAACATTGAAAAGGGAAAAGGTGGTATTCTTAAAGAGTATGTATTTTTTAAAAATCTAGAGAACGTCAAAATATCACCAATACCACTTAGAAACCATAATGGGGAAAAACGATGCTACTTATAATAGTGACAAATATATAAAATATCTAGGAATAATAATTTGGCTCCATGTCAAGAAGCACTATTAAACTCTATAAAACAATATGGGAGAAAAAATGTGAATAAGTAGAAAAACTATCTTCCATGATCGGAAACAAAATATTACAACCAACCACTTTTTCTAAATGTATATTGGCTTAATGCAATTCCAATTAAGATCCCACTGGGATTCTCCTTAGAACTTGACAAAATAATTCTAAAATTTATCTGGAAGAATAAACATGTCAGAAAAAAAAGTTACCATCTGTAAAATAAAGCAAGAATAACAACAGAGGTCAGGAGGTTGGAACGCTAATCCAAGTTAGCTGGCTATATGGTTTCAACAATGCTGTCTATATGGTTAAATCAGTACTAGCTCAGGAACAAAAACCCTCAAATACATGTAATCAGAAAAATGTAGTAAGAAAAATTAGTAACGGCTAACACATTTTATTTTGCTTACTATATGCCAAACACCATGCTAAAATATTTTATGTCCATTATGTCATTTAAGCCTCATAACAATTCTATGATGTAGGAGTGAGCAACTGATAGAACAATTTGCTAACAGATTTGAAAAAGATACATTTGGAGCTTTAACAGTCTTTCTTAAGTGGTATTTTTCACCTCAATCACAGAAGAGAGAAAAAATAGTTTGAGTCACTACTTTCTCAATTCTCCCAAGGATGGTACATATCCAGTACCATCCATCCCAGACACACAGAAAAAAAGTTAATTCACAGTAAACAACAGATGCCTTAGGGTATTGGAGCTTAATTCTCTCCTAACTGAGAAAGGTTGCCTTATATCACACTATCAAAATAGGCAAAGATTAAAACAGAATTTTAAACATCAATTAAGATTTTAAAAAGACAAAAAAATTGAATAGTTTTTAAAAATAGAGAACTTACTAAATTTACAACACAAAGAAACAAAAAATAAAAAGTTCAACAGATTTTATTCACATAAAAGTAAATCCTAAGTGTGCTGAGAATAGTAAATGACAGCTTGGGAGAAAAAAAAATGTCAAAGAAATACTAAGTATAGTTAATACCTTTGTTATACAGAGAATTTGTTTTAAAAAAAAAAAACTGGAGAAATATAAGCAAAACAAGTAGTTTGCAAAAAAAAAAAAAACCCATAAAATAATACGAATATATAAAGTCCAGATGCAAATTAAAATAAGAAACTATTAAATTTGCTAACTTTCATATAAATTACATATTATCTAATCCTGATGACAGTAAAAGGAAAATGGAATTCTCAGACACTATATTGAGAATATAAACCAGTATAACATTTCGGGAAATCATTTTGGCAATACTGTATCAAGATGTAAAACTGATTTTTTGATGAACTAATTCTACCTCTCCATATGTAATCTAAGAAAACAACCTTAAATATGGTGGAAAGAACTATAATGAAGTTGTTTACTACGCTACAATTGTGATAAATTAAAAAATAACACCAAATGTCAAATGACAAAATCAATGCTATTAGGCAAACTGTACTACACCTGCTGGGTAGAATACTAAGTACCCTTCAAAACATGTAATTATGAAGACTGGACAATATAACCTGTCATTATACCATGGAAAAAGTAATATAAAAAAGTAAAAAAGCAGGATGAAAAATTACATATAAATTTTTTTAAACAAAAGCTAAGAAACTTTATTAAAGTGCTTTCACAAAAGCAATTGCTGGTTACAGGGTAAGCACTGGTGATTTTTCTTCTTTTTTCTGTCTCATGTATTTTCAGGAATAGTTTACATAATTATTTATACTAGAAATAAATTTTAAAACTTTAAAAAATAATACCCATAGAAGTATATCCAGTGAACCAAAATGACTCATTTAAATAAAACACTTTGCAACTACTGTTTTCTACATATACTGACATAATTTGTAATACTGAAGAATAAAACAGGCATGCAATAGAAGTGATGCCATATTTAAAAGTACTAAAAGCAATTGTTTTGAAACGTAAATTGGAAGGGAAAATTAAGATATTTAAGTCAAAATTACTACTTATCATTTTTATCTTAAAAGAGTATGTGAGCTATACTTTCTATCAATAGAATAATGAAGTAAAAGTAAAGTAAGATAAATGTATTAAGAATATATCTGGGCCAAGGTCAGCGTTATCACAAGGTCAGGAATTCGAGACCAGCCTGGCCAACATAATGAAATCCCATCTCTACTAAAAATACAAAAACTAGCCAGGCATGGTGGCACATGCCTGTAGTCCTAGTTACTCGGGAGGCTGAGGCAGAAGAAGCAATTGAACCCATGAGGCAGAGGTTGCAGTGTGCTGAGATCACACCACTGCACTCCAGCCTGGGCAAGAGCAAGACTCTATCTCAAAAAAAAAAAAAAAAAAAAGAATATATCTGGAGAAAGAATATTTTACATTCTATTTTCCTATTACAATAAATTCTGCCTAAAATGCAGAGCTTGTTCCAAAGACCTATTTCTGGCTAATGACTTTGAACACGACTAAAATAAGTTTCTAAAACAATTTTAAAACTATACACTCTAATTAGTTTGGGAAAAACAGAGGTTTTTTCAGTATTTCTTAAAAGAAAATTTACTAAAGTCTAATCTATTAGCTTGGTAAAATAAACAATTTCATCCACTGCTATACTGTGATTGCCATAGGGGGTAGAATACTTTATAACTTAATAATGATGACACTTAAACGTGTTTAAAAGGCACGCTATTAGTATGCCTTTAAAAAGTAAAACTATTAGTATGAAGCTAAAGAAATAATTGCATACAGATGAATTCTTAACATATTAACATTCCCCATTCACAACATTTCCCAAAAATACTAAGTATCTCCCTCATAGGAGTAATGGCATGTTATTTCTCTCTTCTTTATGTCAACCTCTCTAACCACCTAATGTCACCATTAAAAATACAGGATCTCTGCCTTCTAAATTTTATTCCGTAAACACATTAACTAGTACTTACAAGTACAGAAAGTATTGCAGTAACAGTCGGGCGCAGTGGCTCACGCCTGTCATCCCAGCACTTAGGGAGGCCAAGGCGGGCGGGATCATGAGGTCAGGAGATCAAGACCATCCTGGCTAACATAGTGAAACCCCGTCTCTACTAAAAATACAAAAAGTTGGCCAGGCGTGGTGGCGGGCGCCTGTAGTCCCAGCTACTCGGGAGGCTGACGCAGGAGAATGGTGTGAACTGGGGAGGCGGAGCTTGCAGTGAGCTGAGATAGCACCACCGCACTCCGGCCTGGGCGGAAGAGCAAGACTGTATCTCAAAAAAAAAAAAAAAGAAAGAAAGAAAGTATTCCAATAAAGAAAAGACTAAGGATGTACAGAATACCAATTCAAGCAAAATTTCCGGGCAAGATCAATAGAAGTTGGTGACTATAATCCCCCCTTATCTGCAGTTTTGTGTTGCAGGATTATAGTTCCCCATAGTCAACCATGGTCAGGAAACAGGTGAGTAAAGTACGTTATTTTGACGGCAGAGACCACATTCTTGTAACTTTTATTACAGTGTACTGTTGTGACTATTCTATCTTATTAGTTGTTGTTAATCTCTTACTGTGCCAAATTTATAAATTAAACTTTATCACAGTTATATACATACAGGAAATAACATACACATAGAGTTTGGTACTACCCAGTTTCAAGCATGCACTGGGGGTCTCTGGAAGGTATCCCACAGAAAAAACAGCAGACTACTGTATTACAACACGGGCGATAAGGAAGCAGAAGAATTAAAGGATAAACCCTAGGTTGCTAGAAACTGGGTATGTGACACACAGTTAAACTGATTAGAAAAGAAACAAGTTTTCTTTGTTGAGAAAGGATGATAATGAGTTCAAGTTTTAGAAATGCTGAGTTTGAGGTGCCTATAGTACACCCAATTAAACTGTCCAGTTCACAAATAGTGATCTATCTCTTAAGAGAGAAATCTGGGCTGGAGAGTCATCCACTCAAAAAGTGGGACAAAGGACTCAGGGAAACGATAAAGAGTAAGAGAAGACCAGATCTTAAATACACCGGTATTAAACAAAGAGGCAGAGGAAAAGGACACACTAATATACTAATAAGGTACAGAAAGATAGTAGGGAAACCAGGAGAGCCTGCCAAAAGGGGAACAGTGTATCAAGGAGAATGTGATAAGAAACCAAACAGTTACTTTGCCACATATGAGAAGTACTGAGAAGTATCCTTCTGGATTTAGCAACAAAGTTACTGCTGACTTTGGAGAGAAATTTCAGCAGGAGTGGTGAGGGTCAATTCCATAATTGGAATGTATAATTGGAGGGAGGGGGGAAAAAAAAAGGAAGTCACTAGCTAATATTTTTAAGGAATCAGCCTATGATGAGAAGCAAGCACAGACGGTCATAAAGAAAGTTTTATTAAAATATAAGTATCTTCAGTATGTTTACAATTTGTTGGTAAGGAGGGAGATACTGGTCGGGTGCGGTGGCTCACGCCTGTAATCCCAGCACTTTGGGAGGCTGAGGCGGGTAGGTCACCTGAGGTCAGGAGTTTGAGACCAGCCTGTCCAAAACTGCGAAACCCTGTTTCCACTAAAAATACAAAAATTAGCCAGGTATGGTGGCACATGCCTGTAATCCCAGCTACTCAAGAGGCTGAGGCAGGAGAATCGCTTGAACCCGGGAGGCAGAGGTAACAGTGAGCTGAGATCATGCCATTGCACTCAGCCTGGGCAACAAGAGAAACTTCGTCTCACTGCAAAAAAAAAAAAAAAAAAAAAAACCACAAAAAAGAGGGAGATACTAAAAATGCAGAAGAGAAAGGAGACAAGCAACTAGCACGTGGGCTCTGAGAAGGCGGGGGCCATTGGGATCCAGAGGAAAAGACAAATGATTAGCTGTAGACAGGAAGTAGAACACCTCTTTAATTGAAAAAAACAAAGGATGGAATTGGTTGGAGGCTAGTTAGCAGATGTGGTGGTAGGAAACCAAGGGTGTTCCTAAGTGTCGTGAAGTAGGAAGGACTGTACATTAAATGTGAGGGTGAGAAACCAGTGTCTGACAGATAGTAGGAAAGTAGGGAATGGAGAATGACTGTGGGCAGCACTACGGACTTAGGGAAATGAGAGACTGATATAACAGGTACTACAAATATTTTTTTCCAGCAGTGCTCATAACCCTCAATACAAACATTCCACTGAATCCAAGGCTGAAATTTTGCCATGCAAGTTTAACAGAAAGACAGTAAGATAAGAAAGTTGAAGCTGTAAAAAAACAATTGGTAGAAGCGATTGATGACGGTACTATGGGCAGCTGAATGGGGATAAAAATGAAATTCTTCTACTTTAAACACGCACTTCTACTCATGCTATGCCTTATTAAACAAAGTTGAAACTGTTACTTTCAAGTTTCATTTAGCTATTTTTGACAGCCTTAGTGGTTTTTTTTTTTTTACAAAGACACAAAAATGAAAATATACTATGGCAATTTTAAGCTACTTTCAATGACTAATTTTTTTTTTTTTTTTTTTTTTTTAAGAAATCCTGTTAGGCTGGGCACGGTGGCTCACGCCTGTAATCCCAGCGCTTTGGGAAGCCAAGGCGAGAGCATCACAAGGTCAAAAGTTGAAGACTAGCCTGACCAACATGGTGAAACCCCGTCTATATTAAAAATACAAAAATTAGTCGGACATGGTGGCACAGTCTGTAATCCCAGCTACTGGGAGGCTGAGGTAGGAGAATCACTTGAACCTGGGAGGCAGAGGTTGCAGTGAGCCAAGATTGCGCTGCTGCACTCCAGTCTGGATGCCAGAGCAAGACTCCAACGCCAAAAAAAAGAATATCCCGTTGCAGGATTCTTACTATAGAGGCGTATTACGGTAGAATATCACAGTATTACCATGAAAATAACTATGACTACAGTTTACCTTTGAAATAAGAATATAAGGTATAGAAGAAATTCAAAGTAATCAAGTAATCAGGCCAGGTGCAGCGGCTCACGCCTGTGATCACACCACTTTGGGAAGCTGAGGCGGGCAGATCACTTGATTCACCTGGTCAACATGGCGAAACTCTGTCTCTACTAAAAATGCAAATATCAGCCACATGTGGTGGGGCATGTCTGTAATCCCAGCTGTTTGGTAGGCTGAGTAAGGAGAATCAATTGCTTGAACTCGGGAGGAGAGGGTTGCAGTGAGCCAAGATAGCGCCACTGCACTCCAGCCTGGACCACAGCAAGACTGTCTCCAAAAAAAAAAAAAAAAACAAACAAACACAAAGTAATCAGTAAAGAAAATAATTTTTTCTCAAACGGCATTAAATTACTCATAATCACCTCTGAAAACATCCAAGATATTCTTGTACTTTTCCTGATAGTAACTGGCACATGGTTTCAGTTTCTACTTCATTCCCTGCTTTCATGACCTAAACACTTGCAATGATTTTTCTAGGACTCTGGCCTCAATTCCAATATCCATCTCATCTTCTCTATTCCAATACCGAACTGGTAATTTGTTCAAGATCCTGAACTTCTGAAGTTCCTCTTTCTGATAATAAGTTTTTGCATTCTACTTCTGTCACTTTATTCCTGCTGAAACTGCTATTAGCCTTCCTGAATACTACCAGCCCCCTGATCGTTTCTCTCTCCCTAAATCCATCAATCCCTTGATTCTTTACTCAAACCCAAACCCAAGTAAGTCATTGCAAAAATGCCTTGCTAGCTACCATCCTTCACTTCCTCACCTACTTGCCTACTGTGTCAACTCAATTCTGGCTAAACTCCACTATCTGTTTTCTCTGCTTTTATTCTCAAGCTGTCAAAAAAGTGGGGAAATCATCATAAAATGGCATTGACTGTGATCACTATTAAGGTATACTACACTCTATATACACATACTTTTAAAATGTAAGTTTACTCCACGAGGAAAGGCACCCTGTCTCTTTTGCACACTGTTGTATCTCTAGTACTTTAGTCATTACATAGCATGTTGAAGGGCACTCAAATCTGTAAAAATGAAAGTACTGCTATGTATCTCTGGTTGTCTTCTTAGTTCTGTACTGTGAATCTCACAGCCTTACTAGTTTCTCCAAGTCTCAAATCCACTTTCCTCCTTCAGAAAAAAATGGTCAAATCTATTGAAAAAACCCAGGTCTTCCAATTTAAGTTAACTCAATTACCCTTTATTTTTATTCGTCTTATCCATCATCTTCCCCAATGTGCTAAAAGGAAAATTATATAACTAATTTTGTATTTATTGTTTATTTTACTAAAGCCCACCATACAGCAATCACTCTAGTATTAACAACTCTAATACACACACTCACATGTGACCTTTCCCTTGAGTTCCATTTTTCTTGCCGTTTTGCTGGTCTTCCACTTCAAAAAAAAAAAAAAACCCCACTGAACATTATAATTAAGATATACATCAACTATTTGTATTTTTCATGAGAGTCTCATTTCACATCTTCATAGGAGAGCTATAAAACAAAAATCTGTCTGCTTTTGTAGAAAGCAAGAATATATATTGATTTGTTTCTTTTTTTTTTTTTTGAGACAGAGTCTCACTCTGTTGCCCAGGCTGGGGTGCAGTGGCACAATCTCGGCTCAGTGCAACCTCCCGCTCCCAGGTTCACGCCATTCTCCTGCCTCTGCCTCCGGAGTAGCTGGGACTACAGGTGCCCGCCACCACGCCTGGCTAATCTTTTTCGTATTTTTAGTAGAGATGGAGTTCACCACGTTAGCCAGGATGGTCTCGATCTCCTGACCTCGTCATCCACCCACCTCGGCCTCTCAAAGTGCTGGGATTACAGGCGTGAGCGACTGTGCCCAGCCAATTTCTATCAAACTTTCTTTTTTTTTTTTTTTGAGACGGAGTCTCGCTCTGTCGCCCAGGCTGGAATGCAGTGGCTCAATCTCGGCTCACTGCAAGCTCCGCCTCCCGGGTTCACGCCATTCTCCTGCCTCAGCCTCTCCGAGTAGCTGGGACTACAGGCGCCCGCCACCACGCCCGGCTAATTTTTTGTATTTTTTAGTAGAGACGGGGTTTCACCGTGGTCTCGATCTGCTGACCTCGTGATCCGCCGGCTTCAGCCTCCCAAAGTACTGGGATTACAAACGTGAGCCACCGCGCCTGGCCTCTATAAAACTTTCAAAATGAACTTTCTTAAAATTTTAAGAGTAGAATTAAATTTAGATTATTTATTTCTGAGGTTTTTTCTGAAGAGCAATTATTTCTTAAAAGCTTTTAACAAACTTCTAATAATCTTTTAGCCATTTTTCCAAACTGCCCTTTGCAAACAATTATTGAACTTCTAGCGAACTTTCATTCTACAACACTGACTTTATTCTGCTGGACAGAGAATATCATTATGTCACTTGCATGTGACAATGCACTATGCGCTAAAAGCAATGTTTAAAATAACTTTATACCAGGAAAGGGAGATCGAAGTACAAAAAATAATAATAAAGTAATTTTAGACAACTAAACTTCGGTCAAGGTATAACAAGTTCAAAAAGTAGAGTTCATGAACAGCCAATTAACAGGAATGTTGTAGAAGAGAACTTGAGATTAAATGGATTTGGAAAGAGAGGCTATCCACTTACAGGACAAATTCAAACAGGTTGAAAAAATTCTGTGAAGACAAATAAATTTCAGACGGTACTGCATAAACCATTCTAGTACTTAATATTTAGGAATGACGCCTTTCCTAACAAAGATATAAGGGCAGGACAAAGCAGCAGGCCGAAAAGCAGAGCAAACAGGGCGGTGGACCCAGAAAGTTTGTTTACTAAGCAGACAGGGTCCTCAGTCATGCACTGTAATTGTGATAGCAGTGTCCACCATAAAGTCTTCTCCAACTCTAATACAAAGAATACAGATAATGTCAAATTCCCTGTTTAGAAACTAGTTTTTGCAGCTCAGAAACTGCTCCTTTCCCGCTCCACACTTCAAAGGTGTTTCCTGCTTAGGATTAAAGATATATATCACTTAAGTGAATTACTTACACTATGAAATACACAATAACAAATACTACAGTTTTGGTCTAAAATATGTCTAGAAAGATAAAAAGAAGGGGAAAAATACAACTTACCCATATTTTAAATTTAAGTTACCTCAATTCTTTTGGAAAATACTGTGATATCCATAAAGGCTTAAATCCTCCAAACTTTTGAAATCCTACCAAACAGCAAAGTGATATCTACTTCCGAACAGTATAACAAAGATAGTTAGTCCTAAGTATCCTTTAATAGTCTATGACAAAGTTTACTCCTCTGATTGATCGAGCTTCCTATTACTCAAACTATTTAACAACCTGGTATATCACATGATTTAAAAAACGTTTGCTCATTTAAAAGCTACTGTACTTCATAATAAAATAACCTCGTCACTACATAAATACCAGGTTTATCTTCAATTCAAAAACTCTGTGTTATATTGGTGTTCAGTGGCCCTCACCAGGAAGGTGCTAGGGAAAGAAAGGAGCAGGTGCACCCGAAGCTCCGCAACACCCACTCCGGTAACCAGAGAACACCAGCAGGCGGAGTCTGGAAAGCGGTTATGGGGCGGGGGTGGTAGGGGCGCCCGGAAAGCTCGCTTCTTTCAGCGCCCAAACACGAACCGTCACCCGTAAGACACACGATACAGACCTCAACTCGGTCAAAAAAAATAAATAAATAAACCAGGCGAGTTCCTGGAGAGTAGGCTGAGGGATGCAAAATTGGCGCGCCCAGCCTCCCCGGCGGGGCCTAACCCCCAAACGCCAGTTTCTGCAAACCAAGCAACGTTTCCCCCAGTCCCACTGGGCATTTAGTCTTTCCCGGCTCTAGGCCCAATTCTAACTACATCTGCAGGAAGGGAGAAAGAAGGGGCAATAATTACTCCATTAACATTCCCAGGAACGCCTCCCCCGGCCGGTCGGCTCCCACAGCACCAGAGACGGCGGAAGTCCTGCAGCTCACAGCTCGACTGCAACTCCTCAGAGTCGCGTCGCTCCTCGTCCGCCCTTCTGCACCCCAAACTCTGGACACCGAGAGCTCCACAGAATAAAATCGGAGGGAACGCGGGGAAGAACTACGGCCACCAAGGCCTGTTTCTCTGAGAACTCGACCCAGTGCCCCTGGCACCCAAACCAGAGTCCCCCCTCCGCTTCCTCCGCCCGCAAGGGGCATTCCCGGAGCCACCGGGACGCAAGACAGCCTCCCCGGCAGGGCCAGCAAGAGGGGCGAGGAGGCAAGGGGGTCCTGCAATCACCAACGCGTCCCGAGGTGCTCACCCGGGAATCCCGGAGGTCGGTCCTGAGGGAGGGGGCGGACTGACCGCCTAGGGCACGGGAAGCCCGGGGCAGAAAGACCCGGGAGCCTACCAAGGACGCGTGCGCCCGTGGCCAGACCCAACAGGGCCAACTGTCCCGGAGCCGTTACTCTCCCGCCCCTGGGGCGCGCCGCCCTCAGTTGCCAAGGGCTGGGGACGCGCAGGCATTACCTCTACAAGGAGCAGCCTCTCCTGTCAAAGGCAGAGCGGCAGTCAGCCTCCACGACCCGCCACCGGCAGCGGTCAGCCCTCGGAGACCGCAGCAGGGAGGCCCACACGTTTCCTGGCTGCCTTGGCCCCAATGGCCGCCTTTTCGACCTCAGCTACGCAGCGCCAACCGCCGCAGCCACCGCCATCTTAGGATCTCATTGTGGTGGGAGAAGAGGGGCGGGGGGACTGCAGAGGGGGCAACGCGCGGCGGGACATGCGCCGTCTCCTCGGCAACGGCCGCGCGGGGCCGAGAACTCGCCTGGGCGGGAGCCGCAGTGCGATCTACACGCTAGACTGGAGTCATGTGACCCACCGGAGTCTGTGGTGTCGCTTCTGGCTCTTTAAGCCAAAAATAGATTACACGAACGAATCCGCCCCCCACCCGCCCAGGAACTATGTATCCCAGAATGCCAACTAGACCTCGCGTTCTAAACAGCTGCCGACCACAGATGGAGGACTACAAATCCCAGCATGCTGTGCGCTTCCGGCGCTTATCGCGGAACGTGGGGCCCTAGGCCTATGCGGAAGTGCATTGATCTCTGAGCCTGTGGAGAAAGAGCGGAGGCGCTGTGCGGTTTTCCGTGGGGGTGTCAGCTCCGGCCCGTGGCGGAAGAAGGAGCCAAGACCGGGATCGCTTTTTTGCCCCTTCCTCACCTACATCCCGGTCACGAAGAGGTGGAAACATAAAGGACACTTATCATGTAGTCCAACCTCCTGAGTTTACATATGAGGGGATTGTTCCACGGAAGTTAAACAATTTACCAAATGTCGTATGTATCTACTGAGTGGGAGAATGGTAAATATTGTTGATAGTTAACGCCACTTTTGGTTAATGTCCTTTTTCCTTAAAAGAGCCAGATGACTTTAATCCAAACTTAATTTCAGTAAATTTTCTCTGAATTATCTTTTTATTTATACTCTCCTGTTACAGCTCTATTAAGATTAGTAAATTGGCAGGTCCTCCCTTTAAAAAACAAAAATCAATAAAGTCACAAGGCCTTCAATGTGCCTGACTGGAAATTTAAAACACTTTTCAGTTTTAGTTGAATGCAAGGGCATTCTTCTAGTTTTACGCAGTTTATAATTATGGAATAACTTTTTAAGCAAAGTAAAGGTAAAAAGAAGACTTGCATTCTGGGTTTCAACAGCAAAAACAAATTGTTCCCAAAATAGTAGGTCTGCATCTCAGTAACCAATTCAGATAAAGCTCTTCTATCCCACTGCAATTTGCCACGGTAGGTTCAGTCGTGAGTGCATTGATGGTTTGTCAGAAACTTTTTCCTCATAGTCTGTGTGTGTATCGCTAAGTACTGAGGTAGCAAAAATAGAGTCCCTGCTCTTGAAGAGCTCATATTTTAGTGAAGGATGGGGAAGTGGAGTGTGATGTAAATAAAGTTTGTGTTGTAATAAAAAGTGCTGTGGGAGCTCAGAACACAGCAGCTAAACGCTCAGGTGTTTATTGTGGTCCAGAATGCCCTATCCTAATTCCACCGCTCCAAGATCCTGGACAAGCGACGTGCCTTTCTGAGCCTTAATTGCCCCATCTATGAAATGAGGGGGAAGGAATAATACTTCCTATCTTGAAGGGATTTTTTAAAAAATGTTCTCAGAGTTTGTTTTATGCCAGGCACACTGTAAAGCACTTTGGCTCTTGTGATTTTCTTAATCCTCACAGTTACCCTGAAGAGGCTGGTTCTGAATCTGACCCGTTTTAGCAATGAAAGGTTATATAAATCAAACTTCTAGCAGCTACGAGTGGTAGAGCCTAGATTTAAACAGAGGTCTACCTGATTCCTTAAAGATTTTTTTAGTTAAATAAAATGCGTATAAAAACACTAGTATATGTTGAGGCCCAAAATATTAGCTATCATCATTATTTTGTTTTATACATATGTATTATTAAACGTATGTAGAAGCTGTTATCATTAAAACAATTCTAATAAATTCAAAAGTATGAAATTATAGTACCTACTAGTCATGTTTTCTGAATTTATGAAGCTCCAGAATATCAGTAGTATTGTTTATTAGGAGGTAGGGGGAATTTGAGAAATATTTACATTGAAATGTAGAAGCTGTTACCATTAAAACAATTCTAATAAATTCAAAAGCATGAAATTGTAATATTTACTAGTCATTATGTTTTCTGAATTTATGAAGCCCCATAATGTCAATACTATTGTTTGTTAGGAGATAAGAGGAATTTGAGAAATATTTACATTGTAAAGGGGTTCTCAAACTCAAATAAGAGCATTACTGATTTTTGTACGGGAAGAAGGAAAGAAAAAAACAAGAAGCGATAAAATTATACCTGGCTTTCAGAAATTTAACATCTGTTTTTAGAAACAAACTTTATCAAAATGAATCAATTTAGCGTTAATAATCTGTCACCATGCGAAACAAATGATGTAGACACTGATTGCTTTGGTATTTAGATTTTTAAAATAGGGATGTTTTGTCTCAGAGATAACGATAGCTCTAGGATTTATAGGTAGGATGAAATTAGGGGCAGCTGTCTGTGGAAATGTAGATAGGAAACAGAAGAATGGCCTCTAAGAGATAAACATTGAAACTGCATTTCAGTTTTCCATATTGAAGAGAACAACCTAACACGTGTATTAAATCTGCAGGGAGTGGAAGTTCCAAATTGCAGAATGATGTTCAAGGAAGTGGGATATACCAAGAACACAGATCACACATCCAAAGTAAGCAATGGACAACAAACAGACTGGCTGAAGTAGAAGATTTATATATGGTAAGTGATGGGGAGGTGGGAGAAGGCAAGGTTTATTACCAGGTTGGGTCCAAACTATAGAAAGTCAACTACTTATCTAAAGAATTTGGACCTTGTTCTTCAGGTAGTGTGACACCATTTGAGACTTTGGAAGAGGTCAATGCTGTAATGAAATGGTTATTTGAAGACTTCAATCTAGTGGCAATGTTTTCTAAAGAGTAGGAAGAGAAGACAAGGAGAACAGGTGCCAATCTCTCATGAAGTAGTGAAGGCTTGGCCCAAGATAGTAGCAGGATGAATAAAGTAAGGGATTTAAATTTTCATTAACATAAACTAAATCGGTTGTTATATGTGAAAATACTATTTCTGTTTCTTGATATTTGGTAGGACACTAACCAGGTGGTACTTATAAGATAACACAGCCGGGCACAGTGGCTCATGCCTGTAATTCCAGCACTTTGGGAGGCCAAGGCAGGCGGATCACGAGGTCAGGAGTTCGAGACCAGCCTGACCAACATAGTGAAACCCTGTCTCTACTAAAAATACGAAATTTAGCCTGCCATGGTGGCATGTAACTGTAATCCCAGCTACTCAGGAGGCTGAGGCAGGAGAATTGCTTGAACCTAGAAGGTGGAGGTTGCAGTGAGCCCAGGTCACGCCATTGCATTCCAGTCTGAGCGAGACTCTGTCTCAAAAAAAAAAAAACAACACTTGGCGCTATATTGTTTATCTCTTTAATGTATTCTGTGTGCTTCTTATCCAGAGATGGATTGTAAGCATGTCTGTAACAGAAACCCAGCCTTTTGTACTTTTTAATTCTTTAAAAAAACAGTTTTCTGCAATACCTAGTTTTAACCTGCAGATGGTGATAGAACTTCAAGGAAAAATCTTCAGGGACAAATACACTACTTTATAACTGGATGTTATTTGTTTTTATTATGTGATTTTTTGATGCACTCAAAAGAATATATAACATACATGTAAACTCTATAGTACAATACTGACAACCGGGCACATTATACACCTGTAATCTCAGCTACTTGGGAGGCTGAAGCTGGAAGATCACTTGAGGCCAGGAGCTCCAGACCAGCCTGAGGAACTTAAGGAGACCGTTTCTACAGACAGACAGACAGACAGACAGTACAATAATGAGCGAAACACTAAAAAACCCACAACCTAACCTTGAAAATAGAATTTAATCAAAACGTGTCCGGGCACAGTGGCTCATGCCTGTAATCCCAGCACTTTGGGAGCCCGAGGCAGTAGGATTATTTGAGGTCAGGAGTTTGAGACAAGGCAACATGATGAAACCCCACCACTACTACAACTACAAAAATTAGCCAGATGTAGTGCTGCGAGGCTGTAATCCTAGGGAGGTTGAGGCAGGACAATATCACTTCAGCCTGGGAGACAGAGGTTGCAGTGAACCAAGATTGTGCCACTGCACTCCAGCCTGGTGACAGAGCAAGACGCCATGTCAAAAAAAAAAAAAAAAAGAACTTAAGATGTTTAAGGACTACTCCCTGCCACATTTTCTTCAAACTCTTTCTTCTTCTTTGCAGACATAAATACTATCCGGAATTCAATGTTATCGTTCCTTCATTTTATTCATGTAACTGTGGATACCCTTAAATATTGTGTTTTATTTTGCTTGTTTTCAAGCTTTATATAAATTATATCATACTGAATATATTTTTGCTTGACTTGCTTTTTTCATTCAACATTGTGTTTCTGTGATTCATCCATTTTAGTGGATATAAACCCCAAATTTATTAAGAGCAGAATGTAAAATTAATTTTTGAATATTTCTTAAAAATATAACTGGGCTTTCTGGGTAAATTAATGGAAGAAGAGTTTGGTCATGCCAAACAAAAGACTAATTGGAGACCTCTGACCTAATTCTTACACCTTTTGGTTAAATTTTAGCACTGTTAACTTCTCTACCTTTTAATCTAGCCCAGAGTTTCTTAAACTTCGTAGTATTGACAGTTTGGGCTGGGTGATTCTTGTTGTCGGGCGGTTCTGTGCATTCCAGGAAGTTTAGCAACATCCCTGACCTCTACCCACTGTATACCTAGAGCAAACCCCTGCCCATTGTGGAAACCAAAAATGTCTCCTGATATTGATTGCCAAGCATCCTCGGGAGTTTGGTGGGGGAGATTTTTCTTCCATAACTCTTTTGCTCAAAAACTTAAAAGTTCATGTGTATAATCTAATCAACCAGCCATTATATAATTATGTCAACAAATTCTATCAAATCCACATGCATAAGTAATGTTTCAAGGCTCTTTTTACCTTGCTTTGTTTTCCCTAGATGTAATTACCAGAACATCTCTCATTACTGCCTAGTTTGGATTCTTTATTATTAGATTTGAAAATACCTAATTACTGCTGTCGACATACAATATTAACGTTTGTAACAGTCCGAACTGCCCCTTCCTTCATAATCAATTTATGTTCTTTTCTTTCAAAAATCGCTCGTTTAATAAATGTAACCCTTGTGATTCTGACAATTTCATCTTTAGTTGCGTTTCATCAGTTTTCACGTGGCTTTACTTCTACAGAGTTGTGATTACTACATGAGTCTTCCTGTATTTTTCTTGTGTGTATGTTTTTACACCGTCTTTTCTATTCACTGAAAATCTGGTCAAAGCTGCAATCATGTAGTAAAATCTTGAGCAAATTGCTTCCTTCCCAAGACACACCAAGTTGGAGAGGTTTAAACAAAAAGATATGCGTAACAATTTTTTAAAACTACAAGGAAAATAATCTATATCTTTTTCCTTGTTGCCCACCAACGCTATACCAAAACAGTTAAACCAGAACTATGTAACTAGATATTTGTTGGTAATTAAGTAGAAAAATTGGATAATTAGGTGAGGGAGTTCCAAAAATATGGAAATATGGGCTGATACAGATTTTGTGTCCTAATTCATAGGAAAAATGTTAGAAAGGCATGAAAATTAAACCTCAGCTTTCACTTTAAAAACGCCGTCAAAACAAAATGATATGAAATAAGGACTTACAATTGTCATAGTTATAAGGAATAATCTGGAATGATATTATAAAAGATGGTTTTTGCCTCAAAAAAGTTTTTATTCACAGAAATAAAGAGAGCTGCAGGTGACAGCTACATTTGTAATATGTATCCATACGGACTAGCAGAGGAGTATGTGGCATGATTCGGGTTGCAACGATTCACGTTAAATTCAGGGCATTATGTAGGAAAGCTACAGCTGTGTATATTATAATTTTTTTTTTTTTTGAGATGGAGTCTCGCTCTGTCGCCCACGCTGGAGTGCAGTGGCACGATTTCAGCTCACTACAACCTCCGCCTCCCAGGTTCAAGCCATTCTCCTGCCTCAGCCTCCCAAGTAGCTGGGACTACAGGCGCCTGCCACCACGCCCGGCTAATTTTTTGTATTTTTAGCAGAGATGGAGTTTCACCGTGTTAGCCAGGATGGTCTCGATCTCCTGAACTTGTGATCCACCGACCTTGGCCTTATAATTTTTTGTTTTACCATAAAAAGGCTTCTACATTGCATTCCTCCTTCCATGAGAAAGATCCCAAAGTCAGGAGAGAACTAGCAAAACATGTGAATTCAGATTAACCAGGTGAGAGAAAATGCCCTCTCTTTACCAGAACTAAATAATCTCCAGGGCTAAAAACCAAGGAAGTTGGATGGCAGGCTGGTCTATCCAAGACTCTCCCCTATCTAGATAAGGAAACAAGTAAAACCCTGACAGTTGGTGAAACACTGGTATAGAGGAGAGGTTTGTGGGTCAAAACAGGGGCTTGGATGTGGGCCAAGGTGGTCGAGGCCTGGCCTACAGTGTGCCTGTTTAAGGATTAACAATATATGCTTTAGAATAGTGCTTTATTAATATAGTCATGAATCATAAGAATAGCTTGTGCTTAGTCCAACAATATAAGAATCAGGTGGTGAGCTTGCCTGACTGGCCACAGAGTGGAACAAACCACCGCAGCAAGTGTGCAGAGCCTCTAAGCAAGAAAGCTTGCTTATTGCTCAACCTCCCACTTGAGTCCCTGAACAAAGGTCTCGTGGGAAGAGAAGCGACCCCTGCTCCATTCCCCAGGAGGGAACAGCAGGAGGCTGCTTGTAAAAGAGAAGTCCTCTGAGGATAAGGAGGAAGTCTTCTATCTCCAGCTCGTTCCCAGAGGCAGAGAGCTCTTCTGCTCTGCTGATGGTGCTTGGAGTGGACTGCTCCTTTGATGCACAGGCCTGTGGTCTGACAGGCTGTCTGCTTTCACGTCCTGTTCTGTTCTGTTAACTGCTTAGTTGGACTCTGATGATTATCTGTAAGTTAAACATAGAGTATTAGCTTACATAGTGAAACAGTAAATAATATTAACTTGCTGATCACGCATGCTACACCCTCTGCCACCTCTCCCCATGGTCACGCTATGATCACCCCACCATCTGCCCACCATCAGCCTATAGGATCAAAGGAATTGTACTCAGTAAATATCAGTGGAATCCAGAGTTCAGGGCCTTCGCAGTTTCCGTTTTGCGATGGACCCCTGGACCTACTTTTTTAACTCTTGAACTTTGTGTCTTTGTCTTTATTTCTTTTCTCATTCCCTCATCTCCACCGGGAAGGGGAGAACCCACATGTGGTGTAGTGGGCTGGTTCCCCTACATCTTTGGCGCCCAGCGTGGGCTCCTTGTACCCAGGTGAAGTTATGCCTGAGTGTGGTCATTGCGGAGACCAGTCTGTTGAGGGACTCCCGAGAACGTGTGGTCAGCCTTGCGGTAAGCTTGTGTGCTCAGAGTATTCCAGGGACACCATGGGACAATTGGAAAGTAAGCACTCTGCTTACTTAAACTTTATCAAACTCCTCTTAAAGAGGGGGAAAATAAAGGCTAGCACAGAAAACTTGATTACTCTGTTTCAAACAGTAGAGCAGTATTGCCCTTGGTTTCCTGAACAAGGTACCATGGATTTAAAAGATTGGGAGCAGGTTGGAATTGCCTTAAAACAAGTTCATAAGGAAGGAAAACTTATTCTTCTAACAGTCTGGTCAGACTGGGCTATGGTTAAAGCAGCGTTGGAACAGTTTCAAACGGAAAATGAAGTTTATCCTCCAGCAGAAAGAATTCCAGCAGAGGAAGGCGGTGCTGCCGCCAATATAAATATAAAGGAAGCTGAAGGAGAAGAGGATAGTGAAGAAGATTTTGAGGAAAGTATAGACAAACCTGGAGATGACTTAATTTCTTTTGAGGAGCATGTGGGACCTCCAGCTGCTCCTAAAATAAAGAGAGAAGCTATTTATGCTAATATGTTTAAAACAAAGAAGAGTCTTGAGGAATCTTCGGCTCCTCATTGGGATCATCCAGAGTGGCCGCCTCCAATAAGGCAATGTAACCTGGAGCCTTGGAGGTTCGAATCTCAAATTTGCTCTGTTTCCCGAATGGATAAATTAGGGGCGCAGGAATCAAGAACACATTTTTGCAGCACCAGTACAGCATAGGACTGCACTGCCACCGAATGTCAATGAATCACCATTTCAAATGGTTATTCGGCAGGCTAGGTTAGCTGGAGATCCCGATGCCTGGCAGTTTCCAGTAGTTTTGCAACCCCCACAGCAGCAGGGTGGTGCCCATCAGGTGGTATGGGAACCATTTAAGCTGCTTAAAGATCTCAAAGCAGCTGTTGGTCAGTATGGTCCCAATTCGCCTTTCGTCCGGTCACTATTACACTCATGACTCAGGACAAGCGATTGGCTCCGGACGATTGGGAGATTTTAGCAAAAGCTACTCTTTCGCCCTCGCAATTTCTTCAGTTTAAAACTTGGTAGACCAATGAGGCTCAAAATCAAGATTGAAAAAACCGTGCTGCTAATCCCGTTGATGCCATTTCACTTGAACAACTGTTGGGAGTTGGGGGCCAGTGAGGAACTGTACAACAGAAATTAGTGCTTCAGGATGATGCCATTGAGCAAATTCGCAATTGTTGCTTGAGGGCATGGGAAAAAATTCAGGACCCAGGAACTTCTTATCCCTCTTTTAATTCTATCAGACAAGGCTCAAAAGAACCGTATCCTGATTTTATTGCTCGTCTTCAACATGCAGCTCAGAAGGCTCTCACTGATGAAAATGCCAGGAAGGTGATTATAGAATTGTTGGCCTATGAAAACGCCAACCCTGAGTGTCAATCAGTTATTCGCCCTGTGAAAGGAAAGATTCCGGTGGGAGTCGATGTAATCAATGAGTATATCAGGGCATGTGATAGATTAGTGGAATCATGGATGAGGCTATGATAATGGCTCAAACCATGGCAGGATTAAAGGTGGGAGGTCCAGTGAAAAACTTTTCAGGCAATTGTTATAACTGTGGGCAATCTGGACATACAAAAAAGGAATGTAAGAACAAATCAAACAAACAATCCAGATCTAATCAAACAAAGGAGCCACCTGGCTTATGTCCCAGGTGCCAGAAGGGTAAACACTGGGCTAAACAGTGTCACTCCAAATTTGATGAAAATGCCCAACCCTTGCAGGCGCAATCGGGAAACGGGAAGAGGGGCCAGCCACAGGCCCCACTGCAAACTGGGGCATTCCCTCTCCAGCAGTTTGTCCCTCAGTCGGCACCAGTGCCTTTAATCCCTCAAGTGACACAAATACCTTTAGCCCAACCACCACCGTAACACAATTGGTGCCAGCTACAAAAGGGGGCGCCGCTTTAGATTTATGTTGCTTCAGAGCTGTGTCTCTGCTTCCAGGGGAACCACCTCAAAAGGTGCCCACTGGAGTATTTAGCCCTTTACCTGAGGTAACAGTTGGACTTGTTTTAGGGAGATTTAGTCTAAATTTAAAAGGATTTCAAATTCATACTGGAGTGATAGATTCAGATTTTGTGGGAGAAATTCAATTGGTTATTAGTTCTAGTATTCCTTGGACTGCAAGCCTGGCAGATAGAATTGCTCAATTGTTGTTATTACCTTATTACCTAATTGTTGTTATTACCTAAGTAGGAGAAATTATGGTAAAAAGAGAAGGTGGTTTCGGCAGCACTGATAGCAAAGGAAAAGCAACTTATTGGGTAAATCAAGTTTCCGAAAATAGACCTGTGTGCACAATAACGATTCAGGGAAAACACTTTGAAGGACTTGTCGATACAGGCACTGATATTTCTATTACAGCCCTGGATCAGTGGCCAAAAACATGGCCCAAACAGAGAGCTTCTGTGGGTTTAATTGGAATAGGCATGGCATCTGAAGTTTATCAGAGTGTTACAATTTTACACTGTTGAGTACCGGATGGACAGGAAGTCACCATCCAACCTATAATTACTACCATTCCCATTAATTTGTGAGGAAAAGATTTCTTACAACAATGGGGTACAGAAATCACCATTCCCTCTATGATTTACAGTTCAGAGAGTCAAAGCATGATGACTAAAATGGGGTATACTCCTGGAAAAGCATTAGGAAAGAAAGCGGATGGAATAACTCAGCCGATTGAAGCCTCAGTTAAATTTGACTGAAAAGGAATTGGGTACTCTTTTTAGGGGCGGCCACTGTTGAGCCTCCAAAGCCCATCCCATTGAAATGGAAAACTCAAAAACCTGTGTGGGTTGATCAGTGGCCGCTTCCTCAGCAAAAACTGGAGGCATTACATTGACTAGCAAAAGAGCAATTAGACAAAGGACATATTGAACCTTCTTTCTCACCGTGGAATTCCCCAGTTTTTGTAATTCAGAAAAAATCCGGTAGATGGCGCATGTTGACCAACCTACGAGCGGTTATTGCAGTCATTCAACCGATAGGGGCTCTCCAACCAGGGTTGCCATCCCTGACCATGATTCCAAGAGAATGGCCGATGGTAATAATTGATTTGGGCAGGACGCGGTGGCTCACGCCTATAATCCCAGCATTTTGGGAGGCCGAGGCGGGAGGATCACGAGGTCAGGAGATCGAGACCATCCTGGCTAACACGGGGAAACCCCGTCTCTACTAAAAATACAAAAAATTAGCCGGGCATGGTAGCGGGTGCCTGTAGTCCAGGTACTCCGGAGGCTGAGGCAGGAGAATGGTGTGAACCCGGGAGGCGGAGCTTGCAGTGAGCCGAGATTGCACCACAGCACTCCAGCCTGGGCGACAGAGAAAGAGTCCGTCTCAAAAAAAAAAAAAAATTTGATTCGAAAGATGGTTTTTTCACCATTCCTTTGGATCCCAGGACTTTGAAAAATTTGCATTTACAATATCTGCTATAAATAATAAGGAACCAGCTACTAGGTATCAGTGGAAAGTTTTACCCCAAGGAATGTTAAATAGTCCTACCGTTTGTCAAACTTTCGTTGGGAAGGTCATTCAGCCTGTCCGAGATCAGTTTCCTGATTGTTGATATTATTCATTATGTTGATGACATTTTATGTGCTGCTACAAGTAGGGATAGACTTATCAAATGTTTTTCTATGTTACAAGAGATGGTGGGGCTTACAGTTCTCGCTATAGCGCCAAATAAAATTCAAACTACTACACCCTATCATTACCTAGGAATGAAGGTGGAGGAGAGAACAGTTAAGGCTCAAAAGGTAGAAATTCGTAAGGAGTCCTTAAAAACGTTAAATGATTTTCAAAAATTATTAGGAGACGTTAGTTGGATAAGGCCCACCTTAGGAATCGCCACTTATGCGACATCTAACTTGTTTGCTTTGCTGAGAGGGGATGCAAATTTACATAGCAAAAGAACTCTGATGCCTGCAACAGCTTCAGCTCTTAAGAATAATTGAGGAAAAAATTCAAAGTGCTCAAGTCAATAGAATAGATCCTGGTGTTCCATTACAGCTCTTGGTGTTCCTACTCTCCATTCTCTTACAGGAGTGATTATTCAAGATGCTGACTTGGGTGAATGGTCTTTTTTACCCCACAGTACAACTAGGACTTTTTCAATTTACTTAGATCAAATAGCTATTCTTATAGGCCAAGCCCAATTAAGAAGAGTTAGATTCACTGGTACTGATCCAGATAAAATTGCAGCTCCTTTAAACAAAGCACAGGTTCAACAAGCCTTTATAAATTCATCAGAATGGCAGTCTAATTTAGCTGGGTTTTTTGGCCATATAATCATTACCCTAAAACTAAAATTTTTCAGTTCCTAAAATTGGCTACCTGGATTTTACCTAAAATAACCAGTTCTATCCTCTTGGAGGGGGCTGTAACTGTCTTTACTGATGGCTCTCAGAATGGAAAAGCAGCTTATACAGGATCAGAAGAAAAGGTTATTCAAACCCAGTTTCATTCTGCACAAAGAGCTAAGCTACAAGCAGTTGTATTTGTATTAGAAGATTTTGATCAACCTGTTTATATTGTCTCTGACTCTGCCTGTGTAGTTCAGGCGACAACAATGGTAAAAACAGTTTTAATAAAATATATTTCTGATGATCAGCTAAATTTTTTGTTTAGTTCACTTCAACAAGCAGTTAGAGTTTGAAATTTTCCTTTTTATATTTCACATATTTGAGCTCACACAAATTTACCAGGACCTTTAACCCAATTAAATAATCAAGCAGATTTATTAGTGACACCTGTTTTAACAGAGGCTCAAGAATTCCATTCATTAACTCATGTAAATGCTGCTGGATCAAAAAATAAATATTCATTTACCTGGAAACAAGCTAAAAATATAGTGCAACATTGTCCACAATGCCAGGTGCTACAGCTACCTACTCAAGAACCTGGAGTTAATCCTAGGGGGCTTAAACCAAATGCTGTTTGGCAAATGGATGTGACTCATGTCCCATCATTGGGAAAATTTTCTCTTGCGCATGTTACTGTTGATACTTTCTCTCGGCTTCTCTGGGCTACATGCCAAACTGGAGAAAGTACAGCTCATGTAAAACGACATTTATTGTCTTGTTTTGCAGTCATGAGTGTGCCACAGAAAATGAAAACGGACAATGGACAAGGATATTGCAGTAAAACTTTTGAAAGTTTTGTTCAGCAATGGAAATTTGTACACACTACAGGAATACCCTATAATTCCCAAGGTCAGGCCATAGTAGAAAGGGCCAATCAGACTCTTAAGACACAATTAGAAAAACAAAAGAAAGGGGAAAGTAGTAAGGAGTATACCAAGTCCCATAGGCAGTTACGATTAGCCCTTTTGACTCTAAATTTTTTGAACATTTCCAGAGATCAGGTCTCCACAGCAGCCGAACACTTTTCTGGACAGAAAGTTAATTTACATGAAGGAAAAACGGTCTGGTGGAAGGACACCAGAACTAAAACTTGGGAATTGGGAAAAATTATCACCTGGGGGAGGGCTTTTGCTTGTGTTTCACCAAGAGACAATCAAACACCCATTTAGATACCCAACAGACATTTGAAATTCTACAATGAACCCTACACCGACCGGACAGAAGAAAGGGAAGAATCCAAAGAGGAAGACTGGTCCCTCTGATCTGTCCTTTCGGGAGCTGAGAAAGATGGCGAAGCTGAGCATCTCAGAGAAACAACAGAAGATGGAGAAGACTCGCCAGGCTACACCACCAACAGAACAGGTAAAGAAGCTGACTCAAATGGCAGAGGACAGCCTAAAGGAGAAACAACTGGCAATTACCCCGGGTAATATGATCTTGGCTGCCTTGATGGTAATTACCGCGGCGATAAGTCTCCCTGCTGTCTGGGCTGAACAAAATTTTACATACTGGCTTCTGTTCCATTTCCTCCTTTAATTAGGCCAGTTACTTGGACGGATTCCCCTATTGAAGTTTACACAAATGACAGTATTTTGATGCCTGGGCCGATTGATGATTGCTGTCCTGCACAGCCTGAGAGGGAGGGCATGTTGATGAATGTAACAGTCTGGTATGAATACCCTCCAATTTGTTGAGGAATTGCACCTCGGTGTTTACCATTGCAAATACAAAGATGGATAATCTGTGTACCTCCCCATAATCGTACCTGACCCAGTTATCACGTAGTGAGTGGAATGTCTTTCCAACCTATCATGACTGTAAAAACTTACGGGGATGTTTATTTTCGGTCAAATTTAAAAGTCAAAAATTACAAACCTAAAGGACTGGCTTGTCCTAAAAGAAATCCAAAATGGTCAGAAAAACTAGAGATTCTTACTTGGGAGGACTGTGTAGCACATGGTGCAGTAATTTTGCAAAATGATTCTTATGGAACAATTATAGCTTGGACCCCCAAAGGATCCTTTGCTAGAAATTACACCAGACAAAATGCTGGGTGTGCTGAGGATTCCTTCAGGATAGATTATAGAGAAAGTCCCAATAATCCCCCCACTTTAGTTAGAAGATGGGAATCGCTATATCCATTGAAATGGGAAGATAAAGGTACTGCTCCTCCCTGACCAAAGATAATTAGTCCACTCATGGGTCCGGAGCATCCAGAATTGTGGAAGTTGCTTATGGCAACCTCCAGAATGACAGTGTGGAAAGGGGAAGCATCATGGCGAACAAGAAGTAATAAGCTACTGTTTACCATGCTTTTTCAGTCTCATCAGTCTATTTGTCTTCAAAGTTGTGTTAAACCTCCTTACATGTTAGTTGTTGGAAAACTTATCATTTTACCTGACTCTCATACCATTACTTGTGACAATTGCCATCTGTTTACTTGTATTGATTCTACTTTTGATATGAGGAATAGCATTTTGCTGGTCCGAGCACAAGAGGGCGTTTGGATTTCAGTTACTCTTAACAGGCCTTGGGAGGCTTCTCCCTCTATTCATGTAATAACTGGAGTTTTAAAAGGGATTCTTAATCGTACAATAAGATTTATTTTTACTTTAATTGCTGTGATTATGGGCCTGATTGCTGTCACCGCCACTGCGGCTGTGGCAGGTGTTGCCTTGCATTCTTCCATTCAAACTGCTCATTCTGTTAGTGCCTGGCAGAAAAATTCCACTGGATTATGGAATTCTCAGGCAAAAATTGATCAGAAATTGGCCAATCAAATTAATGATTTGAGGCAAACAGTCACCTGGATAAGAGATCGTTTTATGAATTTAGAGCGTCCTATGCAAATGCAATGTGACTGGAATACATCTGCTTTTTGTATTACTCCTTATAATGTTACTGAACATCAGTGGGAAAAGGTCCAATGCCACTTACAAGGAAGAAAAGATAATCTAATCCTGGATATAACTAAATTAAAAGAAGAGATTTTTGCAGCATAGCAGGCTCACTTAAATTTGTTGCCTGGAGCGGAAGTGCTTGCTGGAGCTGCAGATGGGCTCTCGGAGCTCAATTCTATCAAATGGATTAAAACTCTGGGAAGCTCTGCCATTGCTAATTTTGTTTTAATTTGTGTCTGCTTATGTTGTCTGTTTTTAGTCTGCAGATGTGGAAAGCAGCTCCTGAAAGAAAATCGAAACCACAAGCAAGTTATCATTGAGATGGCAGTTTTAAATTTAAAAAAAGGGGGAAATGTGGGTCAAAACAGGGGCTTGGGTATGGGCCGAGGTGGTTGAGGGCTGGCCTACAGTGTGCCTGTTTAAGGATTAACAATATATGCTTTAGAATAGTGCTTTATTAATATAGTCATGAATCATAAGAATAGCTTGTGCTTAGTCCAACAATATAAGAATAAGCGGTGAGCTTGCTTGACTGACCACAGAATGGAACAAACAACTGCAGGAAGTGTGCAGAGCCTCTAAGCAAGAAAGCTTGCTTATTGCTCAACCTCTCACTTGAGTCCCTGAACAAACGTCTCGTGGGAAGGGAAGCGACCCCCGCTCCATTCCCCAGAAGGGAACAGCAGGAGGCTGCTTGTAAAAGAGGAGAAGTCCTCTGAGGATAAGGAGGAAGTCTTCTATCTCCAGCTCGTTCCCAGAGGCAGAGAGCTCTGCTGCTCTGCTGATGGTGCTTGGAGTGGACTGCTCCTTTGATGCACAGGCCTGTGGTCTGACGGGCTGTCTGCTTTCACGTCCTGTTCTGTTCTGTTAACCGCTTAGTTGGACTCTAATGATTATCTGTAAGTTAAACATAGAGTATTAGCTTACATAGTGGAATAGTAAATAATATTAACTTGCTGATGACGCACGCTACCCCCTCTGCCACCTCTCCCCATGGTCACCCTATGATCACCCCACCATCTGCCCACCATCAGCCTATAGGATCAAAGGAATTGTACTCAGTAAATATCAATGGAATCCAGAGCTCAGGGTCGTCACAGTTTCCACGTTGCGATGGACCCCTGGACCCATTTTTGTTAACTCTTGAACTTTATGTCTTTGTCTTTATTTATTTTTTTCATTCCCTTGTCTCCACCGGGAAGGGGAGAACCCACGGTAGTGTAGCAGGCTGGTTCCCCTACAAGGTTGACCAAACTTTTTCTGTAAAAGACCAGATATTAAATATTTTCAGCATAGTATGCTATACAGTCTGTTGCAACTTCTCAGCTCTGTGGTTATAGAATGAAAGCAGCTACAGACAGTATATAAACAAATGGGCATGCCTATATCACAATAAAACTTTATTTGTAGACACTGAAATTTAGATTTTTTAACATTTTCACAGGTCACAGGATATTGATCTTTTTGTGATTTTTTTTCAACTACTTAAAAATATAAAAATGGACCATGGGTCCAGTTTAGACTGTGGGTGATACAATAGTTTGCTGACCTCTGATGTAGAGCACTAAACACTTAAGTTCTTAGATAATTAATGTTAGGTCAGAGGAGAAATTAGCAATGGAATAAAATTCAGTTTCATTACTTTACAGAAAGGTTATTTTATAAGTACTATTTTGAACTAATAGAAAGGTAGGGTATAAAGCCAATATAACTGAATGATATTTGTAGGTATTAGTTTGTACCATATTTTCTTTTCTTTTTTTTTTTTTTGAGACAGAGTCTCACTTTGTAACTAGGCTGGAGTGCAACGGCACAATCATGGCTCACTGCAACCTCCACCTCCCAGATTCAAGTGATTCTCCTGCCTCAGCCTCCCACGTAGCTGGGACTACAGGTGTGCACCACCACGCCCAGCTAATTTTTGTATTTTTAGTAGAGACAGGGTTTCACTATGTTGGCCAGGATGGTCTCGGTATCTTGACCTTGTGATCCACCCACCTTGGCCTCCCAAAGCGCTGGGATTACAGGCGCAAGCCACCATGCCCGGCCACTGTACCATATATTTTCTTATATACTGGATTTTGTTTTTCCCTATTCAGACTAGAGGTAGGCATGCATTTACTCTGAGGATTGTCACAGCCAGCAATACGAGAAGCAACAGATGAAAAAAGATTAAAATCAGAGGAGCTGCCACTCCCACAATTTGCCTAGGTGGAAAGAGGATGAATTGGTGGGAAATCAAAAGAATGTGATGTTTTCCCTTGCATTGCTCAAAAGGAAGGTGCAGCAGCAATCTGTGTAGTCCCTGAGGCTGAGGTGCCAGTGACTAGAGCAAGAGTAGACAGTTGTAGTGACATTATACCAATTTCACACCACCCCAAACTCCAGAAATCATATGCAACCCTCAGACTGGAGAGAGACTCTAAACTATCTGATATCATGCTGAAACGAGTAGAGGATCAGATTTCTCTGAGCCCATGGAATGGAGCCTTGAAATTCAATTAGAAAACTGAGTTGCAGTTATTTTACATGTGAATTGTCAGAAGACACATACCCACTTTACTTACATAGTCAAGTATCAGTTACCTGAATGCTCTCAAGCCTCGAAGTTGGTGGGGAAACCATGTTTCCATCACATCTACAGTGGGAAACCTAACCTCACTTGCTGGCACCTTCCAGGATCTTTGGAGTTAATGTTTTTCTATTATTTCCAGCTTGTACTGAATTACTGTGATTTCTCTCAAGTCTAGCCTCTTTTGGCTGTTCTTTTTCTCCACTCTGCATCATTCCCAAAGCAACAGCCTCTTTCCCTCTTCTCAAAATGCTGCAGATACAAGGCATCTCTGTGTAGTAGATTCTCACGGAAGATTCAGGCAGGGGACGAGGAAGAGGAATTTAGGCTGCACCAAACACCTTAAAACTGACTATTTAAAGATCCTTGGCCATAGCCCAGAACTTCTCCCTGGGTGCCTCTTGCTCAGCAATCTGGCATCTTGATGTATTCCTTCCTCACATCCTCCTCCCCATTCTTGTCTCATTCACTCCTTCCTTTTTCACCCCTTTCTTCTTGGGTTACCAACGGAAACTCCAAAATCTTCATTAATTCTTCATTAACAGAATAATTTTGCCCTTCTAGTTTCACTGCTAGCCTATTTTAGCCAGTTCTATTATTAAACACTGTTCTTCCTGTATGACTACGCTAATGAGTATGATCTATTTCCTCACCATGGAGTTCTAAGAAATTATTTCTTTTTTGAAAGCTAAAATTAATTGCACAAGGCCCTTAATCCTGATTAACCGATATTGTGAGAAGAGATATCTCCATTTCCCTGACATCCCCTCCCATTATATTCAAGAGAAGAACAGGGCATGGCTAACTCAGTTCTTAGGGGCCAGTTTTCAGTCCAAACCCACAGTGCAGGGAGGAATTAGAGACCACATCTGGCTCTCTAGATAGGTCCCACTTTTTTGTTTGTTTGTTATATTCCCAACATCTTGTCATTTTTAAAAACATTCTCATGTGGTCTGGGGCCACCCATCATTATCTTCTGCAGCAATAATTCCACTTCTGATCTGGTGAAAGCTTCTCATGGATTGTGTGTCTATGTGTGTGTGTGTGTGTGTATGTGTGTGTCTGTGTGTGTGTTGGAATGGAGAACTGTAGAGGATTGGGAAGATGTGGACATAAAGATTCTCCTAGTGATGTTACGCTCGAAGTTCAGATTGCCATCGGTGGCTTGGGCTTCCACTCTGCTTCTTTCTTCCATTCTTCACCTCTGATTCGTCTAGATCCCTGCACAGGCTGGAATTATGTTCTAAGGCTGGGAACCCCACAGCCTCTGCGTAAAGCTAACAAAGCCCATAGCAAATGGATAAGACACTGCTTCTAGAACAGTCTACTTCAAGTCAAATCGTGGCATATATGATGTTAAGCAAATTGCTTGCTCTCTTTATTTCTCAGTCACCCCACTGGGAAAATGGGAATTAAAAATAATAATACATATCTCAAAGGGCTACTCTGGAGATTACATGAATTAGTACATAGGAAGTGTTCAGAGAGTACCTGGCTCATAGTAAGTGATTTCTAAATGTTGGCACTTAAGTTTACAGAGAAGGCTCTGTGCCAGTACTGACTTGGGGCTACAAGGTCTCAGGATCCATTCCCACACTCAGATTTTAACCATTGATTTCCAAGCACCCACACATGCCAGGTTGGCTGGCTCATGATGGCTTTAGCCATAGGGACCACCTGAGCAGCTTCTAGATACTGACACTGGGACTAGCTAGATCACCACATAAAAGAAATCGGATTTTAGCTTGTTGATTGTTGACTTGATGGAGAACTTCTAAGCCTTTTTAAGTAGAGAAGTAATGTAGTCTTTTTCTGCATCAAGATAATGTTTTATACTCTGTAGGAGATGGTCTGCATGAGGAAGAAACTGGAAGCACGTTGATCAACTAAGAGATACCAGTAGATTATGCCAAGGTGATGAATACATAAATTAAGGTGGCAGCAGCAATAGGGCTGATGGAGAGAATTTAGCATTTAGAAGGTAGAATCGGCAGAACTTACTGACTAACTGGAAATGCAGGATGAGGAGGAGGAATGTTCTCTGATAATCTCAAGATTTTGAGGTGGGTAAATGAAGTGAGTAAATCGTGGTTTTGCCAACTCACTATGTTCTTTCGAAGGCAAGCCTTTCTTCCCAAGGGGAGGGAACAGGAAGAGAAGAGACTATAATAAATTTAGTCTGAGCTAGCAGGCTACTGGACAAATACTTCTGGAGTTACAGAGAGAAGTAATAGCTGGAATGAAATATTTGGGAGCTGTTAAACACTAACATTCAATGGACCAAAAAGGAAAGAATACTCCATAAAGGAAAGATGGAAAACTCGGAGGACACCCAGAGAACTAAGAGAGATGGGTTTTATAAAAGCCTGTGGAAGAAGAACTTTTGAGGAAGAAGGAGCAGCCTGAGAATTCAGTGAGAAACTGCCATGAGGAGTGTTGTGGCGTCTTGTAAGCAGCTGCGATTGCAGTAAAGGAGTCAGAAGTCACTGGCTTTAAGTGAGGAGTTCATGGAAAGAGAGACTGTGGAATCAGTGTGGACTGTCTTCTTAAAACAATAAGCATAGTTGAAATGGAGAGAAAATGGGAAAGTTGCTAGAGGCAGGAATAAGAGAGGTTTTAATTTTCTAGGGTTTAGTAGACTTGGGCTTGTTCATAGAGTGAAAAGGGGAAACGACTGTGGAAGGAAAGGGTGAAGTCAAAAGTGAAAAAGAGGAAGGTAATCAACCTAGCTCTAGAGAAGAAATGAGGAGCTGGGGATTAAAGCACAGGTGGAAGGATAACACTACAACAGGTGGAATCAATACCACAGAAGCAACCTTCAAGCAACAAGGACCTGGGGTTGGCGGATATATACCAACTCTTGGTCTCCTGCCGCCTGAGAGGAAAATTCTGATGTGGGGCTCTCAGAGGTTTCAGTAGGTTGGAGCCTCAGTTTTCTATGAGTGTACCCCACTCATTAGGTACTTTTTGGCTTTCCTCCCTGTTCCATCTCATTTGACCACTCCCTTGTTTATGCTGCCTGGAATCACCTCCCAAATAAACTACTTGTATCCACATCTTTGTCTCAGGCTCTGCTTTCAGGGAATCCCAATTTAAATAGTTGTCGAGTAAGAACATAATCCCAGACTTTGTGAATCCAGGTCCCAAAAATATTTTTCTTATATTTTATCTACTTTTCAACTTTCTTCGTAGAAATTTTGTTGTGCTACAAGGTCTTCCATTACAGATTAATGAAGTTTCTTTCACCTTTCTGTACTGAAATGTAAAATTCTTGTGCTAAAGCATGAGTAAACTTGGGATGTTAGTAAAATGACTTTAGGGGCATTGTACTGTCTGCATCAACATTCACTGTGTCCACATTTCACAAATAGTTCTACATTATTAAAAATAATATGACTATTTCATTAGTTCTGTAAAGAATGAGGCAGCAGGCTGGGCATGGTGGCTTCCTCATCTAACATTGGAATTATCTTTATAAAATGATTTATTATCTTTGTGTGTACATTGCTGCCTCACTCTTTTTTTTGAAACAGGGTCTCACTCTGTTGCCCAGGCTGGAGTGCAATGGTGTGATCTTGGCTCACTGCAACCTCCACCTCGCAGGTTCAAGTGATCCTCTTGCCTCAGCCTCCGGAGTAGTTGGGATTACAGGCACCCGCCACCATGGCTGGCTGTTTTCGTATTTTTAGTGGAAATGGGATTTCACCATGTTGGCCAGGCTAGTCTCAAACTCCTGACCTCAAGTGATCCACTCGCCTTGGCCTCCCAAAGTGCTGGGATTACAGGTGTAAGCCACCACGCCCAGCCTGCTGCCTCCTTCTTTACAGAATGAATTAAACAGTCATGATGTTGTTTCAAGACAGAAGGAAATGAATATTTATTGCATATTTTCTATCAGGCATTGTCAAAAGCACTTCATGTAAGTTATCAAGTTTAATCAAGTTACCAATTTTGAATATTTACATTATATGCTACTAGAAATTGGCAATATTATTATACCATGCATAATAAATATTTCTGAGCTTCTGTTGTGTGATGTGCATATGCTGGGTGCTGTGGATATTGAAATAAGAAAAAACAAGCCCCTGGTCTCCCTGGAATGAAAAGAGAAGCTCCAGTACACAACTTAGTGAAGTGTGACTTAAGAGAAGTAAATACATAGGAGAACATCTAGCCTTGGTGGATGGGCTAGGAGAAGAGCTGGTGGCTAATTAAGACTTATTTCATTGAGAGAGGGTACATAGAAATTAGAATAGATAAATAAAAAGGTAACAATTATATACATCACAGCAATAGAAAAGAGTACATATATTATGGTTTATTCATTGGTGAAAGAGTCATTGGAGATGAAATCTTAGGCTTGCCAAGCATCTTTATTGAGCCAGGCAATCTTCCATTAAACTGGACAGATCTCCCGGCTTCATTTCTCTTGAAATTTCCTAATTTTGTAGTAGGAGAATGGCACAAACTATGGAGATTTTCTTGCTCACAACAGATCCCCCAGCAGCCACATTTAACAAAAATTTTTGGGCCAGAGAGTAAAGGTGTGGCCTCAGTGTGTGGGTGCCATATATCTAGGTGTACACTGAAATACAGATGGCTGGGTGCAGTGGCTCACGCCTCTAATCCCAGCACTTTGGTAGGCTGAGGTGGGCAGATCACAAAGTCAAGAGATCGAGACCATCCTGGCCAACATGGTGAAACCCCATCTCTACTAAAACTACACAAATTAGCTGGGCATGGTGGTGCGTGCCCAAGTCCCAGCTACTCGGGAGGCTGAGGTGGGAGAATTGCTGGAACCCGGGAGGTGGAGGTTGCAGTGAGCCAAGATCGCACCACTGCACTCCAGCCAGGCAACAGAGCGAGACTCTGTCTCAAAAAAACAGAAAGAAAGAAAAAAGAAACATAGATGACTGGGCTAATTGGATTCTCCCTGTCTCTTAGGGATGTGAGATTTGTATGGAAAGACACTGAGGCCAAAATTCCACTGAAACTAAAACATTTTAAGGGCCGCATACTACAGAATAAATCCAAGGACACATCTTTGAGTGATTTTTGGAGCTGTCCTTATTCTGCCTTCTCTTGGCTTGTATCAGTCTGTCATTGATTCTATTATTTACCTCAGTCAGTATCCCTCCAACAAATCCAATTATTTTTGCTCTAGATGGCTGAAGTTCATTTCTTTAGATTATCAACAACAACAACAAATAAAACTGGTATGAGTGTATGACTCTCAAATGGGGCCTCAATATTTCAGAATCTTTCATCGCTGGAGTCAAGCACACAATGTCTATTCTAAAAGTTCTAGAATTTTTCCACAATGTCTCTCGGAGGGGGAAGCAGGAAAAAAACATTTCGGTCTCAGAGGAATCATTTTGTGGTGTACTCTTGGTCATGCCTATGGGAGTCAGGTACCTAGCATTTTTCTTTTGAGGGAGCTATAGTTATTGGCAAAGTCATCCAAGTGCAAATATAAATTTTTAAATGTAAATTTTAAAGGTTTCATATGCCAAGTTATTGTCCCAAATGCACATGCAGAAAAATAAGTTGTGCATGATGAACTAAATGTGGCCAACCAACAAATTAATCAGAAAGTATGTGTAATTGTAGACAGTGACGTTTTTTTGTTTCTCAACCTAATGGACAGTTCTTTTGAAGTGAAAGGAGGAAACTATATATCAGGGAATTATGTTTAGATTGTCTTCCTTTTTCTAAGAAATAAAAACTGAGAAAAAAAGACAAAATTTAAATTCAAATGGGCAAATATAGTTTTGTCAAACGGATATATTTACATTTTCTGCTAGAGTTCAGAAATTTTGTCAGAATAGCTTGCAACCCTGAGGATTCTACTTTCAGATATTGTCATAGTGGTAGGAATCACGCATTTTCCAATTAGTTGAATACTTCATGAAGAGATAATATTTTAAGAGTCTGAAAACTGGAGAAAAGAGGCACACATAGAGATTGGATTTAGGCATCAGGATGAAAAGATACATTGCAAATTCATCAAAAAAAAAAAAAAAAAGGCAGATACATCATCACCGAGTAGTAGAATGAAAGCAGGTATCTTGTGATAACTTCCGTCTTCCGTGTTCCTAAAGGCATATTTTAAAATGTGGTTTTACTTAACATGAGCTCTCGTTTTCTTTTTTCCCCACATATTTTTATACAATATAGCTAAATTTCTTCTTCATGTGTTAACGGGTAAAAAATCTGTTTTCTATTAGAATTTACGTGTATTTGGTTGAAATTGTTTTTTTTACTGACATGTGACCTTCTGGGGAGATTCTTCTTTAATAAGAAAGATGTTATTATTCAGAAGCATAAAATAAATGCCAGTCCACAGTCCTTGCATACACACAGAAAGAAAAACGTATTCCTTAGCAAGAACACTTTTTATTTTTTGTGGCAGAAAAAAAATAAGAAAACATCTTTTGCACTCTTCCTGCTAGGGAACCAATTTAAAATTAGTTTGATAATCAGAGAGGAAAAAATCCAAACACATAGGTGAGAAAGCTCTGAAAAGATGAGTAGTGAAAAAGCGTTTCATTTTTATCTTAACTAGTATGCAGGGGAGGATACAGGTTGTGTGGAACCTGAAGCTACACATTTGGGGGAATCTGCCAAATGTCTATCAGTAATACTTTTTACATGCCTCATGTAGCAGGCCTAGAGGGAGAGCAATCCAGATATGGGCAAAAGAACAGAGGGCTCTGGGAGGAAGAAACAATGGTGCAGTGACAAAATTCTTTCTGTGGCATTCGGCTTTCCTGTCCAGTAGCCTGAGTTACAGGCAGAGTTCAATCAGAGAAGCAGAGGGCTTCTAGGATATACAAGTGATTTGAATTAATACAACTGTGGGAGCTGGTTAAGTACTCTTTGAAAGGCAGCTGTCTCCACGGATGATGTTGGAGCTTGAAGTAGGAACTGCAGTTAAGCAAGAGTGTAGATGAGCGTAATAGAAGCAGGAGCTGGAATCTATGAGGACGGACTGAAACCTGTGTCAGTTCTTGTTGCCTCTGACCTTGGTTGATGTGGGTGTCCTACAGAAGCCAGACCAATTTGTTATGTGCTAAAGGAGGCTCTACATTATATCCAAAGGGAAGTGAAACAGCTGGAGGCTTAGCCACTATCTTAAAGCAAATCAGATACGTGACAGCATGGGGGAGCTACAAACATGGCTGCCACTTCCTTTCTGCCCTCCAGCTGCTCCTAATGGAAAACATAAGGCAAAGGGAATTCTGGGAAGTGTAGTTCGGCCTACCCAAGTTGACGCATTACAAAGCACTTCACTTTTTCTTGGTTCCTTTTCTTCGTGTTTATTTTTATCCGTGTGTGTGAAGGTGGAACTATTTCTTGAGCATCTATTAATTTAAACTTTCTGCTAGTTACATCAACAATGGGAATATTTAGGATAACTCACTAGTAAAATTGGTTTAGTTTTATTAATTTTAAAATGCTTCTCCATGGAAATTTCTGAAACCTATGTCATGTGCAAATAAATTTTCTAGTTTTTCAGGACTCTGCCTGAGATGACATTGAAACCAGCATTTTAGGAAGGAAGTTGATTACCTCCACCTGAGAAGGCTCTGCTAGTTGTGTGAAACGAATACTGTTCTTAACGACCCCTTTCCTTGAAACCTACAATACACTCCATTCTAAATATTTTAATAAAAGGCATATTTGAAGTTTAAAATGTTATCATTGTAATCAGAGCATGGAGTTTTATAAGTCCCATAAAAGGGTGCCTCCTGAACTGGGAGTCAAGTTTGGAAAATATAACCATCAGAAATTTATGCTAGTAGAATACAGTCAAGGATATAAGATCCGTTGTCTGAGTCTAGCTCCTCATGCAGCCTTAAGCAGACATGTTCCTCGCTGCAAGCTTGAGTGGACTGGAGGCGGGGAGATCTGGAATTAAACCTTCCCACGGGTACTGGGTCAAGTATGAAATAGTGGACCGATATTCAATCTAGCAGGCACAATACAGGGTCCAGAGGGTTTGGATGAAAGTTGTGCTGTAACTGATGTAGTAATTGAAGAGTTCTCTGAAAAAGGTCTTCCACAAGGAGAAGGAAAAGAAAATTGACAGTGTCCGTTTAATCTGTTTGGGAGCCTAATCAGCCTGATCTTGGTGGAACTGTACCCGTTGTCCGATTATATCATTCTTTTCTTGTACCTCTTTCAGCCAGTGATCTTAGGTCTCATTCTCATTTCATAGCTTTGGTGCAATTGTGCAAAGTCACAACTTTTTCTTTTCTTTCTTGCTTTTTTCTTTTAGACAGGGTCTTGCTCTGTCACCCGGGTTGGAGTGCAGTGGCGCGATCTCAGCTCACTGCAATCTCCGCCTCCTGGGTTCAAGTAATTCTCCTGCCTCAGCCTCCCATGTAGCTGGTACCACAGATGCTTGCCACCACACCTGGATAATTTTTGTATTTTTAGTAGAAACTAGAAATTCATGGGGTTTTGCCACCTTGGCCAGGCTAGTCTCGAACTCCTGACCTCAGGTGATCCACCTGCCTCAGCCTCCCAAAGTGTTGGGATTACGGGCATGAGCCACCACACCTGGCCATAATTTTGACCTTTCTTGTTGATAGTTCCTCCACCATGTTATGGCAGCACATCCAGGGAATAATGTTACTCCAAGAGAATTTGGCTTTTGGAACTCCTCCACAAAATATCGGCCCTAGAGTAGTCCTTACTGCCTGATTAGCTTTTGCGAGTTTCTCCTGAGGCAATGATGCCAGCCAAGTTTCCGAAAGACAGCATAGTCTACCTTTAGAAGAGAAAAGCACAGATTCTGAGCAGGATTGCCTTTGGCCCTAGCTACACCTCTTGTTAGCAGTGTGACCTTGTGCAAGTCACTTAAACCTCTGTGCCTCGGGTTCCTCATTTGTGAAATGGAGATCATTAACAGTACCTACTTATAGGGCTGTGTGGCTGAGTAGGTTAATATAATTACCATGTTTAGCACATGATAAGTATACCACATGTTAGCTGCTGTTAATAGTATGTCCCTCCAGTGAGGAAATGGACACAAGGCTAAATTATTGCTTGAATGGGGAGAAAGCTAAAGGCATACAAGAAGGAAAGATAAGTTTGTATTTCAAAATATGTCATTTTTCCACAGAGGTAATTATCAAATTAGCCAAATAATCCCATATTTTTGCTTTTGAAATTTAACATTAGAAGCTTGAATTATCTACAATTATGAATGTATAATTTCCACTTCTTCTGTGTGTGTGCAAATCACTTCAGCCCAACTGGCTTTTTTTTTTTCTTCTTATTTCCAGTAAATCAACAGGATTACCTTTCCCTTGATAATCTTCAAAATGTCCACGTGAAGGACAGGAAGATGTTTAACGGGAAGACCAAACATCGTCAGTGCCCAAGTCCAGTAGATAACAAAGAACAGAAAGAAAACAAAACTTTGGTATTTTACTGGAATCTGAGTGAATAAATAGGGACCACAGGACAAATGGCAAACAACTGCTTGAGTTACAACAGAAGGAAAGAAGAAATGATGAACCCGGATTTCCAATATGAAACTGTTACACGATATGATTAATGGAGCCAACAAGTGCCTATTACACATTAGAAAATCTTCTACAGGATTTTAAAACAAAAGGAACAACTTGTCCAGAGTATAATTGACACTTCCAGTTAAATTTCACAATTTTGCACCTCAGGGAATACTTTTGTTTTTTTTAGAGAGCAAATAAACTGACCATTTCACCTTGGCAATTATTAACCTGCCTCATTCTTTACAACTAGGAAAAATTTGGCTTATCTCCATATTTTAGTTGAGATGACATATTAATTCATATCTTTATGGGTAAAATGTTTTTACCCTTAATACAAAGCAAAGTTTCAGCTGGACTTTGTTTTACTTAATCTTGAGTGGAACATTATTGAAGTTAAAGTACAAAAATTCTCTGAATGAACATAATAATAAGTTGTAAAATGTATATATCTTTAAAAAGATATATTATTGGATCTTTCACAAAAAGTCAAACAAATGGGGAAAAAAGAAAAATATCAGAGTATTGGGATTTGTCCTTGAATCTCCACTTTTAGTTTTTCAGTTAAACCAATGTCCACGCTTGTTTCTGGATTGAAGCCAGAATCAACATTGTCCCTATTTCTAATCAAATAATGGAGAAATAATTACAAATTCTGAATGCAGTTAGAGGATCCTGGGAAGCAGAGTGTCTGGATGGAGCCTGAGCTCGGTCTCTGACTCATTTCTGACTTTAGGCAAGTTATTTAATGTCTCTGCATTTTTGATATGCTTGTAATAATGCTAATTTATTTCACAGGTATGATAGTAACCAAAACTCAGGTAACAACCATCAGCTTTTGCAAGAAGTCAGGTCGACTAGCAAGAAGTCTGCTTCTGCAACTTGGAGAAGAGATTTAGAATTATGTATCTTTTATTTTTCCTTTACATTTTGAATGAATTGCATGGGAGTTTGATGTAAATGATAGGTTTGCAGTTTCAGTATAAAAAATTAAAAATAAAATGGACTATATGACAAATTTCACTTCAGAAGTAAAAACTTCAGAAACATTTTTCTTTATTGCATTTCTTGCGAGGTCAAATATATTTAGCTTTGTAAGGCTTTCAGTGAGTACAGATTCTTAAGAAAAATACAAAAGTACACTTATATTCCATTTTCAGAAAAGAACAGAAAGAATTTGGAAAAAATTTGGAAGGAAATAGCTTAAAAGGAGTCTCTAAGCTTGTGTTTATGGGTAAATTTTTAACTCACTGGCTTAGGTTATAATCCATTTGTGAATGCTAACTTATTAAATATACTTCGTTCAATAACTTTTTCCTTCCGTTTTATTTCTTCTATATATCCTTTTATAATGGCTCACTTAAAACATACCAATTTTGAAATGTTTACATGCTACTAATATACTTCTGTTTTGTAATTGTTTTTAAAAATTATATATTATCTGTAGAACTTTTCACTTACAAATTTAATGTCTTCATCTTTAAATGTAATGCAGTGTAATTAATTAAATATTTCTTTAAATGCAGTGGGGAAGGAATTAGACTTCATAGCATTAAAATAATTTATGTAAAATAATATAGTCCACCAAAGAACAGTCATTCGAGAACAATTTTAATTTTATAATAACTAAAGTTTTGAAACTGCCTACAGCAAAAATATTATAAAAGAAATACAACTAATTGTGCAGTAAATGAACAGAATAATTTGATACAACTTTACTGTAAGCCAGATGTGCAGAATAAATAATGGTTTACTATAATGAATGATGGAGACCAGAGTTTCAAAGCAAGTTTCTTAATACCTAGCATTTCTTCAATATTACAGAGAATGTTGGTTAGAATTACAAACGAGGAAAACGGAAAATTTTAGAGAACTTAAGATATTCTCAGGAATTATTCTAAAGCTAATCAAAGTAATATAATGACTTTCTAAATATATATAATGACATTTTGAAATGCTTTATTGTTTATATGCTACCAGACGAGGGGGTGCCTTTTTGATTATTGGATTATCTTAATGGCAATGAGATGAACATTTCAGGACATCAAGAGACAGAGGCCTGTCAAAAAAATTTCATTAGCCCTTTATTTTTTACTAAATCTAATGCTAAGCAATATTTATATAACTTATATAATGTATATATAATATAATCTATAACATATACATAATTATGTAGAGTAATGTTGTGTACTCACATACACATATATATACAGTGTGCATAGGTAAAATTATATGATATATAGGTGCATCACCCAGAGCATTTTCAAAACATACTTTCATTTATGTAAGAGCCAGAATCAAACACCGGAATAAGAAATTTTTTTTTTTAAGCTCTAAGTGTTTTTTGTTGTTGTCTGTTTGTTTGTTTTTTGAGACGGAATCTCACTCTGTCACCCAGGCTGGTGTGCAGTGGTGTGATCTTGGCTCACTGCAACCTCTGCCTCCCAGGTTCAAGCAATTCTCATGCCTCAGCCAACACAGTAGCTGGGATTAAAGGTGTGTGCCACCATGCCCGGCTAATTTCTTTGTATTTTTAGTAGAGACAGGGTTTTGCCCTGTTGGCAATGCTGATCTCAAACTCCTGACCCAAGTGATCTGCCTGCCTCAGCCTCTCAAAGTGCTGGGATTACAGGCATGAGCCACCAAGTCTGGCTAAGCTCTAACTTTTTAAGCTAATTTATTCACTTCTGAAATAAAGTACTTGATCCCACAAATGTATAAGAAGACTTGAACCAAATAAACAAAAATTTCAACAAATAGCATTAAAGCGAAGTCTGGAAGACCCAGACATTTCATGACTTTTAATTTTTGACTCCTGAATGTTATCTGGGAGTGGATTAAAATAATGAAGATTTGTTTCCTATCACATAAAAAAAGAGGACATTATTTTTACTACTGATCCTTAGCAGTTTCATTTATCAAGGAAAAATCCTAATCAGTAATCCATTAAACACATTGGTTATTTTCAGTCAGAAGAACAATTTGAGTTGGAATCACAAATAAATGGTATTTATATCATATCGTTATGCTGATTTCCCAGACTAGTGTGAATATACTTAGTGAAAGTCTCTTTTATGTCTTTAGGCAAACAATTTTCCGTCTCTGAGCCTCGTTTCCTCTAGTATTGATGATATTTGACTGAATGATGTCACTTCCTTTAATTATGTTTTGTCTGCATGTTCTAGTCTCGGGGAACAAGGCTATTTCTAAAATCTCTTTATATGTTTTTTAAAAATATTTTGTTATCCATCTTTCTTTTGCTTCCTTATAATAAAATGTTTTTGTTTCTTATTTTCCATAACATGAAAAATACTTTGTGGTTGTATGTCTGTGACTAGGCAATTGATTATGTTTAAGAAATCACCATTTGAGTAAGGGCATTTGTCCTTTTCCTTTTTGCTACTTGAGTTTTGTGATAAATTTTAAAATTAGATAGTTAAAGACACAAGGGTACAAATTTAAAAAGCAACATAGCTATTACAATTTTGCTCAAAAAACATATTTATTGCCAACTGAAAACATGAGTCAAACCAAAAACTTATTATGAGATAGCTATGGTAATGACCTTGGCCTAGTGAGAGAGCCAACTTTTAAATATCTTAGCTATTAATTTTTCAGTTATGTATTTTCTTTTGGGATTTTATAAATCCAGATATCTCTTTTAAAACCAAAATAAGCTACTACATATTGACATGACATATTTTCAAATCACAAAAAAGTTTATGAAAAGCGTAATTCATTAAGAGTGGTTATTTTTGTTATTGCTAGAAGGGTGAAGATGGAGGGAATCTGATAAAGACATCTTATAAATTCAACAGATACAAAAGAATATGATCTCCCATAAGCAACTGTGAAATTACAATAACAGATCCTGGGAAGTTCTACAGTTCTAATTTAGGTTTACAAGTTTTCTTCTCATCTATTCAATAGATATTTTGTTGAGGACCTGTGCTAGATTCAATTGTGACCCCCAAAATATGTTCATTCCTAACTTTTATTACCTGTGAATGTGATCTCATTTGCAAATAGGGTCTTTGTACATGTAAGTGAGTTAAGATGAGGTCATGGTGGATTAGGGCAGACCCTAATCCAATGACTGATGTCCTTATATGAAGAGGGAAATTTAGACACAGACACACACAGAGGAAAGACAGCCATGTGAAGATGGTTTCAGAGAATGGAGTGATACTGCCACAAGTCAAAGGATGTCAAGAATTGCTGGCAACCACCAAATGCTAGAAGAGACCAGAAAGGATTTTCTCCTAGAGCCTTTGAAGGATGTATGCCCTGTTCTTCTTGATTTTGGACTTGTATCCTCCAGAACTGTGAGATAATAAACTCCTGTTGTTTTAGGCCACTCAGTTTATGGTAATTTGTAATGGTAGCCTTAAGAAACTAGTACAGTACCTAACCATCCACCCACCATTAGGGCAGTATATATAATAGATGTAGCCACTCACGTCTTGGTGCTTATATAGTAGATGGTGGTTGGAGTGGGTAGACAATAAACACATATATTATAATATTTCATTGTATTTGCTGGTAAGTGCTAAGGAGAAACTTAATCCATTGTAATAGAGATATGAAGTGTATGGGTGATGTTGTTTGCCTGTGTCTCCACCCAAACCTCATCTTGAATTGTAGTTCTCGTAATCCCACATGTTGTGGGATGGACCCAGTGGAAGGTAATTGAATCATGGGGGCAGCTACCGCTATGCTGCTGTTTTCGTGATAGTGAGTTCTCCTGAGATCTGACGGTTTCATAAGGGGCTTTTGCTTGGCTCTTCCCCTTCCTGCCGTCATGTGAAGAAGGACATGTTTGCTTCGCCTTCCACCATGATTGTAAGTTTCCTGGGGCCTCCCCAGTCATGGCAAACTGTGAGTCAATTAAACCTCTTTCCTTTATAAATTACCCAGTCTCAGGCAGTTCTTTACTGGGTAAATTTATAAAATGAGAATGGACTAAGACAATGGGGGACAGTTGTTATTTTATATGTGGTAGTCAGGGAAGGTATCTCTGGGAAGGGAATACCAGAGCAAAGACCTGAAGGATGTTATGGAACAAACCATACAGATTTTCAGGAGAGCATTCCAGGTAGAGAGAACAGCAAGTGCAATCGCCCTGAGAAGTCTATGTATTTCAGGGTGTTCCAAAAATGCCAAAGAGGCCTATGTGGCCAGAACAGGCAAAAATGATGGGAAAGGATGTGTGTTGGGGAGGTGGATGCTCACAGATGACGTAAAGCTTTGTTGGTGGATGACCAAATATCCTAGTTTGCCCAGGAAAGGCTCAGTATAGAATGTCATCTCATTGTAATTCTAAAAAAATGTTTGGAATCTTCCAATGGTAGCTTGGGCCAGACAGTAGCAGTAGAGGTGCTGAGAAATGATTGGATGTTGTATAAATTTTGAACGTAGAGTCTTTCCTTAGGAAAGTTACTTTGCTTCACTATTTTAGCTTCCTTTGGTAAAAAATAAACATAATTTCTCTTCTAAAGGCATCGTGAAGATTAGCTGATGGCAAAACCATGAGATTCCATGTGTTGATGATGTATTAGCAATTTTGTAAACATATTTTAAATGGCACACATTAATGTAGTAACATGGGAGGCAGCATTGATATAAACACAGGTTCTTGCCAATTTGTTCTCTCTCTTATCGAGTAAGCTGCAAACTGTATTTTGAACCTATTTTTTTTTTGGTATCCATTGTAGCATAAATGATTATAATGATTTCAAATGTGTTCTTCCTATCAAACCAATATGCATTAATTCGAAACAATGAAATTGCCATTTTTCTAAGTCAGAAATGCTCAAACATCTGAAATTTCTTATAGTTCAACCTAATACAGTAAGAAAGGATGAACCAGGCAATAAGGAAAGAGTTTCAGGAAATTTGGGAGATATTCCCAGAGGGTATCCCCAGAGGTTGAATGGTCCTGGAGAAATCATAAGCTTCCTTGTGCTTATTTTCTTATTTTCACTGTGAGGCTAATGAAATAAAATAAAATGGCCAATTAAAATTTGATAGTGTTTTGGGGTGTTGTTATTGTTGTTGTTGTTTGAGGTGGAATGTCACTCTGTCACCCAGGCTGGACTGCAGTGACACAATCTCAGCTCACTGCAACCTCTGCCTCCCAGGTTCAAGTGATTCTCATGCTTCAGCTTCCCGAGTAGCTGGGATTACAGGCATGCACCACCACACCTGCCTAATTTTTGTATTTTTAGTAGCGATGGAGTTTTATCATGTTGGCCAGGCTGGTCTTGATCTCCTGACCTCTGGTGATCCTCCCACTTCCTCCTCCCAAAGTGCTAAGATTACAGGCCTAAGCCACCATGCCCAGCCAAAGTTTGGCAGTGTTTAGTGATGCCCAAACACAAACACAATATGGTTTCAGATGAGTATTCCTTATTTTTCCAATCCACATGTTAGACTTGGGGAAATAGCCCTTGTCCCCTTGATAGGCCCTTTAATGTAAGTAATATTGCAGCCTTGCAGAGGTACATTCTACTTGAATGGCTAGCTCATTTTTATATAATGCCCCAGGCCGTGCAGGCTGCTTGGCATCTTTGTGGAACTACGCGAATTGTGCCAACAAACCTATTTAGTAATTACTCTGTGTCATTATTAAAATATTATTCTCTTATTGTGAAGAAAAGATACTAAATCATGCTGTAGGTCAGTCATTTTCTAGTGACAGGGATTAGAGGACTAGAACCCATTCAATTTTTAAAACTTTACCTACGAATAGTTAGAAAATATATGCTTGAAATAATCTCATTCTAGTTTGTTGTTATTGTTTTTTTTTTCTAAGCCTTCTTTACAAATATATTTTCCTCCTGTAATTCAGTTTAAATGGATGGCTTTTGCTTCTTAATAAAATTATTGACTATTGATTTATAACTGATACAGTCATTTGTAACAGTATTCAATGCTGATGTGGAAAAAATTCAGCCACAATGAATAAGGAGTGTTCCCAAGAACCCTCAGACAAAAAAAGAAAAACAAAAGAAAACATGAAACTAACCCCAGGATCAGAATGAAAGTGTGTTTGCTCCTAACATCAGATGTCTTTGGTTTAGAATAGTTATTTCAACTTGAAATTTTCTTAATTTGTAGACTTAATCTTGACATCTGGGAATATGAGATTTAGGACACTATTGCATTGCAAACGATGACTCTTTAGTGCAGTCAATGTTTTTATCTTAAAGAAAGTGATTTTATCTTTCATGACAATAATAAAGGTGACCTAGAAAAGTGTTCCTTAAATAAGTCCAAGCTTATTATATTAATTAGCAAATATTAATTGATAGCAAACCTAATCATCTTTTTTTCTAATTTGCTCACTACTTCCGTTCCTTTACAATCCTATTCTCACCCCATTTTATCTTTTATAAAAATACACAGAGGGTGTCTCTTTTTCACATTGGTAAGGGTTTTAAATATCAGAAAGTTAATTTTCTCTATTTTTAATATCAGCAAATATTTTAATAAAATCAATTATATTTAATAAGTTACATATAAAAATATCTACTATTTCTATCACTGGGCCTAAGGTAGGTACATACTCAATATACGATTGAATTTTAAAGCAAAAATATTTACTAACATAAAGTAAAGAGTGAAATGCCAGAGTTCTTATAAATTGTTGCTACAAATTATATCACATGTTTAAAAGGATAACTTTAATGGAAAAATGGGTCTAGAGATACTTTTTTTTTTTTGAGACGGAGTCTCGCACTGTCACCTGGGCTGGAGTGCAGTGGCGTGATCTCGGCTCACTGTAACATCCACCTCCCGGGTTCAAACAATTCTCCTGCCTCAGCCTCCCAGTTTGCTGGGATAAGAGTCACCAGCCACCACACCTAGCTATTTTTTTTTTTATTTTTAGTAGAGGCAGGGTTTCACTATGTTGGCCAGGCTGGTCTCAAACTCCTGACCTCGTGATCCGCCCGCCTCGGCCTCTCGAAGTGCTGGGATTGCAGGCGTGAACCACCACACCCGGCCCATCTTGGTTATTTTGTTCACAATGTTGGGTGAAAGGGTTGAGTCATGACTAATTGCTATAATATGAATTTCTGCCCAGTGTTGTAATACAGAAATTTGGTGTTTCTCTTTAGACCATTTGATGTGGACAGAGAATGAAATGTAAAATATGCCTCTCTTCAGAAAGACTTAGGTTGAAAGAAATAAGCAGAATAGTGTGCCTATACCTTTTATACCTCTTCCAGGTGCATGAAGGAGGCTTCCCATCTGGTGGGCTTCTTTGGAGAGTGATCAAAAGGCTCCTTTGATGGAGAATCCCCCAATATCAGTCTCTGAAGATCTTTTCTGTGAATCTCTGCAATTCCTCCAGTGAGGAATCCCACGTTCTCTGGCCTGCAAAGTGGTAGGAAGAGTGTAGAGCTGGTTGCCTGGCAGCAAGAGAAGTAGCCTGGGAAAGCCTCACCCTTTTTGAACAGTGTCTCTCCCCTCCCCTCCATCGCTTCTGCTGTCATGCCACCTGGAACATCTCTGGGCAATCTTAACACAAAGTAAATCTTCCATATTCTGAAAGGGTACGGGAAGCAGCATTCACCTGGCTGCACAGGGTTTAGATGAGGATGTGACTGTCAGCCCATTTGCATCTACTTTCACTTCCAAGCTAGCAGTGCCTCCAATCCAGAATCCCCTAGGGTGCTACAATGTGACTTCTCTCGCTTCTCATGGTGCTCCTCTCTACTGCTGCTTTGCCAATTCCCCTTCTCCTCTCCTCTCCTCTCCTCTCCTCTCCTCTCCTCTCCTCTCCTCTCCTCTCCTCTCCTCTCCTCTCCTCTCCTCTCCTCTCCTCTCCTCTCCTCTCCTCTCCCTCCCCTCCCCTCCCCTCCCCTCCCCTCCCCTCCCCTCCCCTCTGCTCTCCTCTCATTTCTTTTCTTTCTAGACAGGGACTCACGCTGTCACCCAGGCTGGAGTGCATTGGCACGATCTCGGCTCACTGCAACCTCCATCTCCTGGGTTCAAGCAATTTTCTTGCCTCAGCCTCCCGAATAGCTGGGAGTATAGGCGCCCACCACCACGCCCGGCTAATTTTTGTATTTTTAGTAGAGACAGGGTTTCGCCATGTTGACCAGGCTGGTCTGCAACTCCTGACCTTGAGTGATCTGCCCACCTCGACCTCCCAAAGTGCTGGGATTACAGGCATAAGCCACCACACCAGGCCCTCCACATGCTTTTTATCATCTACCAGCTTGCTGACATTGCACACTAGCTGTTCTTTCCCTTTCTCTTTGACTTTGTCAATTCGCGTCTTTTACACTTTTTCTTTACTCTTTTTCTAGTGGGCTTTGTGAGAAGGAAAAAATTAAATTTATGTGTTCAATCCAACCAAAAGTCCCCAACTCCTTCTTAACTCTTACCTTCAAAACTATTCTTAGCCCATTGTTTTCCAGTAAAAGAGGAAAGTGCGTCAGTATAAACAGGCTGTAGTTTAAAGCAGGGAAATTACATTTTTCCCTCTGTGAAGGATTTTGCCTCCTGAGGAATAATTCCGTATAGGCGACAACAGTTATTGGGGTCACCACAAGAATTAAACGCTAGGGATACCAAAATTAGCAAGGTGTGACCTTTGCTTTCAAAAATCTTACTCTAGGCGGTGGCTCGTGCCTGTAATCCCAGCACTTTGGGAGGCCAAGGCGGGAGGATCACTCAAGCCTAGAAGTTTGAGACCAGCCTTGCAACATAGGGAGAAAAAGACACAAGCTCCATAAGCAGAGAGACCTGTGTGCATATTTTGACTGAGCCGCTTCCTTGTTGTGTAACATTAGGTAACTGATTATAACGCTCCTGTGCCTTTTCCACAGCATAACACAAACAGCACATGAGGATTGCGAAAAGAACCAGAGTCCTTCCTCTGTTTTTGTGATGAAACAGGTTCAATTCTAGTTAACACTGAGTGTCATTCTGTGTGGTGAGAGGCTGGGAAAGTCTGGGAGAATTTCCTCGGCGACTCTAAGATTAGGGATGGCCTGCGGCTGCATCCGACTTCCTGGAGCTACTTAAGTCTGAACTCTGGTCTCATGAAAAATTCAAGGTTGATACATTTATAAAATTCTTTTTGTTCTTGCAGTTTTTTCAACGGGGAACATGGCGAAGATGTTCAGTTTCATCCTTGTTACCACTGCTCTGATAATGGGCAGGGAAATTTCGGTAAGCTTATTGTGAAAACTATTGTTATACTTATAATGCCTGCTTTTATCTGAATTTTCTTTCATTTTGCATTAAATCTATAGCGGCTTGTCATTGAAAAAACTTAACTACGTGGGAAAAGCAAAGAGCCTGGTGGAAACACTGGACACGTAGTAAAGCAGTACTTTAAAGTGCTTTACATTTTTGGGGGGGAGGCTGAGGTGGGTGGATGAGAAGGTCAGGAGTTCGAAACCAGCCTGGCCAATATGGTGAAACCCCGTCTCTACTAAAAAAAATACAAAAAGTTAGCCGAGTGTGATGGCACACATCTGTAGTCCTAGCTACTCATGAGGCTGAGGCAGGAGAATCCCTTGAACCCAGGAGGCAGAGATTGCAGTGAGCTGAGATCATGCCACTTCACTCCAGCCTGGGCGACAGAGTGAGACTCCATCTCAAAAAAAAAAAGTGTTTTACATTTTTTCAAATATAAAGTATTCGCAATAAGTAATTTTTAAAAATTCACTGGAGTTATTTGGTTGGAATATTAGAAATTTGAAACAGTCCATAGTAATTAAAATTAACCCTGAGCTTTTCAATATTGAAAAGTGTAAAACTAACCAGATTATTTGAAAGTAATTACATCAAACTTGTGTTGTCCTTTATTTGTGAATAAAAAAGACAAAACATTCATTCAAAGTTCTTAGAGAAAGAAAACTCCTAGGTTTTAAATAAGCTTACTAAATAGGCATATGCAGTCTCATAAAGATTGGGCGCACTTCACCTGTGATCTCTTCAGTTATTTTAAAATTGCATAGTGCACTATGTTTAACAATATCACAACCGATCCCCCACTGTTGTAAAACAACACAGGACCCAGACACCATAAAATGTTCTTGCTGTTCATTTTTTAGCCTATGTGACTCAAGGTGCTAAGTAAATAACTCTCTCAGAAGAGATAAATCTGAGTGATAGGGAGAGAGTAACAAGAGCAAATAAGAAATAATCCTAGAGAGGCCTGGCGCATTGGCTCACGCCTGTAATCCCAGCACTTTGAGGGACCGAGGTGGGTGGATCGCTTGAGGCCAGGAGTTTGAGACCAGCCTGGGCAACATAGCGAATCCCCACCTCTACTAAAAATACAAAAATTAGCCGGGTGTTATGGCACACAACCTGTATATTCCCAGCTACTTGCGAGGCTGAAGCACAAGAATCGCTTCAACCAGAGAGGCAGAGGTTGCAGTGAGCTGAGATTGCACCAGTGCACTCCAGTCTGGGTAACAGAGCGAGACTCTGTCGAAAGAAAGAGAGAGAGAGAGAGGGAAAGAATCATCCTAGAAAAATGGCTGGGACAGGTTCTGTGACTTGGACCTAGGGATGGGAAGAACGGAAAGAAAGAAAAGAAAGGAAGGAAGGAAGGAAGGAAGGGAGGGAAATGAAAGGAAAGGAGGGAGGGAGGGAGGAAGAAAGGAAGAGAACGAAAGAAAGGAAAAAGAAAAGAGGAGAAAGAATTCATCCTAGAAAAGATGTCTGGGAGAGGTTCTGAGAAAGGAAAGGAAAGGGAAGAGGAAGGGGAAGGGGAAGGAAAAGAGAGAAATCATCCTAGAAAAATGGCTGGGAGAGGTTCCATGACTTGGACCTAGAGATGGCAGGGAGGGGAGATATACTACATATATATAAAATATATATATATTATAGATAGACTATATATAAATATAAATATATTATATATACATATGTATTTGATATAATATATAATATAATACAAATATATTATGTAATTTTATAAAAATGTTTATATAAATATAACATTATATAATATAGACTATAATATAATGAATATAATAGAATTATATTATATTATATATAATATATTTAATATATAATATATTTAATATATATTATATGTTATTTGATATATAATATATAAATATATAGATATATATTTAATATATATCTATATATATTTATAAATAAATATTAAATATATGTATGTAAATGTATACCAGACAGCCATTTAAAAACCTCATTTATTATGGAGATTTACATGCCAAGAATACAATTAACTTCTATAAAGCACATTACTGTTTAGAAAACACATAAGCAAGGTCATATAGAGATTGACAGCATGGTCCTTGAACTGAATTTGAATCCCACCTCTGCTTACCCACTGGGCATCAGGACTGAGCCCTTTCCTACCGCATGGAATTGTTATGAGGATCGAATGAGACAACTGTAAAGCTCCTAGCATAGCGATTCTGATTATTTTATATTATTTGATCTTTTGAGTCCAGGAGTTTTCGCATAAGCCATAATTTCCAATTCTTCAAATAGTAGGTGGTATTAGAACTTTTCAAACCACTTTCTGTTTGGAATGATATTCTGAAACGGGAACCGGAGACAAAATGGAATCACTGATTTATCCAAATGTTTAAAAAGCACTTGTTTTCCATGAAAATGAGATGCATACTCATCTCGTCTCACCTGTTTTACAGGCGCTCGAGGACTGTGCCCAGGAGCAGGTGCGGCTCAGAGCCCAGGTGCGCCTGCTTGAGACCCGGGTCAAGCAGCAGCAGGTCAAGATCAAGCAGCTTTTGCAGGAGAATGAAGTCCAGTTCCTTGATAAAGGAGATGAGAATACTGTCATTGATCTTGGAAGCAAGAGGCAGTATGCAGGTCAGAATGGACTTTTCTTAAGTGTTTCAATAACTTCCATTACGCACCCATGTACAATGATGGTGCTAGTTATTTCAGGCTTTTCCTATTTGAGTAACAAGCAATATGAAGCATTATATCAATTATAAATGTCTTCTTTCATGCTTTATTTTATTTATTTTTTTTTTTGAGGCGGAGTCTCGCTCTGTCGCCCAGGCTGGAGTACAGTGGTGCAATTTTGGCTCACTGCAAGCTCCGTCTACTGGGTTCATGCCATTCTCCTGCCTCAGTCTCCCGAGTAGTAGCTGGGACTACAGGCGCCTGCCACAACGCCCGGCTAATTTTTTTGTATTTTTAGTAGAGACAGGGTTTCACCATGTTAGCCAGGATGGTCTCGGTCACCTGACCTTGTGATCTGCCTGCCTCGGCCTCCCAAAGTGCTGGGATTACAGGCATGAGCCACCGCGCCCAGCCGACACTGTTTTTCTATCTCTGCCAGGGCATTTACTGTGAATGCTAAATATCTGAGAATTTATATCATTTAATAAGAAATCAGGACAATAGATTGTTTAAATACTGATGGATACGGCCGAGCGCGGTGGCTCACGCCTGTAATCCCAGCATGTTGGAAGGCCTAGGTGGGCGGATTACAAGGTCAGGAGATCGAGACCAGCCTGGCCAATATGGTGAAACCCCATCTCTACTAAAAATACAAAAATTAGCTGGACGTGGTGGCAGGTGTCTGTAGTCCCAGCTACCTGGGAGGCTGAGGCAGGAGAATCACTTGAACCCGGGAGGCGCAGGTTGCAGTGAGCCAAGATTGTGCCGCTGTACTCCAGCCTGGACAACACAGTGAGTCTGTTGTCTCAAAAAAAAAAAAAAAATCAGTGTACACATGGCAGATTACAATTGGGAATTTTTGCATTTGAGCTTTGTGTTTATGTGTCTTTCCTTGTTACATGTATGCGGTTTTCCCTTCTGAAATCCTAATGTGCGTTAGGGCAGCAAATAAGGTAAAAAATAAAGGAGCAGAAAAAGGAAAAAGAACCAGAATTACTAAGGAAAATAAAAGAGTCGTTTTTTATATGTATATTTTGTGATTTCATAATGTTCCTTTCCATGAGGTATTTCTCCCCAGAAACTAAATGATTTTAAACTGGGAACACATTACACACATTGCTGCACAAATCATTATTCTCTATGGAAAACTGTTCATTTGAATTCCTCCAGAAGCAAAAGGTATCTTTTAGAGTAAACAGTGATTGTCAGAAACAAAAAGAATGCTAGCGAGAGCACTTTGTCCATATGTGTACTCTAGCACTACCATGCTACATTGTAATTTCTGTCTATGAGTCTATTGTGGTCAATTAACTGGGCGCTTTGTAAGGTCTAGAATGATATTTAATGTACTTTTATCTCCCTGTTGGCTATTAGAGTGCCTGGAACATAGTGGATCCTCATATTCAGGAATGAAGGGAAGGTAGTTCATAGGGAGAGGAACAGCAAGATAAGCAAATATAAATTGGGAAAACTATTTGACTAGAATTGAAAGACGTAGAGGTCAAAGAGATGCCAATCTTATGGGAATAGAAACGTGTTTATTTTCTGCTTCTAAACATACAAGTGTAGGATATAGGAGTTGTGGGGGCCTATGCTTCAATAAAATGCTTCAGGGCACCTGGCTAGCTGAGACAGCAGCGCATGAGACTCTTAAAATGCTCCCTTTTTTTCTACCAAGATCCTTATCTCCCTCTGCTCAGACTCCTCGCCCTGGGCTCCTGCTTCTCTTTTGGCCAGCATGTTGATCCAACTGCCCTCCCTCTGGCCCTTAGAGATCAGAAAGAGGCCAGGGCCAGTGGTCTGCAGTAGTGGGGATGGCTATAGCGTGAAGATGGCCAGTGCCTCTGGAGCCAAGAGGAACCAGGGACAGTTTGGGTAAAAATGGGCTTGGGAAGCAAATAGACTATCATTTAAGGGATGAGCATACAGATAAGTGATCCCAAAAGTACATACAAAGCTAATCTCAAGGGCAAGGAACTGGTAGATGCAAGTGGAGCACCATTTTTCCAAATTTCAAACCAAGCCCAAGACTTGGGGTGTCTATTCAAACACATTCTGAGCAGGTTATTGACACAGACTCAAGGGTCAGTCATGGCAGGAGGCAGCTAATCAGATGTTTGTTCCCAGGCCTCTACAACCAGTCATGGGAAGACTGAGGCTTAAGTGCTGTATTATTCCGTTCTAATACTGCTATAACAAAATGAATGAGGCTGGGTCATTTATAAAGAAAAGAGGTTTAATTGGCTCATGGTTCTGCAGGCTGTAAAGGAAGCATAGCAGCATCTGCTTCTGGGGAGGCCGCAGGGAACTTACAATCACGGCAGATGGCAAAGCAGAAGCAGGCACATCTCACATCGTGGCAACAGGAGAAAGAGAGGGAGGAGGTGCGACACTCTTTTAAACAACCAGATCTCATGAGAACTCACCACTCACTGTACAGTACCAACGGGGATGGTGCTAAAACATTCATGAGAACTCCACCCCCATGAGCCAATAACCTCCACCAGGCCCTCCCTCCGACACTGGGAACTACAACTCCACATGAGATTTGGTGGGGACACACATCCAAATCATATCAAGAGCTGAAAATCCAGTCCTTGTGTTGACAGTGCTGGGGAGCAGACTTTGGGAAGCAAGGGGTCACCAAGGAATAAGGGAAGAAATCAGTTACTTGGAAATTACGATGCCAAGGTCAGAGCAGGATTAACTGTACAAGCAGGAGTTAGAAGAGTCATATAGAGATGGTTCAGAAAAAACATTATAATTATTATAAATATAAGACTGTTATAATAATAAGACAGATGACAGGAATTTGAGATGACTGTTTTTTGATATAAAAGCCAAAAAGATCAGAATTCAGTAGATTAAAACAATATTCTTCATACATTAAGTACAAGCATGAAGGAGAAAAAGGGGAAATAAAATATAAAATATAAACACAGTTCAATTGTTCTTTATATTTTAGTATATAGGCAAATAGTACTAGAGAGGGTACTAAGAACAGATACTCAATAAATAAAATATATAACATAAAAATTCCAATAAAGTATAGTGTTTTTTATATATATAATATGGTATAAAATATATAAGAACTCGTTCCCATCAAAGTTTATGTTTTTGGTGTCCTTAAATGTAAAACAATTAAGTATTCATACATATAATCTGTAGAAATATAAATTTTTTCTTCTTATTTACAAGTTACTTTATTATTACTAAATTAGTTATTTTCTGAATTCTAATTTATCTGATGGTAGAAAACACCCAATTACATACAACTTAGCAATTTATGCAAACAATGCACAAGGCACATGATTTTCTACAGCATACTATTAAGCTGTATCTTTTTTTTAAAGCATTTGGGTGCTAGCAAATTATGAATTAAAAGGTTACCGTATCAAATTCATATCAACTAGTGGCAATAACAAAAATCTGGCATCACCACCGCTGTTCAGCTGACAAGACCACTAGCTCCACCATCTCCCCTTCTTCAGGAGCTCCCAGTCTGCATGTGAGTGTCTTGAGGTAGGATGCAAAGTGGCCTAAGGTGTTGCCTCTGGAGGTTGATTTCAAAGTCCAGCTGCCCATCTTGCTAGCTGTGGCCTTTGGGGACATTACATAACCTCTATGTGTCCCATATTCCCCATCTGAAGAATGAGAATAAGAATGCTGTGTATTTGTTGTAAGGATTAAAATATATTCAAATTAGTGAATATATTTTGGCCAGGTGCCACGAATCATGCCTGTAATCCCTGCACTTTGGGAGGCCGATGTGGGAGGAACGCTTGAGGCCAGCATTTCAAGAACAGCTTGGGCAACATAGTCAGACTTTCACACTACAAAAAAAAAAAAAAAAATTGCCAGGCTTGGTGGTACATGCATGCAGGCCCAGCTACTCAGGAGGCTGAGGCAGGAGGATTGCAGAAGTTTGGGGCTGCAGTGAGCTGATTGTGCCACTGCACTGCAGCCTGCCTGGGTAACAGAGTGAGACCCATCTCAAATAAATAAATAAACAAAATAAAATGAGTTAATATATTTAACATCGTAGAGCAAAAGAAGTACTCAATGAATGCCAGCTATCTATGGACATTATTATACCCTTGTTTTCAAGGGAGAGAGCCTACTCACTCTACCCTACAAGAGTATCGCCTTCTCTCAATATTAATTTAATTGCACATTTAAAAATAACAAAGAGAGCAAAATTGAATTGTTTGTAACACAAAGGATAAATGCTTGAGGGGATGGACACCTCATTTTCCGTGATGTGATTATTATGCATTGCATGCCTGTATCAAAATATCACATGTACCCCAACAAATACATACACCTACTATGTACCCACCTTCCTTTATCCTTTTGTTTTTCCCTTATGTTGCCTGGGGGTGAAGATGGCGGTAGCAGGGCCAGTTCTGGCATATCCCAGCATGCTCCAGGGAGTGGCAGCTGACCTCTGTTGCTGACCTCTTTTTGTGTTTAGAATGTGTGGTACTTTGTGCCTTCGGTTCCCAGCTTTGAGCCTCAGCCACCATCCTGAGACAAGAGGAAAAAGCCCATTTGGCAGGCTGTCATGTCACTTTATGAGCTTAAACATTCAGCCTTACAAAATGGCTTGCTTTCTGCATGATCAGAGAGAGGACGCACATCATCCAGTTTAATACAGTGTTTGTCAAAACACAAGGCAGGACGCCTTGGCCTCACTCTAGTATTATGTAAATATTCAAAATTCTTTTTCTTTAAAAAAAAAAAAAAACTCCTATGAACACAAAGCTCTTTAACCTTGCCTTTCTTCTAGCTATTCTCCAGGGAGTTGAGTGGGTCAGAACATTTTGAAAATCATCATTTTAAATATCAAGCTCATATTTTGAATTCTGCATTTTTCATACTTTCTGCTGTTACGGTTTAAGTCTCATTTCCCAAAGCAGGCTTCTTAACTTGTTAGCTGTAAGCAAGTTGAACTACTGGTGCTTTTTTGCTTTTGTAATGTTTATTTATTCGTTGGGGGTTTTGTTGTTGTGTTACTGTTTATTTCAGTTAAAAGCTTTTCTTAAGTTGTGTTTGGCATTTTCTTCTGGGGAGAAGGAAAATTTCAAAAACAAGACCAAAAAAATAACAAACTCGCAGTTAGCATAAAATAATAACAAGTAGAAAATGTTGGCTGAAACCTCTATATTCACTAAGTTTTCCAGAGGCAAATGTTATAGCTAATCACTTCCATATTTGCCTGGAACATAGTTTGATCCTTGTGAATCTTTAGTATTCAGCTCTTTGGTAGGAAACTAAATGTAAGCAAAAAGCTTCTTTCCAAATAGGGCTAAAATCTGCTTACTTTAATAAAAGTGTTGTACTATATACTTGACTATAATAAAAGTGTTGTACTATATACTTGACTATAAGATGTAAGCTTTATAACAACATTGAACCAATTTTAGGTAATCATTTTCTCTTTGTTTTGCTTCTTGTTTAATTGCCAAACAGTATCCTTTTTATAATTTAGCATGTATTTGAACACTTTTGCTTCTGAATCTTGAAAATAAATATAGAATAAAGCCTAAATCATTACAAAGGTAAACATCTCACCAAAGCAGGAGTATATGGTTGGTCCCGACCACGTGAAGGCTTTATAAAATGACTAAGGTTCTTTCTTTTCTTTTCTCTTCTGATGTCTATGGCCTATTCAACCCACTTAATGTGCAATATATTTTATCTGTAACAAAACAAGAGAGTTATAAATCTGGCATTTTAGTATGAAAACAATGAACATGAAAAAGAACTTTAAAATATGCTACAAGAATGGAATTATCCAATCAGAAAAAAATTTTTTCATAAGGAAATTAAGAGAGCAATAAGGGTAAAAGTTACAGGTGATGATGTTATAGTATTTTTTTTCAAATGTTTGTAGATGGCTCTTCTTGAGACTATCTGTTTATAGTGACCACTACTTCAATCATCCTAAAATCTAGCTTGCTATGCATCTAAACAATAGAGAGGTCCCCATTGGCCACATTCTCTAAGTCCGTACAGATCAACGTAGCTGAGACCCAATGGGTGTTAATTTACGTCACCCTCAAGTGGCTTAAGAAACAGAGATCATCACCTTTTGGCAGGGTGTGGTGGCTCACACCTGTTATCCTTTTGTGTCCGGAATTGGTGGGTTCTTGGTTTCACTGACTTCAAGAATGAAGCCGCGGACCCTCGCAGTGAGTGTTACAGCTCTTAAGGTGGCGTGTCTGGAGTTTGTTCCTTTTGATGTTCGGATGTGTTCAGAGTTTCTTCCTTCTGGTGGGTTCGTGGTCTCGCTGGCTCAGGAGTGAAGCTGCAGACCTTCGCAGTGTTACAGCTCTTAATGCGGCGCGTCTGGAGTTGTTTTTTCCTCCCGGTGGGCTCGTGGTCTCGCTGGCTTCAGGAGTGAAGCTGCAGACCTTTGCGGTGAGTGTTACAGCTCATAAAAGCAGTGTGGACCCAAAGAGTGAGCAGGAGCAAGATTTATTGCAAAGAGCTAAAGAACAAAGCTTCCACAGCGTGGAAGGGGACCCGAGCAGGTTGCCACTGCTGGCTCGGGCAGCCTGCTTTTATTCTCTTATCTGGCCCCACCCACATCCTGCTGATTGGTAGAGCCCAGTGGTCTGTTTTGACAGGGCGCTGATTGGTGCGTTTACAATCCCTGAGCTAGACACAAAGGTTGTCCACGTCCCCATTAGATTAGCTAGATACAGAGTGTGGACACAAAGGTTCTCCAAGTCCCCACCAGAGTAGCTACAAAGTGTCGATTGGTGCATTCACAAACCCTGAGCTACACACAGGTTGCTGATTGGTGTGTTTACAAACCTTGAGCTAGATACAGAGTACCAATTGGTGTATTTACAATCTCTGAGCTAGACATAAAGGTTCTCCAAGGCCCCACCGGAGTAGCTAGATACAGCATATCGATTGGTGCATTCACAAACCCTGAGCTAGATGCAGGGTGCTGATTGCTGTATTTACAATCCCTGAGCTAGACATAAAAGTTCTCCATGTCCCCACCCGACTCAGGAGCCCAGCTGGCTTCACCCAGTGGATCCCGCATCAGGGCTGCAGGTGGAGCTGCCTGCCAGTCCCGCGCCGTGCGCCTGCACTCCTCAGCCCTTGGGTAGTCGATGGGACTGGGCGCCGTGGAGCAGGAGGTGGCGCTCATCCGGGAGGCTTGGGCCTCACAGGAGCCCACGGAGCGGGTGGGAGGCTCAGGCATGGCTGGCTGCAGGTCCCGAGCCCTGCCCGGCAGGAAGGCAGCTAAGGCCAAGCAAGAAATCAAGCGCAGCGCCGGTGGGCTGGCACTGCTGGGGGACCCAGTACACCCTCTGCAGCCACTGACCCAGGTGCTAAGCCCTTCATTGCCCAGGGCCGGCAGAGCCGGCCGGCTGCTCCGAGTACGGGGCCCACCAAGCCCACGCCTACCCGGACTCTGGCCTTGGCCAGCCCAGAAAGGGGCTCCCACAGTGCAGCGGTGGGCTGAAGGGCTCCTGAAGTGCCGCCAAAGTGGGAGCCCAGGCAGAGGAGCTGCCAAGAGCAAGTGAGGGCTGTGAGGACTGCCAGCACGCTGTCACCTCTCGATTTCACTTCGGAGGCCGAGGTGGGCGGATTGCCTGACCTCAGGAGTTTGAGACCAGCCTGGCCAACATGGCAAAATCCTGTCTCTACTAAAAATACAAAAAGAATTAGCCAGGTGTGGAGGTGCATGGCTGTAATCCCAGCTACTCAGGAGGCTGAGGCAGGAGAATTGCTTGAACCCGGGAGGCGGAGCTTGTAGTGAGCCGAAATCGCACCATTGCACTCCAGCCTGGTTGAAGTGCAAGACTCTGTCTCAAAGGAAAAAAAAAAAGAAAGAAAGAAACAGATACCAGTTTTTGGTGACAAAGGGGTAGCTATATTTGCTTCAGTGTTCAAAGAAATACCACAGCAAAAAAGAACTAAGGGATGAAAAGAATAGCAGAAGCTTGCAGTTTTTAGCAAAAACATGTAAAAATGTATGTACTTTTAGAAACTTCAGTGGGTTAGTAAAAAATCTAACAAGGCTAAGAGGTTATAAGATTTTGACAAGATTATGGGTGCAGCACACCAACATGGCACATGTATACATATATAACCTGCACATTGTGCACATGTACCCTAGAAGTTAAATAATAATAAAAAAAGATTTTGACAAGATTACTGTTTTGGGTTTATTTTCAGATGTCCAGATTGATTTATCATGCTCTAAGTCAAGATAACCTGTAGTAACTTAGTTGTTTGGTGTTAACATTTCTGCTTTCATTTTTAGCTTCATGGGTGAGATAAATTTTACTATTCCGTCTGATAAAACTGTAAGTTCCACCTAAATATACTGTTACTAACAGACTACACATAACTTGTTTTTTTAATATTGTTTTCTACAAAACTCAGAAATTAGAAACTAAGCCAGGCTTGGTAGCTCACACCTGTAATCCCAGCACTTTGGGAGTCTGTGACTGGAGGACAGGATTGCTTGAAGCCAGGAGTTTGAGACCAGCCTGGGCAATAGAGTGACACCCCCCATCTCTTAAAAAACATGTAAAAGAAAAAAGAAGAAAGAAACAAAAAACTAGATTCTTATTTCACTCCCTTTTTTCCTCCATGATTATATCAAGGATTCAGGTGGCAAATATTAGCAAAGGAAATAAAACTTTCCTAATATCCACTGGAAGATGTACAAGATGCAATTTTAAAACGCTGATTTCTATACCATGTGTTATCTGTCTCCAGTGATGTTGAGTAGTCTCATTCAGAGGCTTCCTAAGGGAAAAAAAAAAGACGCATAATGAATGTTACATTACCTTGTTTTAAAAACAGATTGTTCGGAGATTTTCAATGATGGGTATAAGCTCAGTGGATTTTACAAAATCAAACCTCTCCAGAGCCCAGCAGAATTTTCTGTTTATTGTGACATGTCCGATGGAGGAGGATGGACTGTAATTCAGAGACGGTCTGATGGCAGTGAGAACTTTAACAGGTGTGCGAATTATGATGTAAGACTTTATTTGTAGCAGCAAATGTGAGATTTATAAGTCAAATATTTTGACCATATCCTGAAGTCTATTAGACAGAATTTCAATCTCTCTAAATAAGAATACTGAAAATGAATTAACTAATCAAGAAAATATTGGAGGTGGTGGTAGCAGGGGGTGGGTGGTGGTCACTTTGGTACCACAAATGGAGTTTGCTCAAATCAGCTTCCGCTTTACACTTTTTAGAGGATGGAAAGACTATGAAAATGGCTTTGGAAATTTTGTCCAAAAACATGGTGAATATTGGCTGGGCAATAAAAATCTTCACTTCTTGACCACTCAAGGTAAGGTCTGAATGATGTCAAATTTGTTTGAAATACAATAAAAACAACACAGTTTTTTTAACCAAATTATAGGCAATGGAACTAATTCAATAATTGCTATGATTTGCAGATGGTACTGATAACTTTTGGGTGATAATCCCAAATGTAAAATGTGGCTGCCTAAAATTAGAAACAGAAAAAAAAGCTAGAATTGGGTTGGGGGGAATTATTTTCTCATATATATGTATGAGAAATATCTATATATATGTATTTATAGATAGATATATATTCTATATATAGTATATATATAGCTATATATAGATATATAGGATATATGTCGCTATATATATCTATAGATATATATAGAATATATATATATTCTACTTCTGAAAAGGATATATAATGTCATAATTATTCCTTTTTGATGCCTTGGGTTCCTGAAGATTATATACACTGTATCAGTTACCTAATGTCACAATAATAACGTGTAACAATCCTCTTCCAAAGCTAGTGGCTTAAAATCAACAACCATTTATTACTTCTCACAAATCTGCAGCTTGGCTGGGTGATTTTGCTGATCAGGGCTGGGCTCTGCTGATCATGGCTGGGCTTGCTTATGAGTCTGCAATCAACTTCCTCATTGAAGTTGCTGCTCTAGGATGGAAGGATTCAACCTGGCTCCATAGGGTCTCTCATCTTACAGCTAGCTAGCCTGGACTTGTTTTTGTAGCACAGGCAGGGTTCCAGAAAAAAGAGTGGATGTATGTAAGTCTCTTGAGATCTAGGCTCAGAACTGGCACGGAGTCATTTTTCTTCTATTGGTGAAAGCAAATCACAGGAGCACCTCAGACTTTTTTAAAAAAGGAAATAAACAATAGGAGGAGTTATGAAGACATATTACGAGAGAGAGGTGAAGAATTGGGGAATTGGCACTGTTTTTCCAATAAAATACTATAACATATGAAATGTCCACGTTTCCACATACCTCTCATCTTTTATGTTGACATTTTTTCAAAGATGCAACCAACTTGAAAGAAGTTTCAACCTACCACCTGTATCCTATGTTAACATTTTACTTTGCTTGTTTTTGTTACATATCTATCCGTTTGCCCATTACTCAATCCAACCATCAATCCATTTTTCTGTATATAAATTTCAAAGTAAATAGCAGATATCTGGACAAGTCTCCCTATATACCTTTAAATTCTTATCTTTAGAGTTTAATATTTGTCTAGAATATCAATGTTTTGTTAATGACTTTTCCAAGCTTCTATCTCCCATGTTCTTTTGCTCCAATCCATTGTCTTCCCTACCTCTGTTGTAGTCTGAGATTATCATCAGTCCCACTCAAGTCTGATCCTGAATCCTTCATAAAAGGCAACTGTCATGCCCAAGAAAGCATGCTAAGTTGCGCTGCAATTGCATTAAAAATAAAACAGCTGGGCATGGTGGCTCATGCCTGTAATCCCAGCACTTTGGGAGGCTGAGGCAGGTGGACCCCTTGAGGCCAGGAGTTCGAGACCAGCCTGGCCAACATGGTGAAACCCCATCTCTACTAAAAATACAAAAATTAGCCGGGCATGATGGCACACCCCTGTAATCCCAGCCACTTGGGAGGCTGAGGCAGTAGAATCGCTTGAACCCAAGAGGTGGAGGTTGCAGTGAGCCAAGATTGCGCCAATGCACTCCAGCCTGGGTGACAGAGTGAGACTGTCTCAAATAATAATAGTAATAATAAATTAATTAAAATAAGACAAGAGTTCATTTGTTCCATCCAAGTTCTGGAAAGCTATTGGTGTTTCTATATTTATAGTAGTAGGCTTATGGTTATAAAGTTCTTTGAGACACTAGAATAATAAACATTAGACAGGCTGAGTAATCCTAGAAACCTTATACTTTCTTTGTATGTCCTTCTTATGATCAGTGCTCTCTAAATTTATTTAAGGCTTCATTTCCTTCAACATTTCTGTTATTCTAGTTTTAAGAATTTTATGCCAGATATATAAAATTTTCCAAACCAACTTCTGTTTCATTTGCACATTGATATTTATCTGCCTTCTTACTGAAACTATGAAAACCCCAGAGCAGTAACCCTTGGCTCTTTCTAAATATATGAAATTCAAATGTATTGTTTTTCAAGTTATTATGATGTACATATTTGCCCAAAGGAACTTTGCCAACAAACCTGTTCCTTTTCGTATTTCGACTTTGTACTCAGGCTGGCTAATCTCATGGCAGTAAAAATGTATTTTTCAGTTCCTGGACCCACAACCACGTATCCCATCAATGCAGACAATAGGCAGTGCTTTTGTCTCTGCATTCTTTAATTATGAGAGCATTAGAGCTAATGAATTACCTCTGAGAATAGCTTTATCCCCACTACATAAATCTCGACTAGAAGTAGTGGCAATAAAATTGATTTAGTAATGGTAAATGTAATTTGTTTACTTATTGAACAATGAGACGTTTAAATGGTTAGCCAAAAAATTGAGACTTTATATCTCTTCTATAATAGAAGTTTTTTTATTTTTTATTTTTCCGAGACAGATTCTTGCTCTGTTGCCCAAGCTGGAGTGCAGTGGCACAGCCTTGGCTCCCTGCAACCGCTGCCTCTTGGCTCAAGCAATTCTCATGCCTCAGCCTCCTGAGTACCTGGGATTATAGGTGCACACCACCACACCCAGCTAATTTTTGTATTTTTAGTACAGACGATGGTCTCACCATGCTGACCAGGCTGGTCTCAAACTCCTGGCTTCAAGTGATCTGCCTGCCTCAGCCTCCCAAGGTGCTGGAATTACAGGTGTGAACCACTGCATCTAGACTGTAATAGAATATTTTTAAAGACAGTTGACTTAGCCTGCCTTGCTGCTCTTACACACTCTACAGTCTTCTCTCATGTGACCTTTACTACCTTGAGAGAGCTCCCTGGGGCAAGGAAATTGTGGTGCTAAATCAACAAGCCCAAGAGAGGCCAACATCCCCTCTTAAAGGGACTCCAGTCATGAGGAATCCAGCATTCCCTACCCCAACAGCCTTGAGTTGCTTTATAGGACTCCTTCAGGCTGTTGTGTTGTCTGTCATCTTCTGCTTCTGGTGTGTGCACCCTTAAGCTTGAGGGGAGGCTAAAGAGTGGCTTTGCTTTTTTTTTTTTTTTTTGAGACAGAGTCTCACTCTGTCGCCCGGCTGGAGTGCAGTGGTGCAATCTCGGCTCACTGCAACCTCCACCTCCTGGGTTCAAGCAATTCTCCTGCCTCAGCCTCCCGAGTAGCTGGGATTACAGGCTTGCGCCACCATGCCCAGCTAGTTTTTGTATTTTTAGTAGAGACGGGGTTTCACCATGTTGGCCAGGATGGTCTCGATCCTCTGACCTTGTAATCCACCCAACTTGGGTGTGAATAGAACTTGGATATGCAGCCTGGGATGTCCACAAGTGGATCCAAAGCCCCTTGCTATAAGTGACGGAGATGGGGATGGGAAGAGAGAAGAGGCCAACCAGAGATGGAGCCTAGGTGATAGGACTATTCAGGGACCCTCTTTCCCAGTGTCTCCATGCTCTGGCTTGAAACTCCTAGGAAAGTGAGGCTCTAAATTCTAACCTGATCTTACAAGTCATTGTTATATCTTATTTATCAAAGTAGGAGGATAGAACAGATATCGTCTAATAATTTGATTTATAACCTTTGGTGCACCTGACAAGAGTTCTGTTTCTGAAAAAGGAATAGTCTTTGTTATTTCCAAACAATGGAACAATGAAAAAAAAAGATTACTTGAAGATAGCAACTATTTTAATCATTTTAAAAATATAATGCCCTTTTATCACATAAAATTTTTACAGTCATTAAAGTATATCTTTAACGTTTAGAGATTTTTTGTCATCATATATCGTTCTTTAGCATATGTAAAAGAGAATATATACCCAATACATTGTATTCTTTTTTTTTTTTTTTTTTGAGACAGAGTCTTGCTCTGTCGCCCAGGATGGAGTGCAGTGGAGCGATCAAGGCTCACTGCAAGCTCTGCCTCCTGGTTTCACGCCATTCTCCTGCCTCAGCATGCTAAGTAACTGGGACTACAGGCGCCCGCCACAACCACACCCAGCTAATTTTTTTTTTTTTTTTGTATTTTTAGTAGACACGGGGTTTCACCGTGTTAGCCAGGATGGTCTCCATCTCCTGACCTTGTGATCCGCCTGCCTCGGCCTCCCAAAGTGCTGAGATTATAGGCGTGAGCCAATGCCCCTGGCCACATTGTATTCTTAAAATGCTTTTACATGTAGATATCAACTCTTCAGAAATATCTTTTTACTTAGAGGCATTGATGTTAGTGTATTTTCCAGTAATTATCATCATCTCTGCCATTGAGAATGTTGGTGGTACAGCATTTCTCAAGAATGTTTCCTTGTTGTTTCTGAAATTCTCTTCCAATGACATCCACTCTACAAACTTTGATGCAAACAGTCTCTTGATCTTATGAGCCAGTATCAAAGGAAGGTTTTCAGGTAACAATTAGGATTCATATTTCTTCCTCAAATTATTCTTAAAGGGTTTGCTGGCTGATCTTTTATGCTATCAGGAAAATAACCAAGTTCAGGCATATGCAGGCAATGGCAACTACATTTTACAAACCTAGTGGCTCAGCTACTAGAGATTACACAATGTCATTAATAATCCCAGCGCTTTCGGAGGCCGAGGCGGGCGGATCACGAGGTCAGGAGATCGAGACCATCCTGGCTAACATGGTGAGACCTCGTCTCTACTAAAAATACAAAAAAAAAAAAAAAAAAAAGTCACCATTTATATTCAAGATCAACATTCTTATTGAAATCAAGAAAAAGAGGACAAACTATTAAACGTAAAAACGTCAATCCTTTCATTGTTAGATTGCTTTAAATAATCACTTATTTTTTCTGTTGTTCATTATTAAGTGAATTGCACTAGGTTTTACCTCTGAGAGATCTAGTAGACTTTTTTAAATTTAATATTGTATCCATCATTTTTTTCAAATAAATTACACGATAAAATGTTCATGTTATAAATACAAAGGAGTCACTGTTTAATCTTTGAAAACTGTTTCTTGGCCAAAGGAAATGGTACAAGTGAAATAGAGCTCTGAATTATTTTTAAACTGCAGTAGTCCTTGTCATGTCAGACATTTTTAAAAATTATAATTTCTTGTTTCTTTTTTAGAAGACTACACTTTAAAAATCGACCTTGCAGATTTTGAAAAAAATAGCCGTTATGCTCAATATAAGAATTTCAAAGTTGGAGATGAAAAGGTACTACAATTTTCTAATAAGTAAAACCATGAATAAATGCTTAAAATGTGCAATATGACCCTGGAGTCAGTGGAAATAAAAATATACAACAGAACCTGTTCTTTTGTTTATGAAATAAACTCGATTTTAAAATGGTCATAGAGGAACTCCACTGACAGTAGAAATGCTCTTTTACTTTAGAATTTCTACGAGTTGAATATTGGGGAATATTCTGGAACAGCTGGAGATTCCCTTGCGGGGAATTTTCATCCTGAGGTGCAGTGGTGGGCTAGTCACCAAAGAATGAAATTCAGCACATGGGACAGAGATCATGACAACTATAAAGGGAACTGCGCAGAAGAAGATCAGTCTGGCTGGTGGTTTAACAGGTTTGATGTCTTATGAGCACAGTCGTAATGGAGTTGATAATATCTCACTGATAGGCATTAATTATCAATATAATATGTATGGTAATGTTAGTCTTTCTAATATTAGTATTATTAAGTAATCATTCTTATTAGAATTCTTCAGCAATGAAGTAGTTTTGAGGATTTGTTCATTGTGTACATTAGTAAAGTTTAAATGTCATAGAAATAAATTATTACTTTTACAAAGATCATTTGCGAACTGAATTATGGATGAGTTATAAATAGAAGGCCACAAATTCACACAAAGAAAGAGAGAGCATATATACATATGGACAATATTTGGCATCCTAATAACCAACTAGTTCTTCACCTGACCATATCACACAGAAGAGCCGCTGTTATTGCTGTAACGTTTCTGTATAGTACTACTTTTCAATCACTGTGGCTTTCATTAATTCATTGAGTCTAAGCCTCTCCCAATACAGAAATTTCCTTTACAATAATCTTGAAACCTAATTCTACCCTCTGACTGAATACTTTCGTGTTACTTTATCAGCAAATTCATTCCATTTTTGATTGTACATAGTTGCTTCTTTTCTTACTGATACAAAATATTTTATATATTTCTGGGGTACATGGGCTAATTTTTGTATTTTTGGTAGAGATGGGGTTCTGCCATGTTGCCCAGGCAGGTCTCAAACTCCTGGCCTCATGTGATCCACCTACCCCGGCCTCCCAAAGTGTTGGGCGTGAGCCACCGCACCCGGCCGAATTCATAAGTTTTAAATTGCACGTCATTCTGAGCAGAGATTCGTACCATTGGATTCATTCTGCCAGGAGGTGGGTCACCGCTTTGTCTGGCGTATCCACGCTGAAAGCCCTCCCTGCCCCAAGACGCTTAGTAGAAGTCTCAGTTATCAGATCCAGTGTTGCAGTTTCACAGTGCTTGTGTTCAAATCACACTTATTTGATTTAATAATGGTCCCAAAGCACCAAAGCTGTAATGCTGACATATTGTTATATAATCATAATCTTTTATTATTAGTTGTTGTTAATCTCTTACTGTGCCTAATTTATAAATTAACTTTATCATAGGTATATATATTATAGGGAAAAACAGAGAACTACTATAGATGGTTTTTTTCCTTCCTACACCCAAAAGATTTTTCCCCCTAGCGTTCTGAAATTTTACAGTGACATACACTGTTGTGGTCTTCTTTTTGTTTACTATAGTGGGTACTCAGTGGTTCTTTTCAATCTATATCATGTCCTTCCGTTTGGTAAATTTTATTTTCTTTATCTGCTCATTACTCACTTCGTAGCTGTTTCGGTTAGCAGACTGAAACTGCATAGTATCAATATACAGAGTTTGGTGTTATCTGTAGTTTCAGGCGTCCACTAGGGATCTTGGAACGTATCCCCTGCAGATGAGGAAGTACTACTGCTGTTGTAAAAATAGTCATTTTTTCTATATTTTGCTTTTTTAAAAAAACATTTGAGTCTATTTAATATTTGATCATTTATAAAGGAACTGGAGTATTTCCAGTAGTATGAAGGAGAGAAACAAATTTCTCTCTCCTGCTTTGGAAATTTAAGGTGATGATGGTCTTTTCCTTAGTGGTTTTCCTGTTATTTTAAAAACAATCTTCTTCACCTGTTCCTACTCCTCCTTTCTTTCCCCCTTGTTCTTCTAAGTTAGCATGACTTAAAACTTACGTGTAATTCATGAAGTCGTCTGCAAGCATCAACAATGTTTGATTTTGAAAAGAATTTCATATACAGAAATAATTACTAGTAGTATCCTGAGATCAGAACCGTCTACTTTATCCAGCCGACTGCCTTCTAAGGCATCTGAATGAAAACTACCATACATATTAATGTGGGCAAAGGAATGATTTACCTGACTTTAAAGACAAGGGTTCAGGGAGAACAAAGAAAGGCGAATCATTAGGTGGAGCCAGCCACAGAGCCCACGTTGTCCTTGGAATCAAAGGAGTTGATAAGGCTGTGCAATTGGAAAATCAGTAGGCATTAAGGGAGAGGAAGTCGATTGTTCTAGAAACTTGGTGCTACTTCTACCATGCCTATTGTTAGTGAGTTTGACTATCATCTTTTCTTCCTTTTTACTCTTGCTTTTTTTCTATCCCATAGTTCTAATTTACATGAAATGTTGGCACTTCATAACTATGACCCACCTATAAGATGTTCTTTTTCCACGTAGCAAACCAATCACTGTGTGTTGATGTCTTTTCTTTGTTAGTGTAGCATTTCACGTAATTGCTCATAGCTACTTCTTCACCAAGGAAGCCCCAATCATCCCTCAACCTAGTTTCAAATCCAGGCTGTTCTAAAAACTAAAGGATGCTGGAAAACTGGTCTCAGAATAGCAAAGGTTTCTTATGTTCATCACAGAGTCGGTTTCCTAATGGGATTCAAATCATAGACCAAATATAAAAATATAGTTAGCAGATGTCTCTAGATAGACAAATATATGCCAAAATGTATATTCTGGAGTCTCAATTTACAGTATTTTCTTTTTTGGCATTACTTTCCATGCTGTTTTAAAAACACAGTAGGCTTTTTTTTTTTTTTTTTTTTTGAAATGGAGTCTTTCTCTGTCCCCCAGGCTTGAGTGCAGTGGCGCGATCTCGGCTCACTGCAAGCTCCGCCCCCCGGGGTTCAAGCCATTCTCCTGCCTCAGCCTCCCAAGTAGCTGGGACTGCAGGCGCCCGCCATCTTGCTCGGCTAATTTTTTGTATTTTTAGTAGACACGGGGTTTCACTGTGTTAGCCAGGATGGTCTCGATCTCCTGACCTCGTGATCCGCCCGCCTTGGCATCCCAAAGTGCTGGGATTACAGGCGTGAGCCACCGCGCCCGGCCAAAACACAGTAGGCTTTGACATTTGCAGACTTGACGTACGTATTTTCAATTAATTACATTCATTTAAGTTAGGAGGACTTTGAGAACGCTCAGTAGGAGGGAATCATTAAGCTGGTAAGTGATTCAAGCCAGCCACTCAGCCTTAATGGGTAGACTATGTGCTTTTTTGATTCAATAATTTGGATTTTTCCATAGATGTTCAGAACTACCTCTTGTGAATGTTCTCCTTCTATCCTAATTCTGACATCTTTTCATTAATTGTATCAATAAAGAAGTATATGGTAAGTAATTTCATAACAACACACATAAACTTATTACATACTCTTACATGTAAATTATACATATCAAGGACTAAATTTACAGACTCCAAAGGAGGAAAGACACATTTTTACATTGTCGATAACCTAATCAGCTTATCTAGGTTTGTGCAATATATGTAAAAAATTAACTCAGCAACTAGGAAAAAATGATTATTGGTTGATGGGTGGCAAAACTTTAAATGGTCGTTTAGGTTTGTTTGCTTACCCTTGAGATTAAAATAATTGATATGCTAGCAATTTAAAGAACGGGAGATAGGGAGTTTGAATTATGAAAGCTAAGTCTTAGCAGCAGAGGAACGAACGTGTGAGTGCAAATTATCCCGGAAAGCCAGGAGTAGAGCACCTTGCCCACGCCTTGCTTTGCTGACACTCACCTTAGCTCTTGTTAAGTATGAAATTAACACTGTTCTGAATCAGGAGGTTGTAAGGCTGGAGGTTACAAGGATGCGTTTTTGTTTGCTTGTTTTAATTTTTTGTTTAAAGGCAATCGAAAATTGAAATGCTTGTTTTTCAATGCACTGTGAGTGGCCTGGGTTGTATTTTCAGATTTGTTATTGCAGTAAAACTCACCAGTTTAAAATACCCATCTCTGAGGCCAGGCGCAGTGGCTCACACCTGTTACGCCAGCGTTTTGGAAGGCTGAGGCAGGAGGATTGATTGAGCTCAGGAGTTCGAGACCAGCCAGTGCAACATAGAGAGACCCTGTCTCTATTATTAAAAAAATTTAAAAATAAGAAAAAATACAATAGCCATCTGCTGTAGAAATTTCTCAGCTTTTGGAAACTAGTAAATATTTACTTGTCTGAAAAATGGCAGAATTCATAGTTCAAAAGTTTTGAGTATTTGCTAGCAAAATAAAAGGGATTCTGAACAATATTTTTCCAGTCTGATTGTCGTTTCCTTTTTTTTTCCCCCTTCCACTAGGTGTCACTCTGCAAACCTGAATGGTGTATACTACAGCGGCCCGTACACGGCTGAAACAGACAATGGGATTGTTTGGTACACCTGGCATGGGTGGTGGTATTCTCTGAAATCTGTGGTTATGAAAATTAGGCCAAATGATTTTATTCCAAATGTAATTTAATTGTTGCTGTTGGGCTTTCGTTTCTGTAATTCAGCTTTGTTTAAAGTGATTTGAAAAATACTCATTCTGAACATATCCATGTGCAATCACGATCACTGTTGTGAGTACTGCTTTTCATTCTTCTTACTTGCCTTTGTTACTTAATGTACTTTCAGTACAGCAGATATGCAATATTCATCAAATAAATGTAGATTGTGTTAATATTTATTGAATCCCTGTGTGCAAAGGGCTCTGGTAAGAGCTTATGTCAGACAAAACATAAAAAGCATAGATTATATAACATGACCTAGGAGATACAAGCATAAATGCATAATAAATTATGAATGCAATTGGCAAAACACATGACAAAATCCAGCAAATAATGGATTGCCGAATCAACTGCAGAGACAAATATTATGAGTTGGGATTTGAACTCAGGTTTTGGATTACAGAGTGGAAACCTTTAAGCACAACCCGGGATCTTAATCACTACAAAACCCTACTCGTATTTTTAGGAAGTTTATGTAGGTTATACACTTCTCTCACAGGGCTCATTTTAATTCTTATGCCAATACTGTGAGGTTATTATTATATCCATTTAACAGAGCTGAGAATTAGTGGGTCTGAGTTTTTGTGACTGCTCGAAGTTACAAAGTAGGGGAACAAGGCCTCAAATCCAAGTCTTCTGATGCTAAATGAAATGTCTTGCCACCATCCTATAGCTTCTTCTGGATAGAACTTGGATTGGTGCAGAATAGGGAGAAAACGTTTCAAATGAGAGTAAAAGATACTCCAAAATGCTGGGTACGGTGGCTCACGCCTGTAATCCCAGCACTCTGGGAGGCTGAGGCAGGCGGATCACTTGAGACCAGGAGCCTGAGACCAGCCTGGCCAATGTGATGAAAACCCATTTCTACTAAAAATACAAAAATTAGCTGGGGGTGGTGCTGTGAGCCTGTAATCCCAGCTACTGGGGAGGCTGAGGCAGGAGAATTGCTTGAACCCGGGAAGCAGAGGTTGTAGTGAGCTGAGATCGTGCCAACCTGCACTCCAACCTGGCCGACAGAGCGAGATGCCATCTCAGGAAAAAAAAAAAAAAGATACTCTAAAAATATTTGTGTGTCAACTATGTTGACAGGCACAGAGGATACAGTTAAAGCCCACACGGAGCTTGGTTTTTTGGTAAACACATACACTAATCATAGAACCACAAAATACACATAATTTTAAAAGCTGATATGTATGAAGTGAAGATACGTGCCTGGGGAATGTTTACCAGGAGGATCTGACATGGCTTTGGGGTAGGAGATCAGAAAAGCTTCCCAGAACAACTGACTTTTTGAGCTGAGACCTTTTAACAAGGTGTACGTGAGGAGATATTGCAAGCAGAGGGAATCATGTATGTAAAGTACGCAGAGCAGGAAAGTGCTTGGGAACAAAAGGTTAGAAAGCCAATATAGTTGAGTGATCCTTAAATCCTTAAGCCAAGGATTCTGCCACTTAATTGCTATGTGACCTTGGGTAGGGAACTTAACTTCTCTGAGCCTTAGCTATCTCATCTGCAAGATAACGATTACAATAGTACCTGCCTCATAGGGTTGCTTTGAGAATTATAAAATTATAGCACTTAGCATAGTACCTCGCACAAAGTAAGCATTCAGTAAGAACTAGGTGTGATGATTTGTGAAGTAGGCATTAAGGGACAGTAATGATATAGAGGCCTTTGAAATCATAGGCCACATAAGGATATTAAGGTTAGTTGTACTTTATTCTCTAAATCAGTGTTTCCCAAGCAGCACTTCTCAGTCTTTAGTGTCATACAAACCAACTGAAGATCCTGCTAAAATGTAACTCTGATTCCAGGATGGGGCCTAATATTTGGGTTTTCTGAGAAGTTTCCAGATGATGCAGATACTGGTGGTCTAGAAATTACACTTTGAAAAGCAAAAAGCTAGAGAGCCACAGTTCTGTGAGACGTTGGTAGTTTAGTACAGAAAGAAGAAAAGGGCTGCTTGATCAAATAAATTTAGGAGATGACATATTCAAGAGAATTCCACAGGTTTCTTCTCTTGGGAATTTCTCAGTTCTCTAATTTTCTGATGTGCATTCTGAAGTTCCAAGAAGGACATATAGTATGTAGCATTTTTATATCTAATTAAGAGTATGTTCTGGTGCAAGGTATAAATCACCTGATTACGGAAGTCCAAACAAATAAAGATTTCTTCATCTTACGTAGTGAGAACTCAGGAGGTAAGCAATTGCTGACCTATGTTCAGTGCAGCATGGAGGCTGATGTCCCTGCAATTCATTTAGCCCATCCTTCAAAATTGCAAATTGTCTACCGCAGTTCCTGCTTTGAGTTCATGTTAAAAGCAGTAAGAAAAGCGAAGGGTACACAGACTTCAGTTTATGCCTTTTTGCTCAGAATTGTATCATATGTTCACTCCGTCTGGAAGTATGATCAGGAAAAAGAACATTTATTTTTATGATCTCTATAGAATGTGCAGGCAAAGGAGAAATGTTTGCCAGGGTTCTTGATTGTTTTTCATTGTGGTCTTGTGGGAACAGTGTTCCATAGAACACATGTTGGTAAGCTATAAATAATGGATCATCAGTGACAATTTTAAATATGGGCTTAATTGCTCAAGTAGTAGGCTGAAGAACTCACACAATTAGGAGATCAAAAGAAGAAAAGGTTTTAAAGGAGAAAAAAATGATTCCACAGAGAAGTGGGAGGGGAGCTAAACAAATTATGGCGTCAAACCTCAGTATAATAGTTTTTCAATGCAGGAGTGATTTTAAAAATTTAAAATGCCATAAAATAATGGAAGAGAAGAAGTTCTAATGAAAGATCTTTGGACTTACTGATAATGTTATTTGTGTTTTTAAATCCATTTCAGGGGAATGATAGGGAGATCTAGGCCAGGAAATAAAAGCTGTTAGAGAGAATAGCTTGGGGCCTGGAGGAGTGGCTCACGCTTGTAATCCCAATACTTTAGGAAGCCAAGGTGGGGGGATCACTTGAGGTCAGGAGTTTGAGTCCAGCCTGGCCAACGTGGTAAAACCCTGTCTCTGCTAAAAATACAAAAATTAGCTGGGCATCATGACGCATACCTGTAGTCCCAGCTACTCAGGAGGCTGAGGCTGAAGAATTGCTTGAACTGGGGAGGTGGAGGTTGTAGGGGGCCGAGACTGTGCCACTATACTCCAGCCTGGGTGACAGAGTGAGACTCCCTCTCCAAAAAAGAAAAAAGAGAGAGAGACTATAGATTGGTCATTTGAGGAGTTTGGATGTAAAATAGGGAAACTAGACTGATTTTTTCTCAATTAGGAAGACCCCAGCCTAAAATAAATGTCTCTGAAATTTCACCATTAGTGAGTTATTTATTAGGCTTTATCACTTTTTGAAGTGCAAAATGCTTTTAATTTGTATCAGCTGATTCCACTTTAAGGTCAACAAACTTGTGAGTGTTTTGAATGCTTTTTTTTTTTGATAGAGCAAAGTGTAGAGAAAATACAAGAAGCCTGGTTGCGTGAACAGAGAATCCACTGGATTACAAACTCTTTAGTTTAGAGGCTGCATTCATCTTGTTGACAGTTTTATCTCCAGCTCTCCGCACAGTGTCTGACACACGACAGGATCTCGAATATTCGTTGACTGACTGATTGAGGAAGTAAGTAAAAAAAGAAACCATGTAATGAATGTAAAGTGTATACTCCATAGAGGAGTGCTACTTCATTTGACATTACAGAACTTATGGCCACTGGTTATTTCTATGAATATCAAAATACTGGATCCTACAAAATCAATGTCTAAAAATAGTATCAAATTTAAGATCCCACATTCTTACTTTTTCTTTTTCTTTCCTCATTGCTAGTAAAGAATTTACAAGGGCCGGGCGCAGCGGCTCACGCCTGTAATCCCAGTACTTTGGGAGGCTGAGGCGGCTGGATCACCTGAGGTCAGGAGTGTGAGAGCAGCCTGGCCAACATGGTGAAACTCCGTCTCTACTAAAAATACAAAAATTAGCCGGGCGTGGTGGCACACGCTTGTAATCCCGGCTCCTCAGGGGGCTGAGGCAGGAGAATCACTTGAACCCGGGAGGTGGAGGTTGCAGTGAGCCGAGATTGCGCCATTGCATTCCAGCCTGGGCGACAGAGCGGGACTCTACCTCAAAAAAAAAAAAAGAATTGACACATGAAAATATCCTGTATAATCTTATGCATATAGCAAAGTTTTTGTTTGTGTTTTATCAGGACTATGAAAAGTAAGTTATGTCCTCACTGATACTTTAAAAAGATATACATATCTCATATATATGTGGAAAAAATATGCATATATATGTGATAATGGTTACCTCAGGGGACTGGGCTTGGAGATGTAATGAAAGGACACTCCTTTTTCTATTTCCTACCATTTAATGCTATGAAATGTTTTATCATATGTGCATAGTACATATTTAATAATAATACTTTTTATATAAGCAAAGTGAATAAAATAGGTTGTTGGTCCTAAAGAAATAAATCAAATGACATTAAGGATATGACTCTATCAGGTATATTACATGTAGGTTTGGCAATTTAGTTTATTTCAAAAACAAAAACAAAAATCCTGAAAAGCGCTGTCAAGCTGCGCTGTGAATACGGCAGCCACCAATCACATGTGGCTCCTGCTTACTTGAAATAAGGCTAGTCCTTATTCAGAAGAGCTATAAGTATAAAATACACAACAGATTTTGAAGACATAGTATCCCAGAAAAAGAGAAAATACCTCCACAAAAAAGAATAATTTTTGTGTTGATTACATTGTTAAATAATGCTTTGGATGGATGAGGCTAAATAAAATATATTACTAAAACTAATTAGACCTCTGTACTTGTACTTTTTAAATGCCATTATTAGACATTTTTAAATTATGTATATTGGCCGGACACAGTGTCTCATGCCTGTAATCTCAACACTTTGGGAGGCCGAGGCGGCCGGATCACTTGAGGTCAGGAGTTTGAGACCAGCCTGGCCAACATGGTGAAACCCTGTCTGTACTAAAAACACAAAAATTAGCCGGGTGTGGTGGTGCACACCTGTAACTCTGGAGCCTGAGGCATGAGAATTGCTTGAACCTGGGAGGTGGAGGTTGCAGTGAGCTGAGACCTCGCCGCTGCGCACCAGGCTGAGTGACGGAGCAAGACAACCTCAAAAAAAAAGAAAGAAATTTTAAAATTACATATATTGCTCTAATTACCAGCTTGTCTTACATTTTTATTTGAACAGTAATGCCAAAGAATTTTCACCCAACCTGTATACGGTGTGCCTACAATCTGCAAAGATAGTATATGTCTGTTTAGGTGTGACTGTTGAGTGAATTAATGTTTTTAAAAAACTAGATATACGTTTCCTTTTTAAAAAATATATCTAGGCCGGGCACAGTGGCTCACGCCTGTAATCCCAGCATTTTGGGAGGCCGATGCAGAAAGATCACCTGAGGTCAGGAGTTCTAAACCAGCCTGGTCAACATGGCAAAACCCCGTCTCTACTAAAAATACAAAAATTAGCTGGGCGTGGTGGCGGGTGCCTGTAATCCCAGCTGCTTGGGAGGCTAAGGCAGGAGAATCTCTTGCATCTGGCAGGCGGACGTTGCAGTGAGCCGAACCGCCATTGCACTCCAGCCTAGGCGAGAGGAGTGAAACTCCGTCTCAAAAAAAAAAAAAAAATCTGCTCCAACAGTTAAAAAAGTAAACCATTTATCAAACACAGTGCTAAGTGTTGCAAATACTGCATACATAAACATGGTTTGCCTTTAAAGAACTTACACCCTATAGAGGAGATGTTTCCTTTTTAAAATGCCATTCATAGAACAATACTGAGGCTATTGTAAGCCCCAGATGTCACTACAAACAGGGACAGCTATTGTAAAATCATGTCAAAATAGATTTACCTGGCTTACTAGAAAAAGGCTGAATATTCTTTTGTCTTTCATTCATTCTCTTGTAAGGGGTTCCAAAGAGATTTTTTTCAACTTTTATTTTAGCTTCTGAGGTTACACGTGCAGGTTTGTTACATGGGTAAGTTGCATGTCACTGAGGGCTGGTGTGTGAATGGTCCCATTACCCAGGTAGTGAGAAGAGTACCTAATATGTAGTTTTCCAACCCTCCCTCCTCTAGTAGTCCCCACTGTCTATCGTTGCCATCTTTAAGTCCATATATATTCAGTGTGTGCAGCTCCCACTTAAAAATGAGGATACGTGGTATTTGGTTTTCTGTTCCTGCTTTAATTTGCTTAGGACAATGGCCTCCAGCTGCATCCACATTGCTGCAAATGACATAATTTCATTCCTTTTTATGGCTGTGTAGTATTCCATGGTGTACATGCACCAATATTCTTTATATAGTCTATCACTGATGGGTGTCCAGGTTGGTTCCATGTCTTTGCTATTGTGAATAGTGCTGTGATGAATATATGAGTGCACGTGTCTTTTTTGTAGAATGATTTATTTTCCTTTGGATATATACCCCGTAGTGGGATTGCTGGGTTGAATGGTAGTTATATTTCAAGTTCTGTAAGAAATCTCCAAACTGTAGGCCAGGCACGGTGACTCACACTTGTAATCTCAGCACTTTGGGAGGCCGAGGCAAGTGGATCACCTGAGGTCAGGAGTTCAAGACCAGCCTCACCAACATGGTGAAACCCCGTTTCTACTAAAATGCCAAAATTAGCTGGGTGTGGTAATCTCAGCTACTCAGGAGGCTGAGGCAGGATAATTGCTTGAACCCAGGAGGTGGAGGTTGCAGTGAACCAAGATCATGCCACTGCACTCCAGCCTGGGCAACAGAGTAAGACTCTGTCTCAAAAAAAAAAAAAAAAAAGGCAAATAAATAAATCTCCAAACTGCTTACTGTTTTCCACAGTGGATGAACTAATTTACATTCCTACCAAAATTGTATACATGCTACGTTTTCTACACAGCCTCAACAACATCTGTTGTGTTTTATACATATACATACACATACACACACACTACATATATATATATATATGAAATGCAATAGCTTTTCAGGTACAATTGGTTTTTGGTTGCAGGCTTGAATCATATAGTGGTGAATTCTGAGTTTTAGTGCACCCATCACCTGAGTAGTGTACGTTGTACCCAATATCCCTCAATGCCCTTCCACTTTCCCCACTTCTGAGTCTCCAAGGGACATTATACCACTCTATGTCCCTTTGCCTACGCATAGCTTAGCTCCTACTTACAACCAAGAGCTTATGGTATTTGGTTTTCCATTCCTGAGTTACTTCACTTAGAATAATAGCCTCCAGTTCCATCCAAGTTGCCATAAAAGACATTATTTCTCTCTTTTTTATGGCTGAGTAGTATGAGTAGTATTCCACAGTGTATATATGCTACATTTTCTTTATCTACTCATCAACTGATGGGCACTTAGCTTGGTTCCATATCTTTGCAACTATACATTCTGCTGTGATAACCATACGTATGCAGTTATCTTTTTGATATAATGAACATCTGTTTTTTAATAATCTTTTTAACAATAGCCATCCTGGCTAATGTCAGATGATATCTCATTGTGTTTTTGATTTGCATTTCTCTGATGATTAGTGATGTTGAGGATTTGTTCATGTATTTGTTGGCTGCATGTATGTCTTTCAAAAGAGATTTTTGAATGGTGGCTTCTAACCTCATCACACACATGTTCCTTAAAATGTACAGACACACACACACATTCACACATAGACCAGCTTGGTTTTGAGAAGTCCTTATTATTATTAGGGCTATGGGTTAGTGAGATTATACATTTCTGGTTGTGCATGCAAGGCTTGTTTGTATTAATTTCTTTTTATGTAGGTTTGAACACAGTCTAGAAGAATTCTATGTTGGGCACGCATTGGGCCATAAGACTATGCAATTTGCTCACACATTATAGTATCTGCTAATCATTAAACTCTATAGAAATAAAAAACAAATTGGAAACAATAATTTTATTTACTTATTTATTTATTTAGAGACAGGGTCTTGCTTTGTTGCCCAGGTTGGAGTGCAGTGGCACAATCATAGCTCACCGCAGCCTCAAAGTCCTAGGGTTCAGTGATCCTCCCACCTCAGCCTCCTGAGTAGCTGGGACTACCGGTGTGTGGCATCACATCTGGCTAAGAGAACATAATTTTGGATGGAGATTCAATTATTGTTTTTCTAGTTACTAAGCCCTAGAGACTGTTCCAACTTTAAAGATGAGAATTGTTTTTATTATTAATTTTTTTATCATTTTAAAATTTTTTAAATAAATATGTTTGTTGCGTTTTAGTTTTCTAACAGGATAAATGGTCTACTTCTGACACTATCAAAAGATTCTCAGATGCTGAAGATCAGCATTCATAGCCCAACAAACTACTTGAATTTGGAATGATCACTTCTCTGAAAGTTAGTTTCCTCATCTGTCAAGTGTGGACATTAAAACTGGCTGGAAAAAGTTGTTATGTGAGTTGAATTATGAGATACAGTGAAAAAGCATCTAGCACTGTGTCTGGCAACATAGTAGGTCATATTGAATCTGACTGAAGAGCGATAAATGAAATTATAAGCAACAATTATGCATTTAATATGTTCACGAGCCCAGATATTTACCTCACCACCCAAATTCAAAAATTGTTTGTTTGTTTTTTGAGACGGAGTCTTGCTCTGTTGTCCAGGCTGCAGTGCAGTGGTATGATCTCAGCTCATTGCAACCTCTGCCTCCCGGGTTCAAGCAATTCTCCTGTCTCAGCCTCCTGAGTAGCTGGGACTACAGGCACGTGCCACCCCGCCTGGCTAATTTTTTGTATGTTTAGTAGAGATGGGGTTTCACCATGTTGGCCTGGCTGGTTTGAACTCCTGACCTCAAGTGATCTGCCCACCTTGGACTCCCAAAGTGCTGGGATTACAGATGTGAGCCACCACGCCCAGTCAAAAACTTTCAATACTAGCAGAAACGACTGTAGAATAAAATAAGAGTAACACGGACATCATATCAATTCTTATTTTAATAAATGCGTCTTCTTAACTCCTGATACTTGGGGAACTGATTGTGTGCACGTGATACACTATGTGACACACAGTGACGTACAATTTGACTCTAGGAATTAAACAACCAAGTTTGCTCGTCTAGTTTTTTTTATTTCATATCAGTTTCCTAAATCTAACCTAACTGATCTTGTGATACCAGATGGCTGCTCTTTAATAACACTTAAAAAAATACCACATAGTTTATTTTTCCTCTGATCATAATATATTCTTGTAGAAAAATTTAAAATGCAGAAATGTTTAAGGGGAAAAAACAAACACCATTCATCAACCAGAGTTAACCCATGTTACCCTTTGGAGATGATTATTCTTTTTTTCTTTTGCTTTACTAACAACAATTGGGGAAATGTATTTAATATGTACATTAAATACATTTAATCCTTTATAATGTAGGATTACATTTTCCTTCTTTTACTTAATGCAGTACTGTGATTTAACTATATGCACAAGCTATTAAAATATATTTTCATACATAATTTTGAAGTTTCTGTAAAATATTATCATAAAGGGCGTGAACCCGGGAGGCGGAGCTTACAGTGAGCCGAGATCGCGCCACTGCACTCCAGCCTCGGCAGCAGAGCGAGACTCTGTCTCAAAAAAAAAAAAAAAAAAAATTATCATAAGGTTCTTCTTCTGATTGTTGACCATTCAAAAATCTTTTAATTATTTTTTAAATATTTAGACTATTTCCAATTGTTTGTTATAAAAATGTTGTAATAAATATATTTCTACACAGTAATTTTATTTATTTTGTTTTCTGAATTACTTATAAGATAAACTTGCAGAAGTGGAATTGCTGAATTCCTTTCCTAAAGTTTGTGTCAATTTGACATTTTTGGGCAGAATAAGAATTTAGGCTTGGCCACCAAAGTAGCCTCATCCCAAATGTTCAAAGATTAGTGTTTTCTATTGGAAATTATTTTTTAAAATTTTTCATTTTAAACTTTATTCAACCATAACTCTAATTTATTTAATATTTTACTCTTTTGAATAACCACAGGCAAATTGTTTTATCCTTTGAAGGAAACATGCTGCGTTTTATAATTTAACAATTATTAAGAACTACTCTGTGTGCAAGTACTGTTTTCATATGATGACTTCTTTTCCTCTGGGCAGATACCCAGTATTAATCCACACAGCTACTATCAATCCCAGGAGTGTGATTGCTATCCATAAGTGGATAAAGAAATTGTGATATATATGTATACCATGGAATACTATTCAGCCATAAAAAGGAATGAAATAGGCCAGGCACGGTGGCTCAAGCCTGTAATCCCAGCACTTTGGGAGGCCGAGGCAGGCAGATCACGAGGTCAGGAGATCAAGACCATCCTGGCTAACAGTGAAACCCTGTCCCTACTAAAAATACAAAAAATTATCCAGGTGTGGTGGCGGGCGCCTGTAGTCCCAGCTACTCGGGAGGCTGAGGCAGGAGAATGGCGTGAACCCGGGAAGCACAGGTTGCAGTGAGCCGAGATGGTGCCACTGCACTCCAGCCTGGGTGACAGAGCAAGACTCTGTCTCAAAAAAAAAAAGAAATGAAATAATGGCATTTGCAGCAACCTGGATGGAAATGGGGACCATTAGTCTAAGTGAAATAACTCAGGAGTGGAAAACCAAACGTAGTATGTTCTCACTCATAACTGGGAGCTAAGGTATGAGGATGCAAAGGCATAAGAATGATACAATGGACTTTGGGGACTTGAGAGAAAGGGTAGGAGGGGGACTGAAGTATAAAAGACAACACATTGGATATAGTGTATACTGCTCGGGTGATGTGTGCACCAAAATCTCACAAATCACCACTAAAGAGCTTACTCATGTAACCAAACACCACCTGTTCCCCCAAAGCCTATGAGGGAAAAAAAAAGAACTACTGTGTGTTAGGTGCTGTGTGAGGTCACAGTGATGTAGCCATGAGCATAACAGAGTTCTGGCTCTCAAGAAACTGACAGGTCTGGTTTTGGAGAAAGACAAGTAAATACATAGGCAGTTACTCTACACCGACTGATAAACAAGATGATCTTGGGTTTTGCTATTGCCCAAGAAGACTTGAGTCAAGCTCTTTGGGGTTTACCTTTTGTCTTTGCCATTTCCTAGGTGGTCAATTCTTTTACATCCCTGTGTTGAATATTCTCATCTCTAAAATATGAATAATATTATAACTGTCCCATGGTAGTGTTGAGAGGATTAAATGAGATAATACCATGCTTGGCACATAAGTATTTCATAAATATTTGCTATGATGATGACAGAGGAGAAGATAAAAAAGGAATTTGAAATGCTAAATTGGAGTGCTGTATGACTTTCACGAAGAGTTGAAATTGTAAGACGAGAGGAGATGGTCAGAGGAGGTTTTCCAGGGGAGACAGCATATGAAATAAATTGTCAGTCTGGGTAAACTATGTCTTCTAGAACAGCCCAGCAGTGCAGCTTTTTAATGTTGCTGGTATTTAGAATACTCAAAAATGAGGTGTTAAAAATTGGTTTAGACATGATATGGTCCACTGGGCTCAGGGGAGCCTTAGATTCTGAAAACATTCCTTAGGGTTATTACAAATTCAAGGATAATCTTTCCCTTTTTCCTTTTATTCAGCACAGCTCAGTTTTTAACCTATTTTATGTTTCGTTGTTGTTGTTTATTTGAGATGGAGTCTTGCTGTGTTCCCCAAGCTGGAGTGCAGTGGCGCAATCTCGGCTCACTGCAACCTCCACCACCCGGGTTCAAGCAATTCTCCTGTCTCAGCCTCCCAAGTAGTTAGGGCTACAGGCGCACGCCACCACGCCTGGGTAATTTTTGTAATTTTAGGAGAGACGGCGTTTCACTATATTGGTCAGGGTGGTCTCGAACTCCTAACCTCAGGTGATCCACCCAAAGTGCTGCAATTACAGGCGTGAGCCACTGCGCCCAGCCTATTTTATGTATTTTGATTCCACATAACACTTGGCAGTTTGTTTATGAAAAAAGAAAACCTTTTAATCTCTAAAAGAAGGTTAGACCTCTTCTTCATTTTATAGCTCAAGAAAATTTCTGGTCACGTGTGGTGGCTCACACCTGTAATCCCAGTGCTTCGGGAAGCCAAGGCAGGAGGACAGCTTGAGGCAAGGAGTTTGACGCCAGCCTGGCCAACAAAGCAAGAACCCCATTTCTACAAAAACAATAAAATTAGCTGGATATGGTGGTGTGCATCTGTAGTCCTGAGAGTACTTGAGAGGCCGAAGAAGGAGGATTGCTTGAGCCCAGGAGTTTGAGCCTGCAGCAAGCTATGATTGTTCCATCGCATGCCAGCCTGGGCAAGAGAGTGAGACCCTGTCTCAAAAAAAAAAAAAAAATCTGCATTTTTGAGATGACAGGTATTTCTGGTAATGGAATTTCTTGGTCTCTTGACTCAGAACAATTAACAAGCATTGTAAACCCAAGACTGTATCCTGTGTTCTAATAAATGTCAGCACTTCATTCAAAACACTGCCTGAAAAAGCACATACACCCGTTAAAACTATGCTGCTTGGTCGGCAAGTCCAAGACAAGCTTCAACCTTTTGAAGAGGATAAGAGCGAATTAAGTATTCCATCATAGCAAACTGACCGAGTGTTGGGAGAAAATGACACAGGGTATTGTCTCCTTAACTCCTGTGGTGTTGGCACGACTTTCAGCTTCTAGGCCTTTCTAATTATAGATGTGCTGTGTAGCATGGCCTCCACCTGCATCTATAATAACAACAATATTCAGCACTTAACATTATCAAAGACCTTTCCAGCTTGAACTAATTAATTCATACAATTCCAACCATCTGGGACAGACAGTATTATTATCCAGGTTTTACAGACACAGAAACACTTCAAAAGACATTTCTCCAAGGTCATACAGTAATTGGAACGGGGCCAGGAGCATATCTTGGAAGAGCTAGAATTTTAAGTTTATTAGAAGATGATAACCTTACCCAAACTGTCTAGATGTGGGGGCAATTTGATATTTTTCTTCAGGGTGCCAAAAAGATGCCCCTTTGTTGCATACTACATCACTGTTTGCTTTCTGCTGCAGCATCTCTCCCAGAGAGAATGATCACGCACGTCATAATTTTCCAGAATACTGGGTAATTTTGGAGCTCTTAAAGCTGGCTAACATATGCCGGCTGTTTCATCTCTTTTACTTCCCTGCTTTATTCCACCTACAGTATCTCTTGACAGTTGAGTGGTATTAAAACACACAGCTCCTGAATTATAAAATGAAACCTTAGAAAAGTCTGCTAGCTATAAAGCCTTCTCTGTCCTTTTCTGGTGACCAACTAATTGAGATTCTTAGGAATCATATGTTCTTCAAAGAAGGTCCTTTATAGAGAATACTAGTTTTTTAATCACTATTTAAAAAAAAAAAGCTTAAAAATAGCCCATGCTTCCCTAGTTACAGGAAAGTTACATTTGAAACTACAGTACGTAGCTTTGGGATGGAAAGTCACTAATCTCTTTCAACTTTTGTCCTATGCTAATAATTGTGTTTGAAAGAATCTTAATGTCCTCATGCATTTACTCACGTTGAACAGATAGGAAATAAATAACACTTTCTATAAAATAATCTCGTTCTAAAAAGTCAGAAGCAGATAGACTTTTACATAGACAATGGTTATGCAAAATAAAGCAATGTCAAATTAAAATAAAATTTTAACAGGGGCTCCATGATGACTCAGAGGTCAGCAGGATCGGGAATAAGAAAATTCTGAGAACTTTTGGAGTCTATTAGGAATATGGTGAATGTGATTGAGAATTCTTTCTGAATACAGATCTTTTGACATCCAGGTTCAAAGAACATCCGTATATTGTTTGTATGTGAGTCATCACGTGGTAGAATGAGTAACTGAGAGGAACTAGGAGTTTGGAGGAACTGGGTATTTTACTCTCAAGGCTGGTTTTCATACCAAGTTTTAAGCCTGGGCTGCTTCATTTTTTTTTTTTTTTTTTTTTTTTTTGAGACGGCGTCTCGCTCTGTCACCCAGGCTGGAGTGCAGTGGCACGATCTCGGCTCACTGCAAGCTCTGCCTCCCGAGTTCACGCCATTCTCCTGCCTCAGCCTCTCCGAGTAGCTGGGACTACAGGCGCCCACCAGCACGGGCTGCTTCATTTTTAACAAGTTCCATAAATAAATGTGATTCACCCCAAAGTTTAAAGATCATTTCTCAATACTTCCCATTCAGAGAAGCTGAGCAGTTTTCATGTATTCATTTCGGTTCAAGGACAATCTTTCAGAACAAACCTAAAAGTGATAAAAGTTTATGTGAAAAGTTTGGATTTATATTCTCATACAGTTTTCTGAAACAGAGCGAGAAAAGAATAATTCAATGAAGCTGACCGTGTGCACATGGCTATCGGGTGTGCTCCCTAAATTCTTCAACAGCCCAATAAGTATCATTTACCTGGAACCAAGACGCTTGGACAGCTGGTAAGTTCCCCACTCTCATTCCTCCAGTCGGCAAGCCCAGGCTGGACTACCTGCCAAGAGGCCATGAATGCCAGCTGCTTCATCATTTAATTAAAAACGAACCCCTGGAGCTCATTGATCACTTTAATTTTTTCACAGGAAAATAATGTTAATCAAAGCACAAGTGGCTGGGCGCGGTGGCTCAAGCCATTATTCACTCAAGCCACCCAACACTTTGAGAGGCCCAGGTGGGCGGACCACTTGAGGTCAGGAGCTTGAGACCAGCCTGGCCAACATGAAGAAACCCCATCTTTACTAAAACTACAAAAATTAGCCGGGCATGGTGGTGGGTGCCTGTAATCCCAGCTACTCAGGAGTCTTGAGGCAAAAGAATCGCTTGAACCCAAGAGGTGGTCGTTGCAGTGAGCCAAGATAGCACAACTGCACTCCAGCCTGAGCAACAGAGCGAGACTCTGTCTCAAAAACAAACAAACAAAAAATCTCAAGTTAGGGTGGTACACCACTTTTCTTTACACCGTCTTCATCAGCATCTAAATCTTCCTGAAAGAGTCTATTTAGAAGCTAAAACTTTTCCATGCTGATCTCAAGCCCAGAGCAAAAAGAAAAGAAAGAAAATGGTAAAGTGAGGGGCAGTCTATTTAACCATTTTCATTTTCAGGTACTCTTTTTTTTGTATAACCATAAAGAAAACCTGCCAAAACACAGAGCCTTCAATACCAAGATCTGATGAGTCTCCCATTAAGACTACTTTCTGGGCCTGAGTGTATTTTGACATGCAAATATTTAAAAATAAATATTTGTATAGTTTACCGGAAAAAAATATTTTGTTCAAATTTCCTAAAGTAAGAGAAAAAAAAATGTAAGAAGTCTTCCTCTTTGTGAGGGGGAAATTTTATGAAGTGGTTCAACCAAGAAAGTTCAAACAGGGGTGGGAAATTAAGACACACTTATCAGCTTTTTCCAGCTTGGGTGTTTACGGGTTTGGCAAGAAGGTGGTGGTGAGGGGGTGGGTGCCAGACCCGAGGCCCTTTAGAGGGTGGCTGTGACCTCTGTTCTGTCATCTTGGTAGGACACTGTGGCCACTGTTTGCAGAATCAGCTGCAGTTATGTCTCTTTCCCTGTCTGCACAGTGGGGTCTTACAGAGTGACTGAGTCTGTCTCAGGCAGGATGTTACTGGGAACTTATACCATGCATTTGTTTTCCCTCCAAAGCTATAGTTGCAAAGGAGGCTGCTCCTCACAGATCAAATTGTAGGTGAATCTAGGCTTCTTCTTTTCCTTCCTTTACCCCTTCCTCCCTAGGATGCTGGCCCAGTGCACTGGGACACCCTTGAGCTTGGTCTGGAACCTTTGTGTCCCCCCCCAGGACTTGGCATTCTCTGCATCAGGCTGTTCGGTGTCTTTAGGAGGCTTCACAGGTGGGCCTGGGGCCAAGTTCAGTCACTGCCCACTCTCCCTCTGAGTACTGATTGTCTGGGAGTTGTACATTTTCAGGTATTGATTCATCAGTGCCTCCTACGGTGCTAATAAGGGTGAGCTAGAATGTCTTCCCTTCCTTCTCAGGTAGTGGAAATGCCCTTTAATAATAGTTTATAAAAAACAGCTTTATTTATTTTAGGCCTAAGTTCGTTGATGGGAATTATTGGGCAGAAAGGAAGGAAACTGTAGTTGCATGAACCTTGTAAAGCATATCAAAGACATGGCCACCTACTTTTTCAGTACATTCTACAAAACCTAGGCACACAGGACCTCATTGTCAGGAGAACTTGTTGCGACATTTCCTGTTCCTTATTATTTGGAAATATTACAATCAAAGCTGAGCTGGAAATTGACTATCGGGTTTGCAAAATCCGAAAGAATGAAGGTCTAGAGGTGTGTCTGTTCCTCTGTGTTCAATACAGCAACTGTTAGCGAGGAATACGTATTAACCAAAGACCACTTAAGGAAGGATACGCAGCATATGTAAAACACAAACAACATAAACAGAACCATAATCTCCTAGGCCCCGAGTTTTCAGTTTAGGACTGGACTCATTGCGATCTCCTAAAAGGCATGCTTGTTCTCTAAATAAGTTTTCCTGTTCCAGGCTGCCAGATGAGATGTCACTGCCAAGGCAGCCGAGTTCACTGCAAGTTTCCAGGATCAGGTTTCCTTGGAACAGTTTCCCACATGGCCTCTGTCTTCTAAAGCTGATTGCTTTGCCATGGTGAATGCTGACTGCAAAGTGATCTATCCACACTCTTGCATGATACTTCCAATGGTTCTATAGTTAGAGGCATACATAGGACATGCACTTGACTAAGCTACTGGGTTTAATTCCCTTTCCTGAAGTCCATTAGACCTCCGTTATACAAATCTTTAGCTGGATGGTTTAGGTATAAGTAAGACTCTAGAAAAGGAGATGGGGCTATCAATCTCTGTGGGCCTCTGATATCAAAATTTTCATATGACATTATGGTGCAGTGGTCTTTGTTGACTAGAGTTACCTTAAAATGCTCTATCAAGGGACTAGTTCAACATTTATTTGACAAACATGTTTCGAGTAACAGATGGGTTATTAGTCACCACAACAAAATAATGAAAATTTTCCCTATGCAGAGTTCATAGTCAAATGCAAGAACACAATAAAATAATTAGAATAAAAACACAGTAGAATAATATACAGTCACGTATCACTTAACAACAGGGATACATTCTACAAAATGCATCATTAGGTGATTATGCTGTTGTGTGAACATCATAGAGTATACTTACACAAATCTACATGGCTACAAACCTGTACAACATTTACTGTGTGAAATACTGTAGGAAATTGTAACACAATGATAAGTATTTGTGAATCTAAACATATCCAAACATAGAAAGAGTACAGTAAAAATATAGTATTATAATCTTATGGGACCACCATTGTACATGCAGTCCATCATTGACCAAGATGTTCTGATGCAGTGTATAACTGTAGATAAATTTTTGGGTTTTGTTTTACAATAGCAATCCATACAAAATGCTGTGGAAACTCCAAAGAATAAGCTGCTAGTTAGGTCTGTCTTAGGGCATGGAAAAAGTCATTTGGACAGAATTAATACAATATTTTTCACAAATATGATGCAGCTACCAAAAATAAGCTAATATGATATTGGAGTTCACTAATAGAAGTATAACCATCTAGAAGCTAGAGTAGTAGACACAGGTAGTAACTACTTTGGACTTACCCAACTATATATGCAGTATTGGGTTCAATTTGGGACCAACATTAAAAGGATATTAAGAAATCGTAGCTCATTCAGAACAGATCATCCACATTGAAGAAGATGAGTAATATTTAGCTTGACTGGAACATCCAGAGAGGACTCCAGAAAAAACATGCTAGCAGTCACCAAATATCTGGAAGGCTTTTAATGGAAAGATGTATAACATTTATTCCATAAGACTTCAAGAGTAAATTAATACATGTAAATACATAATAGATGGAAACTGTGAGTATATTAATTTTGACTAAAGTTAGAAAGATCCTCCAAAGACTCCGAGCTATCTAAAAGATAAAGTAAACTGCTTCTTGACTTGATAAGAGTATCATGGCAGGGCAGGCTAATTGAGGCTGAACCTTCTGTAGAGAATATTGCAAATACACGCAAGCATCACCTGGGTGGTTAGGCTGAGTGATCTTCGGTCTCTTCCAAACCTTAGGCTTTACGATCTGGAGTTGTGGTTTTAATATTATGCATTATTTCCAAAACATAGCAATTAAAGTAGATGGCTGTTCTTTTCATCTGTCCCTTCCAACTGTCTTATGACTAGTGCATGACAGTATTGGGTAATGAATGAGTCACTTAACAAGTGACAGTCTTCACGTACTACAGCAAGGTCTTTGTAGGCATGTAATGAAGGTCAATAATAATCTCTTCTTTCTCCACCACCCAGATTTTAGGATTCAAAACTTTTGAATAAACTATACCAAGAAATAAACAAGTTGGTATGCTGATGTAGAGCAAAGCCTGGAGTTAAGACTGGGAAAGACAGAGCATCAGGAAGAGCCAAGCCATGCGATGAAAGATAAGAGGGGAGTCCCTCAACAAGAACAAAGATAAAGTTGATCCTTAATGCAGTGTTTACTGTGTGCCAGACCCTGGGCTAGGAGCTTTGTCTCTACTTACTCATTCATCCTACCAGTGACCCTGTGACTAGGTTTTACAATAATCACCCCCACCTTGTGACGGATGAAGAAACAGTCAGATAGAGGTTAAGTAATGATGCCTAAGATCATGCAGCTAGTAGGCTGGGATTTGAATTCGGTTACCTTGGCTCTAGAATCCACACACTTTACGCATAATCACACTTTACAAAGTATCTCTAAGCCGAGGAGAAAGAAATGAGTCATGGAGGAAAGAAATCAAGGCAAGTGTAAAGAAAATTGACTAAGGAATCATACACTAGCATATTTCAATTCTCGAAATTCTAATTTTCAAAGACAGGTAAATAACTACCATCGTGAGGCTTTTGTGTAAAGCCAGTAAAAAAAAATTTCTTAGCACAATTTTAATTCTCTCTTAGAATCATTTTAATAAATTCACTTTAGAACGTCCTTTACCCAACTTGACTTTCCTGCCTCATGGATCTGACCTGACACCCCGATGATAAAATCCTGAAAAGATCCATTTTGCAACCATCTGCAGGGATAAAGAGAAGAAACTACTTCTTATCATCATCATCTTTGTACCAAAACCCCAGCTCGGATGGATGAATGAGGATTCAGGAGCCCACAGACTCAGAGCAATAAGAAACTATTATGTCCTGCCCATGGCTGGGTGAGCAGTGGGAGAGTGTTTACAATCTCAGAATGACGTTTCACCACCTAAGCCCTTAGCCCTAATCTGCACCTGATACTGTACATCAAGATAACATAAGGCTCCATCTTCTCCAGATCCTAGATATTTTACTCCTCCTAATCTGGTATAGTGAGTGGTAAGTGAAGAAAGAGCTTGCAAACATTCATTATCATTTCTAGTGTGCTGTCTTTGCAGAAACCTTAAGTCAAGCTTCTATGCAGAAATTTCAGCCTCTCTTTTCTACCTAGCCAGCAGGATGTATCCTTGAACTTGGAGGTAGGAGCTGACTGAATTCTACCTTTACCAATTATATTAGATATGTTCCAGTTAAGTTTTGCAGAATGCAGCATATGATATACCAACAGATTATTAACATGCATTAGGGACATAATACAAAATTTATTTTGGTGGATGTGACCTTTCCAACAATTTCTAAAATTTGTTCACTGAAATCCTATGGGGTAATCCTAATCAAATCCTACCTAGAGCCACTGGGACAATAGACAAATGAAAGTCCAAAGTAAAATTCCAACTATTGACTGTGAATTCAAGTCCAAATACCAGGAAGGTGGAGAACTGGCCCACAGGGAAGTCTGAGAAACATCTAAAGGCATCTGCAAGCCCTAAGCATGTGTCATTTATTTATACAATGTGTGTTTTAGAACACGGAAAACCATAAAATTGGACAGAAAACCTCTAATAAGATTCAAAGCCAAGGATTTGTGGTCAGTAGGGGCGCCAAGGGGAGAAGGGTGGGGAATGGTTCCACCCCTTCTTCCTCCAATTTCTGACTCACAAATTTAAAGCAATTAGAAGCAAGCGTCTCTTAACAAAAAGCATATTCACTGGGTGAAAGTTACTCAATAGTTTCCCCCTAGTGTCCCACTGATGGAATCACTGCACACCACTGCATGGGTAAAGTGTAATTTTACCAAGCCAATTCCATATTTAGCAAAGGCAGTCAGACCCTTCTGACTAGATTAATACTCACTACTTCTTCAGTCTTTTAATCTTTCAAAGCTGTAAAGATAATATTTAGCATGGAAATATGTATTTTATTATATTAATCAGAATGACTTTGTTTTCTTTTTTATTCAGGTGTAAAGTGCGTGAATCTTAATCTGATGAATTTTCATGTGTATTCATTTGTGCAGAACTACTTAAATCAAGATATAGAACATTCCAGCACCCCAAACGCTCTGTCACATCTCTTCTCACTCTTCCCTGGGCTTGAACATTGAAGCAATTACTGTTATACTATTCTAAATTTCATCACCATCATTTTGCCTGTATTTGAACTTTACAGACACACACACACACACACACCCACTAGAGTATGTACTTTTGTGCCTGGCCTCTTTTGCTAAACATTTTTGAGTGAGATTCATCCATTTTCTAACGTGCAACAATTGTTTGTTTCTTCCTGTTGCTTGTAGTATAATACATTGTATGAATATACTCCAACTCATTTACCAATTGCACTATTGTTGAGCATTTGGGTTGTTTTCGGGTTTGGTTTATTATGAATATAGTTGCTATGAATATTCTTGGAACATTCTTGTATGTTCCTTTTGGTGGACAAAAGCATTTGCTTCTCTTCTGTATGTACCTCGTATGCGGTATAGAGATGTTTAGCTTTAGTTTAATCCTGCAAAACTATTTTTCAAAGTTATCTTTCCAATTTATACCCCCATCAGCAACGTATGAGACTTCTATTTGCTCCACATTGTCTCCAACAGTGTGTGTTTTCAGGCTTTTTGTTTTGTTTTGTTTTTAACTCATCATCTTGATGGGTACATCACGGCATCTCAGTAATAGGCATTTCCCTGATAGTTAACTAAGAGACTGAGCACTTTTGCATATACTCATTCCATTACGCCCACCGGGTAACTTCCTTTGGGAAGGATCTATTCAAGCCTTTTGCCCATTTTAAAATTCAGTTGTTTGTCTTTTTCTAAGGGTTTGTAGATTTCCTTTATATGTGGATATAAGCTCTGCAAGTATTTTCTCCCAGTCTGTGGCTTGCTTTCTCATTCTCTTTTGATGGGTAATTCTTGAGTATTTATTAGTTTTGTTTTTGTGGTTAGTGTTTTCAATCACCAGTTTAAGAAAGCTTCACCTGGCCAGGCTTGGTGGCTCACGCCTGTAATCCCAGCACTTTGGGAGGCTGAGGCGGGCGGATCACAAGGTCAGGAGATTGAGACCATCCTGGCTAACACGGTGAAACCCCGTCTCTACTAAAAAAATAGGAAAAATTAGCCGGGCGCGGTAGCGGGCGTCTGTAGTCCCAGCTACTCTGGAGGCTGAGGCAGGAGAATGGCGTGAACCCGGGAGGCGGAGCTTGCAGTGAGCCGAGATCATGACGCTGCACTCCAGCCTGGGTGACAGAGCGAGACTCCGTCTTAAAAAAAAAAAAAGAAATCTTCACCTAACCGCAGAAGAGGACGAGTTAAGTACAAGACACGTGAAGGCTCATCCTATGATTCTGAAGTTATAGTGCTTGATAGACTTGTCTGATATTCTTGATAATTAGTTTCATGTCTATACTAAGCAAACATTCTTAACCACACTATATTATTTGGATGAAAATATTTCTTCCTCCTTATATATTATTTGTATAAGAAAAACCTGTTAAAAATTAGTGGGTTATCGCCGGGAGCAATGGCTCGTGCCTGTAATCCCACCACTTTGAGAGGCCGAGGTGGGCAGATCACCTGAGGTCAGGAGTTCGAGACCAACTTGACCAACATGGTGAAACCCCATCTCTACTAAAAATACAAAAATTAGCCCGGTGTCATAGCGGGCACCCGTAATCCCAGCTGCTCAGGAGGCTGAGGCGTGAGAATCTCTTGCTCTAGAGGTGGAGATTGCAGTGAGCTGAGATCGTGCCACTGAATGCCACCTTGAAAGACAGAGTGAGAACTTCTCTCAAAAAAAAAAAAAAAAAAAAAAAAACAAAGAAAAAGAAAAAATATTACTGGGTTATGTGGGGAGAGGGGCTGAATAGACAGAGCCCAAGGATTTTTAGGGCAGTGAAATTATTCTGTATACTACAATGGAGGACATATGTCACTATGCATTTGTCAAAACTCATAGAATATACCATATCAAGAGTGGACCCTAAATATGGGCTTTGAGTGATAATGATGTGTCAACGTAGATTCATTGATTGTTAGCAAATGTACCACTTGAGGGTGGAATGTTGTTTATGGGGGAGATTATGCATGCGTGAAGGCAGGAGATATATCGGAACTCTCTGTACTTTCTGCTTAATTTTGTTGTAAACTTAAAACTGCCCTAAAAAAATGTCTACTTTTGTCGATTTTGTTTATCGTTTCAAAGAACCAATTTTTCCTTTCACCAGTCCTTTTTATTGATTTTTTTCTCTTTCATTTAGTTCTGCTCTGATCTTTATTATTTATTTTCTTCTACTAATTTTGGGTTTGGTTTGTTCTTGCTTTTTTAGCTATTTTAGGTGCATTGCTGGATTGCTAATTTGTAAAATTTCCACTTTTTTGACATAGGTATTTATTGATATAAGCTTTCTTCTTAGCACTATTTTTGCTGAATCCTACAGGTTTTGATATGTTCTTTCCATTATTTGTTTCTAGAAATTTTTTTATTCCCACCTTAATTTCTTTGTGGACCCAATGGTCATTGAGGAGCATGTTGTTTAATTTCCATATATTTACATATTTTCCAGAGTTCTTAGTGTTGTGTTTTGTTGAATTGGAGTCTCACCCTGTCGCCCAGACTGGACTGCAGTGATGCGATCATCGTTCATTGCAGCCTTGAATTCCTGCGCTCAAGCAATCCTCCCACCTCAGCCTTCCTAGTAGCTGGCAGTACAGGTATGTGCCGTCACACCCAGCTAACTTTTATATATTTTGTAGAGATGGGCTCTCACTATATTGTCCAGGCTGGTCATGAACTTCTGGGTTCAAGTGATCCTCCTGCCTCAGACTCCCGAAGTATTGGGACTGATAGGCCTATTGGTATTGATTTTTGGTTTTATTTGTTTATTTTTGCAGCGGAGTCTTGCTCTGTCACCCAGGCTGGAGTGCAGTGGTGTGATCTTGGCTCACTGCGAGCTCCGCCTCCCGGGTTCACGCCATTCTCCTGCCTCAGCCTCCCCATTAGCTGGGACTACAGGCGCCTGCCACCATGCCTGGCTAATTTTTTGTATATTTAGTAGAGATGGGGTTTCACCATGTTGACCAAGCTGGTCATGAACTTCTGATCTCAGGTTATCCACCCGCCTCGGCCTCCCAAAGTGCTGCAATTACAGGTGTGAGCCACCACGCCCGGTGATTTTTAGTTTTACTGCATGTGGCCCAATAATATTTTTTTAAAGTGTTGAGACTTGTTTTGTGGCCTAACATACATTCTGTCCTAGAGAATGTTCCAGGTGCTGATGAAGAGAATGTATATTTTGCAGTTGTTGGGTAGAAGGCTCTGTCAATCTCTGTTGGGTCCCCTTGATCTCAAGTCTAATTTAAATCTAATGTTTCTTTGTTGATTTTTCTGTCTAGATTATCTGTCTAATGCTGAGTGTGGGGTATTGACCAAGAAGTAAAAAGAGTATAATATTCAATAAATATTGGCTATATATCTTTTGCAATTAAGCTATTACCTGAATTTTTTTTTTGAGATGGAGTTTCACTCTTGTCACTCAGGCTGGGTGCAATGGCACGATCTTAGCTCACTGCAACCTCTGCCTCCTGGGTTCAACTGATGCTTCTGCCTCAGCCTCCCAAGTAGCTGGGATTACAGGTGCCTGCCACCTCTCCCAGCTACTTTTTGTATTTTTAGTAGAGACGGGGTTTCACTATGTTGGCCAGGCTGGTCTCAAACTCCTGACCTCACATGATCTACGCACTTCAGCCTCCCAAAATGCTGGGATTACAAGCTTCAGCCACTGCACCCAGCCAAGATATTACCTGAACTTAACAGACTTTTATGCAATGGTCTAACAGAGCACTACCTTGTGCGCACACAAAAAACCGTATCATACAGTAACATAAGTACATCTGTTTTCTCCACATTTATAGAAACATATCAGGGCAATATGTTTTTTAAAGTACAAAGGCCCATTTATACGACCCACCAAAGATAGCTAAGGTGTTTGAGGTGGAAAAAGGTCTATCTTCATCTCCAGCTTTTAAGAAAAGCGGCAAGCGTGGTGATTATGGAAGGAACAGGTATTCCAATCATGGCTGTATCACTTACTGGCCAACTAACTTTGGATATGTTTCTTAAACCTTTCTGAGCTTCTGTTTTCTTATCTGGAAAATGATAATAATAGTACGTATCTCGTAGGGTTGTTGGAAAGAATGAATTAATGCATGTAAATTATTAGTAAGTGTTCAATAAATGTTAGATTTTATTATTATCGTCAGAGTATCACATTTGGTATAGTTAAAATTATACTCAGTTTTAGATGAAACAGTATAAGAAAAGTTAAGCTTACATAACATTAGCAGTAAAGCTTGTCCTTCAACCCACATCTGTTTTTTGTTTTGTTTTGTTATTTTTGAGACAAGTCACTCAGGCTGGAGTGTAGTGGCACAATCATAGCTGACTGCAGCCTTGACCTCCTGGGCTCAACTGATCCCTCCACCTCAGCCTCCCAAGTAGCTGCAACTACAGGAGCACCCACCTGGCTAATTTTTGTATTTTTAGTAGAGACAGGGTTTTGCCATGTTGCCCGGGCTGGTCTCAAATTCCTGGGCTCAAGCGATCCGCCAGCCTTGGTCTCTGAAAGTGGTGGGATTGCAGGTGTGAGCCACTGCGCCCGGCCCACATCTGTATTTTCATGGGCTTTCAATTCACCATGTGCAAATTGCAAATTGTTTACTCTTCATCAAGCATTGACAGGTCTGAATTTGGGTAAAAGTTAATGAGAAATAAATACAAGAGATACTAAACTTTACACAAAACTTCTTGAGTTACACCTTCTATGTAATTCAGTATTAAAACAAACATTTAAATGGATCATCTCTCAAAAAGGGACTCATTGGTTTAAACTAGATTCAAAGCTCCTTGATGGCAGAGGGGTATCTTCTATGTCATTAGAGTAATCATAATAGTAGTGTGCTGGGCATGGCGTTGATTTACCGATCACAGAGAAGACTTTTTAAAGCAATTTATCTAGAGATGCTACCTTCAAAACCTGTTACATTTTAGGTTTATAAAGTTTTGCTTACATTCTCTAGAGCCTGGTGAATTTTTTGTTTCTTCGTTTTTTTAGGTGGAGCTTTGGTCTTGTCTTCCAGGCTGGAGTGCAGTGGCGTGATCTCGGCTCACTGCAACCTCCGCCTCCTTTGTTCAAGCGATTCTTGTGCCTCAGCCTCCCCAGTAGCTGGGATTACAGGTGCCCGCCACCATGCCCGGCTAATTTTTGTATTTTTAGTAGAGACAGGGTTTCACCATGTTGGCCAGGCTGGTCTCAAACTCCTGACTTCAGGTGATCTGCCCACCTCGGCCTCCCAGTGCTGGGATTACAGGCATGAGCCACCGCACCCAGCAGTCTTCTAATTCATATACACTTTTATTTCTGCTATGGAATGTGAAGTGTTTTACAGCACCAGTGACTCATTGCTGATGTTACTGCTAGAACAGTGGTTCTTGGCCTGGCACGGTGGCTCATGCCTGTAATCCCAGCACCATGGGAGGCTGAGGTGACTGGATCACGTGAGGTCTGGAGTTCGAGACCAGCCTGGCCAACATGGTGAAACCCCTTCTCTACTAAAAATACAAAAATTAGCTGGGTGTGGTGGTCCGTGCCTGTAGTCCCAGCTACGAGGGGGGCTGAGGCAGGAGGATTGCTTGAACCTGGGAAGCAGAGGTTGCAGTGAGCCGAGATCATGCCACTGCACTCCAGCCTGGGCAACAGAGCAAGAAGACTCTCTCAAAAAAACAAACAAACAACAACAACACACAAACAAAATGTGGTTCTCAAATTTTGGTCCCCAGACAACCAGCAGCAACAGCACCTGGGAACTTGTTGAAATGAGAATTCCTGGGACTTGCCCCAGCCAGTCTGAGTCAGAAAATCTGGGGGATGAGGCCAAGCAATCTGTTTTTAACAGTCCCCAGGTGATTCTGATGCACACTAAAAACGCTTGGGAAGAATGTGCTGGAGAAAGAGGATTATCTTACCCATCTGAGTACGTAGGGTAAGTTGACTTATTTATTAATAAAGTGAACTTCAAACTCTAGAAACCATATCAAAGATAATCATTTTATTTGAGGTCATTTGATTTATCTGTTTATTAGACTACAAAATTTACTTATGCGATTCAAAGTTTAAAAATTCAAAATTATATACAAAGATATTTCTCGGCCAGGCGCGGTGGCTCACTCCTGTAATCCCAGCACTTTGAGAGGCCGAGGCGGGCGGATCACTTGTGGTCAGGAGTTCAAGATCAGCCTGGCCAACACGGTGAAACCCTGTCTCTACAAAAATACAGAAATTAGCTGGGTGTGGTGGCAGGTGCCTATAATCCCAGCTACTCGGGAGGTTGAGACATGAGAATCGCTTGAACCCGGGAAGAAGAGGTTGCAGTGAGCCAGCATCGCACCACTGCCCTCCAGCCTGGGCGACAGAGGAAGATTCAGTCTCAAAAAAGAAACAAATAAAACAAAAAACCCAAGAAATTTCTCCCTTTCTCTCCTATGTCCTGGCGGCAAACCAAGATTACAGGTTTGCTTTGTAGATTTCCAGGGTTATTTTATTTATAGACTAACAAGTAGATGTATTCTTTCTCTTCTACACAAATTATAGCACAATATGCAGTGTTCAAATGCAGCCATCTTTAATAACACTCAGAGGTATATGGTTTCAACACTGGTGGGCTTTTCTACATTTTGCAAAAGGGATGTGCTTTCTGCAAACTTCTTAAAATAAAGATTTGTTTTGCACTTACATTCTTCCATTAAACAAATGCTAATACTGTATACTAACAATGTATTTTCTTTTTAGTTGATTTTCAAAAATCTCATTTAAATGATTGAATATATAGAATTATCACCATCACCGGGTACTATTTCCTCTATGTTATTTTCAAAAACTCATTCTTCTACCAATGCCACACTTTCATCTTAGAGAGCTGGTTGAGCTTTTGGATTAAAATTTAAGCCATGTGTTATTCATCCAATAATGCTAGAATTTATTCCAAATTACGCTGAGGGCCATTTGCTTTTTGCCTCCAAGCATCAAGAGTTATATTGAAACTCCTTTCAAATTTACTTCTGTTCTGTTTGCCCACATCTGGCATAATGCCAATTCATTTTTAACTCAAAAAAAAAAAAAAAAACCATGTTCTCTTCTTTCCTCTTTTAGCAATATTACCATCCTGACACTTGATCTCTGCAAGCAATTATCTGATTTCTTCAAGTCTCCCTTTAATATTCTTTAAAGGAGTCAAAGCATTTAAAATAGCCCTTTTGTCTGTGCCAAAATGTTCCCAGCTGTCTCAAAACATGAACCAAATTATGTACCAAGGGATTTATCTTTTGAAAATGACATCCACAGTAGTGATTCTAAATTTCCTAACTTAGAATTCAAGGCCCGCAATATTCTGCTTTTTCAGACCTATCTCCCTTGATTGAGCTTTCCACCCCATAAAGATTATCATTTTTAGTTTCCTGTGTCTTTGTGGTGTATTTCTTTTTCTGTGTCTTCCTGACGGCCGTTCTGCTATGCTAGTGTATCAACTTGTTTCCTACCCCATCTCAAGGTTTTACCATGTGATCGAAACCCTCTGAGAATAATATGCTTTCTAATTTGTATGTAGGTACATTTCATCTTATTGAGCTCTATAGCCATCCTGTGATATAAAAGCATGAGCATGGTTACCCATGTTACAGGTGAGGAAACTGAGGCCTAGAGGGCTCAGTCATCCTGGATTCTTCTGCATTAACAAGCTGCTCTACTCACTTGGCAGTCTGTACTGCCTCATAATATTACCTTGTACATATGCATGACTTGTCATCATAACTGCATCTCCAAGGCAGTTCATCTCATTGTTCCTTGTATTCTCCCCTGTGACTTGAACATAAAAGGAATTCAGTAAATATTAGCTGTTCCACTTGTTAGAATCCAAGAGTCATAAAACTTTTGGCTCAAAGAGAGCCTTTGTGATTATTTAAGGAATACTTGAGTTTGTCAAACTGGTTTGAAGTCTGTATAGCCCTGGAGGTAATAGGTACAATGCCATTCATTTTGTTAGAAGACTTGAGATAAAATTATTTTAATTTTAAATAAATACTGACATATAATGGTATGGAATATTAACATTAAAGTTGTAAAATGAATCATAAAACAAGTTTTTTAGACAAAACATGAAACTTCAAAGAAACTCCAGAGAAATATCAGAACTGTAATTAGCTGTTTCAGGCTGTCCCAGACTTCTGGAGGTGGGAGGAGGGGGTAAATATTGAAGTCTGGAGAGGTTAAGCAAATTGCCCCAAATCACACGTTAATTCAATCAATATTGATTCGGCCACCACTACGAATTGTGTAAACACCAAGGTTGCAATGACAAGCAAAACAAGACATTGACCACATAAAGTTTGTACATAAGTGGAGGTGAGAGGAGGACAGCATTGTTAAATTAATATTCAATATGCATAAACTATATAAACCAGCCCCTCTCTTGGTCAGTCCAGCAGAAAAAAACTTTATTGCAACTCTTCAGTAAATACCCAAGAGAGTCCATCTTACTGCAAAACAGAAAAACTTTAACATATTTTCCTGTGTCTTACATTCTCAAAGTTTCCCTTTCCAGTTACTCACTGATAAAAATGAATTTTCCTAAGTTCTTCCTGACCCCTGGCCCGAGAGGTTCCTGGCTCTTTGACCTCTTACTCCTGTCTTTTCCTCTTCTTCCATCTGTTCTATCCTCAATGCAAATGAAGCTACCTCCTGGCGAGAGTTTTCTTTAGTGATTGTGGTGGTGGAAAAACATAGGAAATCTTACGAATTGGTTTTCTGTTCCTGTTATATTTTTTAGTGACACAGTACAGTAGATGTAAAAATGCAGAGAACTGGACTTAGGCTGGGAATTAGGGAAGAATCCTTTGAGGAAAGAACCTTTTAAAGGAGGCTTGGACAGTTAAATAAGAACCATATTAACAAAGAAAATGATGTGAGAAGATTTCAGGCATAGGGATCTTAGTCAAGGAGACTCCGACGTAGGAAGACACAGGGAAATGACAAAAGGCCATTATGGCTAGAATACAAGGCAAGAAGCTGCCAGGAAGAAGCCGGAGAGGGAGAAAGGAGTCCCATGATCCAAAGCCTCGTGGACTATGGTTAGGATTTGATCTCCTTCTGTGAGAGTGTTAAGAAGCCATCAAAACAAAGCAGGGTCGGGCGCAGTGGCTCTTGACTGTAATCCCACAGCATTTTGGGAGGCCAAGGCAGGCGGATCACTTGAGGTCAGGAGTTCGAGACCAGCCTATCCAACATGGCAAACCCCATCTCTACTATAAATGCAAAAAGTAGCTGGGCATGGTGGCACACGCCTGTAGTCCTAGCTACTCAGGAGGCAGAGGCAGAAGAATTGCTTGAATCTGGGGGACAGAGATTGTGGTGAGCAGAGATCACACCACTGCACTCCAGCCTGGGTGATAGAGTGAGACTCTGTCTCAAAAAAAGGAAAGCAGGGCAGTGACATGACCAGGTTTGCATTCTGACACAAAGGATTGGTGAGGACTAGAAATTTGGGGAGAACAATTGATAGGTTTCTGTTGAATTGAGATCGTGTCAGGGGAGATGGAAAGGAGAAAATTTCCGAAGTTCTTTGGGAAGAACTGGTCAGAACTTAGTGATAGATTGGATATGGATGTGAAAGACAGAGCGGTCAAGGACAACTCTTAAAACCTCTGGCTTGAGTAACTGCATGGATGATGACACACATTGAGAGAGGAAAGTTAGAAGAACACCAGAGTTTGCAGGGTAATTTTGAAAGTCAGATGGCTTAAAAATGAGACAGAAAGGAAAAAAACAAAAACAAAAAACAAAGGCAATAGTGATTTTGCCCCAGCAAGTCGTGAAGCTTCCACTTTTTCTTGAAATTCTTGCTTGAATGATTTATTTATTTATTGTTTTTTGCGACAGAGTCTCACTCTGTCGCCCAGGCTGGAGTGCAGTGGCGTCATCTCGGCTCACTGCAAGCTCTGCCTCCTGGGTTCATGCCATTCTCCTGCCTCAGCCTCCCGAGTAGCTGGGACTACAGGCGCCCGCCACCACGCCTGGCTAATTTTTTGTATTTTTAGTAGAGACGGGGTTTCACCATGTTGGTCAGGCTGGTCTCGAACTCCTGACCTCGTGATCTGCCCACCTCGGCCTCCCAAAGTGCTGGGATTACAGGCGTGAGCCACCGTGCCCAGCTTGAATGATTTTTTAAATCCATTTATCTCCTCAATAACAATCTAAAAGGCACATAGAAAGCACTTTGAATTTAATTTGTTATTTTTTTCATTGACCTTCAAAGAATAACATATACATGGTATCATTTAGTTTAGTAAAATAGGAAGTGAGATCATTCTAAATTTTATATATTATGAAATGTAAGTATGGTATATGTTCATAAAATGAGTAGGTAATAGATATTCAGGGTATCTGTCACTATATAACAAATCACTCCAAAACTTAGTGGCTTAGAACAACTATATTATTGTATTACTATTTCTCATGAATTTGGGGTTCAACTGAAAGAATAGAGTTATTCCCTAAAGCTTCCATAGTCACATATCTGGCTGGTGAGTTGATGGTATTGAACTTTTGCCTAGGACACCCACATGATGGAACACAGTCGCCTCTCCATGTGGCTTAAGTTTCCTCACAGTGTGGGAGATGGGTTCCAAGACTGATTGTCCTAAGAGAGCCAGGCAGAAGCTGTGTTAACTTGTAGGACCTAACCTCAGAAGTCGCATGGCTAAACTGCTGTATCACAGGCCTGTCTGGATTTGAAGAAAGGGAATATAGTCCCCATCTCTTAAAGTGAAGAGTGACAACTTGTATGATAAGATGAGCAGGTAGAACAGGAGGTGTTGTTATAACCATCTTGGAAAAAACAATCTGCCGTAACAGAGAAGAGCAAATGGAAATAGAGTCTTCTTTGCGGGACAGTATCTACAATAGCAATTGGGACCGAGTAAGTATTTGTTCAATGAATGACTAGGCAACTAGAATAGGATAGACTGTCTTCCAAATCTGATTCTTGTTTATTACTTTTCACAGTTACTCTTTGTCTAGAATCTTAAGTATAAAGAGAACTAAACTAATGGAAAAAACTTCAGATTGAATAGTCTTATGAAGTTTAGATTTATTATTAATATATTATATATTTATTTATAAGTGATATATAAATAGTATATTCAGTGGCTCACACCTGTAATCCCAGCACTTTGGGAGGCTGTTGGGAGAGGATCGCTTGAGCCCAGGAGTTCAAGACCAACCTGTGCAATATAGCAAGACTGCATCTGAAGGAAAAATAAAAAAAAATTAGCCGGTCATGGTGGCATGCACGCGTCGTCCCAGTTTCTCAGGAGGCTGAGGTAGGAGAATTGTTCAAGCCCAAACGGTAGAGGCTGCAGTGAGTAGTGATTGCACCACTGCACTCTAGCCTGGGGGACAGAGCAAGACCGTCTCAAAAAAAAAAAATATGTATAATTACTTATTAAGTGTAAGTTTAGTCTTCATATTTTTAAATATTCTAATTCATATGAAATAAAGTATTGTAAATTCATCTTAAGAGTAAAATAATAAAATATAAATTATTATAATAACAAATATTTCATTTCAGTGTTCTGGTGGACAGAGACTAAGTAGTTAGAATAATCAATGTGGTGGGCTTAATAATGGCCTCTTAAAATGTGCATGTTCTAATGCCCAGAACCCATGAGTGTGCTCTTATATGGCAAAGGAACTTCACAGATGTGATTAAGTTAAAGATTTGGGGACGAGAAGATTATATTGAATTAGCCTCATGGGTCCTAAATATAATCACAGGTATTCTTCAAAGAAAGAAACAGAGGGACAAATTGGACTCTGTTAGAGCAGAAGGCAAAGCCAAAGACATGTTGGAGAGAGGGAATGGGAAAGGCAAAGAAAGGATTCTCTCCTGGAGCCTCTCGATGGAACCAGCCCTGCTAGTACCAGGATTCTAGCCCTTTAAGACTCATGTTAGCCTCTGACCTCCAGAATGGTGACAGATTAAATTTGTGTTGTTTTAAGACAGTAAATCTGTGGTATTTTGTTACAACAGCCATAGAAAACCAATACAGCCAACAAAATGATAAAATGGGGAAAAAAGTTTGCATTTGAAATAATTCAAAGCCACATGTTCTTAAGCTGGCATAAATAGGAAATAGATACAGTGAATTTAAAATGCTGAATAAAGATTATAGGTATTAAAATGAGTATATATGATTGCAAAACCCTATGCAATGTATGTTAACATTTTTCCTTTTGAGGCTGGCAGTGTAGCAAACAACCTCCCTCCCTCTCTTCCTCCCTCCCTTCCTTCTGTCCTTCCCTCCCTCCCTCCTCCCTTCCTCCCGCCATCCCTCCTGATATAGTTTGGATGTTAGTCACTTCCGATGCTCATGTTGAAATGTAATCTCCAGCGTTGGAGGTGAAACCTGGTGAGAGGCAACTGGATTACAGGGGTGGGTCCCTCACGAATGGCTCAGCACCATCCCCTTGGTGATGAATGAGTTCTTGCTCTGAGTTCACTCGAGATTTGGTTGTTTAAAAGTGTATGGAACTGGAGATCCTTATGTTAAGTGAAATAAGCCAGGCACAGAAAGACAAACATCACATGTTCTTACTTATGTGTGGGATCTAAAACTCAAAACAATTGAACTCATGGACATAGAGAGTAGAAGGATGGTTACCAGGGGCTGGGAAGGGTAGGACTGGGAGCAGGGGGAGCGTGGGAGGGGAGGTGGGGTTGGTTAATGAGTACAAAAAAATAGAAAAAATTAGTAAGACCTACTATTTGATAGCACAACAGGGTGACTATAGTCAATAATAACTTAATTGTACGTGTAAGTAAATAACTAAAAGAGAGTATTTAGATTTTGTGTAACAAAGGATAAAAGCTTGAGGGGATGGATACCCCATTCTCCATGATGTGATTATTACGTATTGCATGCCTGTATCAAAACATCTCATGTACCCTATAAATATATACACCTGCTACGTACCCACAAACATCAAACACTTAAACATTTAAAAATAAATTTTAAAAAATTAAAATGAGAGTATGTGGCACCTCCCCCATCTCTCTCTTGCTTCCCCTCTCACCACGTGAGACACCTGTTCCCCTTTGCCTCTGTCATGACTGGAAGCTTCCTGAGGCCCTCATCATAAGCAGATTCAAGCACCACACTATATTTTTTTTTTTTTTAGACAGAGTCTCACTCTATTGCCCAGGCTGGAGTGCACTGGCACGATCTTGGGTCACTGCAACCTCCTCCTCCCGGGTTCAAGCAATTTTCCTGCCTCAGCCTCCCAAGTAGCTGGGACTACAGGCATGTGCCACCATGCCTGGCTAATTTTCATATTTTTATTAGAGACAGGATTTCACTACTTTGGTCAGGCTGTTCTCGAACTCCTGACCTCAGGTGATCTGCCCACCTCAGCCTCCCAAAGTGCTGGGATTACAGGCATGAGCCACCGCACCTGGCCCAGCACCACACTTCTTGTACTGTCTGCAGAACCATGAGCCAATCAAACCTCTTTTCTTTATAAAATATCCAGTTTCAGGTATTCCTTTCTAGCAATGCAAAAACGGTCTAACCCACTTCCCTCCCTTTCTTTCTTTCTATTCATATCAGTATGGACTCATACATTCTAACTTTACTCAATGGATTATAACCCAGTGTTACTATTATTTATATTAATGTGCAATTTTGCCAGTTTGGGTTAGTGGGAACCACTTCAAGCCAACCCCTGTCCTTTTGATATGGGGCCATCATATTTTGAGCATATCCTTACAGATACAATAAGATGTTCCTGATTCATCTTCCACTTTTCCTGCTCTAGTTTTGGAGTCAGCATTTATTCAAGGAACCTAGGTTCCATTTATTAGAGTAAAGATATTTACAGACAATTATCTGGATAGCCGCTGTGTTCTTTGCTGAAGGCCCTTCTAGGTCCAATGAGTGGACAGATTTAGGAATCACATATACTTACATAGACACATATACATACATATACATACATATCTATGTATTTCCATAACTATTGCTACCTCTATCTACAAATCTATATCTAGATGGTAAAAAGCGTTACCTCATATTTGTACCTCTGATTCCGATCCACAGCTTGGTTTCCCTTTTCAGTGTTTCTAACTTTCTCCATGAACAATGAAAAACCTGGCTTTCATTATCCTCAATAAATTCATATATTTGTTCCAACCTAGAATACACAAAAACTCATGTTGGAATTGCTAATCCACTGAGAAAAGCAAATCTACTAGAGCTGATATTTGTTTTTGGTTCTTTATCTTCGAGGTAAAATTTAAATACTGTGAAATTCACAAATCTTAAGTGTGCAGTTGGATGAATTTTGACACGAATATTCTGTATAACCCTCTATCAAAATTCAGAGCTTTTTTTTCACCCTTAAAGTTCCCTAATGCCTCTTCCTAATTAACACTCCTGGCAGAGGCAAACTCTTGTTCTTTTTTTTCCATTCTAGATTATTTTTCCACCACAGATTTTCAGCACATATTTTCTAACCTCTTTGAGAAACTTATGTAAGTGGAATCATGGAACATACTCTTTGTGTCCAGCTTCCTTTACTCAGCATATCTGAGAGATTCATCCATATTTTGGATATATCAAGAGTTCTTTCCTGTGGATAGTTTTTCATTGTTTGAGTGTACAATATCACAATTTGTTTTTCCATTCACCTATTAATGAGCAATTCGGTTGTTTTCAGTTTTTGGTGACCATGAATGTCCTCATTCATGCTTTTTGGACCTATGTTTTAATCCCTCTTTGGTAAACATTTAGGAGTAGAATTTCTGGCTCATAGAGCGGGTATATGCTTAACTTTATAAGAAATTACCAATCCTTTTTGTTTTTGATTCCCATTAGCAATGTATGATATTTCCACTTTCACATCTTGGTCAATATTTGGTGTCTTCAGTCCTTTTAATTTTAGCCATTTTAGTTGGGTATAAGCTAGTATTTCATTGAAGTTTTAATTTGCATTTTTCCAATGACTAATAAAGAACTTGATCATGTGCTTATTGGACATGCATAATATTTCCTTTATTGTGTGTCTATTACAGATTTTATTTACTTTATTTCTTGCATTGGTGTGATTACTAATGAATTGCTGCAGTTATTTATATGTTCTTGATACGAGTCTTTTGTCAGATAGATACTTTACGTTTTCTCCCAGTCTGTGGCTTTCTGTTCATTTTTAAAATGTCTTTTAATGAGGAGGCTTAAATTTTGATAAAGTTTAATTTATCTTTTAAAACAATTCTGTGGTGGTTTTCTGTTTTAAGAAATCTTCACTTACCTGAGGTTTTCACTGTAGACTTAGGTTTTTTTTTTAAAGACTATCTATAGTTTTAGCTTTTATATATAGGTCCATGGATGAATGAGGTAGAAGTTATGGTTCTTTTGTTTCCATATAGATATCTAGTTTTCCCACATAATTTATTGAACACTTTCCTTTCCTCACTGAATTGCCTTGCCACCTTTGTTCAAAATGAAATAACCGCTAGATGTTGGTCTGTTTCTACCTCGTTCTTTGTTTCATTGATCTATGTGTCTATCCGGTTCCACATCTTATCATAATTTATGTTAAGTTTTGAAGTTAAATAATATAAATCCTCCAGCTTTGTTCTTTTATTTCAAGATTGTTTTGGCTACTCTAGGCTCTTTACATTTCCGAAAGTCTTAGACTCAGATTGTCAGCTTTACTAAAATGCCTGCTAGGATTATAGCTAAGATCCTTGTGGGGAAAACTGTCATCTTAATAATATTGAGTCTAGCAACATTTGAACATGGGGTATCTCTATATGTGTTATTTAATTGCCCTGATTAGTATTTGTAGCTTTGAACATTGAGGTTTTACAGATCTTTTGCTGAATTTGTTTCTAAATATTTTATGTCTTAAAGCTATGGTTAAAGTAATAACCTTTTAATTTGATTTAAAAATGTGTTTACTGTTAGTATGTAGAAATGTAATTGATTTATTTTTTATTGAACTTGTATCTTGAAATCTTGCTAAATTCACATATTAGTTTCAGTAACTTTTTGTAGATTCCTTAAGATTTTCTACATAAAGAATTATACTATCTGCAAATAGGAATCAGTTTCTTCTTCTATCCAATTGTTCTGTTTTTTATTTCCATTTTTTGGCTTATCAAACTGGTTCAGAAGTTTATAGAATAGAAGTTAAAGGAGAAGAGGCATTTTTGCCTGGTTTCCAATCATGTAAGAGGAGTTACCTCTTTAACCATCAAGTGTGATATTGACTGATGCTCTATATCAGGTTGAGGAAGTTTCTTTTTTTTTTTTTTGAGACAGAGTTTCGCTCTTGTTGCACAGGCTGGAGTGCAATGGCGCGATCTCTGCTCACTGCAACCTCCACCTCCTGGGTTCAAGCAATTGCCCTGCCTCAGCCTCCCGTGTAGCTGGGATTACAGGCATATGCCACCACGCCTGGCTAATTTTTTATTTTTAGTAGAGACAGGATTTCTCCATGTTGGTCAGGCTGGTCTCAAACTCCCTACCTCAGGTGATCCGCCAGCCCCAGCCTCCCAGAGTGCTGGGATTACAGGCGTGATCCACCATGCCCGGCCTGGAAGTCTCTTTTTATTCCTAGTTTGTTGAGAGTTTTTATCACAAGTGCATCTATTGAAATCATCGTGTGTTTTTTTTTCTTTATTCTGTTAATACGGTGAATTACACTAATTTTCAAATGGTGACCAACTTTGCATTCCTGGAAGAAACCCCCTTGGTCATGATATAATATCTTTTTAACATATTATTGGATAAGTTGGTTAATATTTTGTTAATGATTATTGTGCTTGTATTAGGAACATTGGTCTCTAATTTCCTTTGTTCATGTCTTTGTTAGAGTTATGCTGACAAAGTCAGAAAACAGTATTTTGATGGCCTTGTAAAATGAGTTGAGACGTATTTATTTTTCCTGTTTTCTGAAAGAGCTTATGTAATAGATGTAGTTATTCAAATTTTCTATTTCATCTTGTATCGAGTGTGATAAGTGGTCTTCTGAGTAATTTTTCATTTCACCTAAGTTGTCACATTTATTGACGTAAAGTCTATTATAATATTCTCCTATTACCTCTTATTCCTCACATAGGTAATGTGCGTTCTTTCTCTTGTGGTCTCTTGTCCCACTTCTCCATTTTTTCAGTCTCACCAGGATATACTCATCTTATTTATCTTTGCAAAGAATCAACTGTGACTTTGTTAAGTTTCTCTATTGTGTCTGCTTTCTATGTTCTTGGTTTTTAGTCTTATTTATTTTCATCGCTTTTACTTACTACAGATTTCATTTCTCCTCTTTTTTCTAGCTTTTTAAGTAGAAAGATCATGATTTGAAAGTTTTATCTTATTTAATATAGCCATTTAAAGCTCTAAATTTTCTTCTAAACCATGCTTTAGATGAGTCTCACAAACTTCTATTTGGGAATTTAGATTTTTGGAAGGAATGTACTTTTGTGATCATTCAGTTCCATTTTTTCCTAATTTTTCTTAGGATTTCTTCTTCAACACATTTAAAAGCATACTGTTTAATTGCTAACTATTTGCAAATTCTTTTAGATATTTAGTTATAATCTAATTATAATCTGAGAATATATTCTGTAAGACTTCAACCTTTTGAAATTTACTGAGACTTATTTCATGTCCTAACATAAGTTCTATCTTGATGAATGTTCTATACGCAAATATCCTGAAGTTGTTAGGTATAGTGCTCTATACATGTCAATTAGGCCAAGTTGTTTGATAATGTTTCTCAGATATTCTAAGTCCTTACTGATTTTTTGTTACCTTGTTGTTTACAGAGATGGCTATGTTAACAGTCTCACTCAAAATTGTGAACTTGTCTATTTCTCCCTTTAGTTCTGTCAGTTTGGGTTTATTATATTTTGATGATCTATTATTAGGTACAAATACTTTCACGATAGTGTCTCCCTGATTAATGACCCTTTTATATTATTATACAATGTCTTTATTTCTGGTAAAACTCTTTCTCTTAAAGTGTATTTTTTTAATTATTAAAAAAAGCCTTTCCAGCTTTTTTATGGTTTCTGTTTACATGGCATATCATTTCTATTCATTTACTTTCAAACTTTCAAACTATTTGTGTTTTATAATTAAAGTGCATCTCTTGTAGACAGCATATCTTTGATTCTTGCTTTTTTAAATTCATCCTGACAATCTCTATGTTTTAACTTACATATAATATAATTATAAATACTTTTGGATTTAGGGCTATCATTTTGTTATTTGTTTCTTATTTGCCCAGTCTGATATTTGTTTCTCTGCTCCTCTTTTTGTGCTTTCTTTTATGTTAATACAATATTTTAGTATTTCATATCAATTCTCTGTTGATTTTTTTTTCTTTAGAGTCTCACTCTGTCACCCAGCCCAGGCTGGAGTGTAGTGGTGCAACAATAGCTCACTGTAGCTTTGAAGTCCTGGGCTCAAGATCCTCCTGTCTCAGCCTCCTAAGCAACTAAAACTACAGGTACATGCCACTGCACCCAACTATTTTTTTTTAATTTTTAATTTTTGTAGAGATGGAGTCTTGCTTTGTTGCCTAGGCTTTTTTGTTGAACTCTTGACCTCCAGTGATCCTTCCACCTTGGCCTCCCAAAGTACTGAGCTAAGAGATATAAGCCACCATATCTGGCCCCTAAATTTTTAGCTCTACTTTTTTACATCAGTTTTTAGTGGTGATTCTAGAGATTGCAGTATGCATCCTTAATTTTAGTACAATCTGCTTCAAGTTAATATTACATCACTACATGTAAAATATGTCTTGCAACTGCATAATTTTATTTGCCCATTTTTTGTGCTATTTTATCATATATATTACATCTGCTTATTTTGTAAACTTTACAATACAGTGTGATAATTTTTACTTTAACCCTTCATATGTCCTTTAAATAAGAGAAGAAAAAATGTACCCTTTTATATATATCTATATATTTACCATTTCTGGTGATCTTTATTCGTTCTTGTAGATCCAAGTTACCATCTGCTGTTATTTCCTTTGTCACCTTAAGAGTCTTCTATAGCATTTCTTGTAGTGCATGTTGGCTGGTGACTCATTCTCTCACTTTTGTTGAGAATGTGTTTACTTCTCTTTCTTTTTTTTTTTTTTTTGAGACAGAGTCTCGCTCTGTCGCCCGGGCTGGAGTGCAGTGGCGCGATCTCAGATCACTGCAAGCTCCACCTCCCAGGTTCACGCCATTCTCCTGCCTCAGCCTGCTGAGTAGCTGGGACTACAGGCACCTGCCACTGAGCCCAGCTAATTTTTTTTGTATTTTTAGTAGAGAGACGGGGTTTCACCATGGTCTCAATCTCCTGACCTCATGATCCGCTGGCCTCAGACTCCCAAAGTGCTGGGGTTACAGGCGTGAGCCACTGCGACTGGCCCTTCTCTTTCATTTTTGAAGGACATTTTCATTGGATGTGGAATTGGGTGGACAGGCTTTTCTTTCAGCACCTGAGAGATGTAATTCCATTGTCTCCTGGAATCTATTATTTCCCTTGACTTGTCAAAACTTGGTTAATCAGTCCCCTTTTTCTCATGTGTAGTTTATCTATAGACATTTTCAAGATTTTCTGTTTATCTTTTTTAAAAAATTATTTTACTATGATGTATCTAGGCATAGTTTTCAGTATTTTTCTTTCTGCTTATGTTTGTTGAATTTCTTAGATCTGTACAATTGTATTTTCACCAAATTTTGGGAAATTTTTGGCCACAATGTTTCAAATATTTTTCTTTCTTTTTTTTTTTTTTTTTTTTTTTGAGATGGAGTCTCGCTCTGTCGCCCAGGCTGGAGTGCAGTGGCGCGATCTCGGCTCACTGCAAGCTCCGCCTTCCGGGTTCACGGCATTCTCCTGCCTCAGCCTCCAGAGTAGCTGGGACTACAGGCGCCCGCCACCACATCTGGCTACTTTTTTGTATTTTTAGTAGAGACGGGGTTTCATCGTGGTCTCGATCTCCTGACCTTGTGATCTGCCCGCCTCGGCCTCCCAAAGTGCTGGGATTACAAGCGTGAGCCACCGCGCCCGGCCTTTTTCTTTCTATTTTTTTTTTTTTTTTTTGAGACACAGTCTTTCTTTGTCACCCCAGCTGGAATGCAGTGGCATGGTCTTGGTTCACTGCAACTCTGTCTCCCAGGTTCAAATGATTCTCTTGCCTCAGCCTCCTGAGCAGCTGGGATTACAGGTGTATGCCACCATGCCCGGTTAATTTTTGTATTTTTAGTAGAGATGGGGTTTTGGGATCTTGGCCAGTCTGGTCTTGAACTCCTGACCTCAGGTAATCCACCCACCTCGGCCTCCCAAAGTGCTGGGATTACAGGCATGAGTCACCACACCTGGCTGATTTTTCAAATATTTTTCTACACTGTTTTCTACCTCCTCTCTTTCTGGGACTCTAAGTATATCTGTGTTCGTATGTTTGATATTTCTTCATAGATTCTTTACTCAATTCAAAAGAACTTTCTCAATTTCTTTTTCTTCTCTGTTTTTCAGATTAGATGATTTCTGTTGATTTTTTTTTTTAATTCACTAATCTTTTCTTTTACTGTTTCCAATCTGCTGTTAAGCCGATTTTAAAGACTTAATTATTATATTTTTTCATTCTGGAATTTACTTTGGTTCTTTCTATTTTTCTGCTGATATTATCTTTTAAGATCTTAAATATATTTAAAAGTTTTAAAAAGATTTTTTCTGTTTATTCCAACATCTGAGACATATTGGGATAGATTTCTACTGATTGAATTTTTCTTGACTGTGGGTCAAGAGATATGCTGTTTCTTTGCATGCATGTCTAGTAAGTTTTGATATCATATGGTGCACTTGATGTACCATATGCAATCAAAGTATGTACATTTTACATACTCTTGATTTTCTTATTTTTTTGGCTGAGTGTTGAGTTTTGTTTTAGCAGGCAATTACCTAGCTGGACTCAAACCCCAAATTTTTTCTCCCTTGTCAGGGCATTAGCTGAAATCTCTACTCAGTTTTTCAGCCTCCTGTTTGGGTTCCTTGGAGTCACCTACACACATACACAGTTCAGAGGTCTGCAGGAATGTGTGTAGAGAGTTTACACATGGATTTAGAGGCTCCCATATCTGTGGCTACCGTCTTTCTGAAATTTCACCCCTCATAATCCAGCCATATTGGCAGTCCCAAATTCTGTCCTTTAACTCTTCAAGCAATTAAAATTGTGGTTTTAGCTTCAGTTCTAGCTTCTTTCTACCACAAGGTCTGGGGAGTATCCTCAACTGAAAAACCATATATAGTTCCCTTCTTTAAAGGATTCCCTTCTTGTTTCTGCATGCTTCTAGACACTCTCCAGTGCCTTCAGATAGACATTATTTACATTTTTTGCAATACATAATTTTGATCTGCAGGAGATCTAGTTTGATGCCAGCTACCCTACCATTACCAAAAGTGGAACTCCATTTGACTATTTTTTTACTTAATCTGATCTTTTTTTTTTTTTTTTTTTGAGACAGTCTCTCGCACTGTCACCTGGACTGGAGTGCAATGGCGCAATCTCAGCTCACTGCAAGTTCAAGTGATTCTCCTGCGTCAGCCTCCTGAGTAGCTGGGAGTACAGGTGCCTGCCACCACACTCAGCTAATTTTTTTTTTGTATTTTCAGTAGAGACGGGGTTTCACTGTGTTGGCCAGGCTGGTCTCAAACTCCTGACCTTGTGATCCACCCCTCTCTGCCTCCCAAAGTGTTGGGATTACAGGCATGAGCCACAGTGCCTGGCTGATAATCTGATCTTCTAATCACTGGCATGTGTGAAGCAGAGAATGAGAAGGAGGGCTTACCTAGAACCTCAGGTGATTACACCGAAATAATTTAGATAATTTAGTCACAATTCTTGGATGATTAGCTCATGGTACGTTAAGGACAATGTTTTTCAGTAAAATAATTTATTATAGTTCTTAAGGGAAATGTAGTAATAGGGAAAAATAAATGATATTTCAAGGTTAATGGCTATTTCATACCACCATAGTAAGAAAATTGATATGTGGAGTCTAAATAATAAAATAACCAATTAGGCTGGGTGCAGTGGCTCACATCTGTAATCCCAACAGTTTGGGAGGCCAAGGCGGATGGATTACCTGAGGTCAGGAGTTCAAGACCAGCCTGGCCAACAGGGTGAAACCCCGTTTCTACTAAGAATACAAAAATTAGCCAGGTGTGTTGGTGCTGCCTGTAATCCCAGCTAATTGAGAGACTGAGACAGGAGAATCACTTGAACCTGGGAGGCAGAGGTTGCAGGGAGCCAAGACCACGCTATTGCACTCCAGTCTGGGCAACAGAGCAAGACTATCTCAAAAACATAAAATAAAATAAAATAAAATAACCAATTAAAAATAAAAAATAACAAAAGGTTTTATATAAATTACAAATAATTATGGCAGAGACTACATTGTATGCTTTGTTTTCTACATCATATAATGGACTTTTTAGAGTATCTGTACATGCTACATATAGGAAGAAATAGTTCTGAAGATTCTTCAGGTGACAAAGAAAATAATAACAGATGGTAACTTGGATCTACAAGAATGAATGAGGGCCACCTGAAATAGAAAATATGTGGATAAATATAAACGACTTTTTTCTTTTCTTAATTTATTTAAAGGACATATGAAGAGTTAAAGTAAAAAGTAAAGTACATATGAAAAGAAATAGTTTATTTTTAGTAAATACTTTTAGATTAGCTATAAAAACAGTAAATGACTATCATGTATTTCGATGTATTTTTTCATAACAATAACTGGCCTCTTTTATAAATTTACCACATCAAATGTATAACTGATATGTCTGATATAACAGATTGCACTCTTCCATTTGAATCTGCTTTATGGAAGAGAAGACATATATACTTGAACCAAAGGGAATTCTCATTGGATAAATCTCAAATTGGATAAATCTGTGAAAACCATCCAATTAAAAGGGCACTGAGGCTGCTTGAACATATTCTATAAATTGCAAACTCAGGTTTAAAACAGCTTTAAGTAATTCTTGATAAACGGACTTTTTATTAAATAAAACGATTTAGTTCTTTCTTCAAAGAAAGCAAAAATACACCTGAAACCTTTAGCTTCAGGCCGCTCCAAAAGCTCCATTCCTCATTGGTTGCATAACTTCCTTTTAAAGCAATTAAAATCGTGTCCAGTAAAAGCATGCATAGTTGCCCTCTTTACTATTTTTATATTCTTCTGAATAGATCAGTTACGGTTCAGAACAAATGTCATTTGAGAACTTGATTAACAATGACAGCATTGACTAGATTAAACAATAAAGAAAGATCTAAGTTCTAGCACTCTCTTATTGAAATAAAAAGAAGGAAGTATATTTGCCAGTCACAGGTCTAAGTATCTTTCAGACCTATTAAACTTCCTGAAAGTGTTTCCTAAGGACAACTCAGGAATCAATATAAAGTAGCAGAGTGGCTGCTGGCTGCTTTGTTTGCCTTCCAGAAAGCACTGTAGAAAATAAATATTTAATGGTAGACAAACCAACATGCTGAGTGTAAGACATAATAATGGCTTAGGACAGTAGACTGAAGTATTTTGTTGCTTTGAGAGATCAAGTGAATTACAATTATTCTAATGATAAAACCTTTTGAGTCTTTGCTTTATGGTTATTGTCCCTGAACCTCATCACATGCATTTAGATACTAGACTCATAATTATCCACTCTGGATCCATGAGCCTAAGGTTGAATTTCACTTTCTTTTTTCTGGTTTATCGTTTTTACGTGGAGTACAAAATAGAAGACATGTCAACAGTGTAATATGTTTTTTAAAGGTCATTCACCTTGGTTTCTGTACTAAAGTAATAGTCAGATCAGGCATCAGCTAAGAAGTCTGGGAACAGATGACCTAACGAAGGTTTGGAATCAATTTCACTGAGAAAATTTCCTCCTTTAAAAGCAGTGAATTTGTTAGTTCACTTCCTGAGAAATGCAATGGATACAAAGGAATTCTTTTATTCCCTCAGGGTTTTAACCTTTTTCTGTGCTTGATTTTCTAGAAACTTTAGGATTACTGGAGCCCAGCGGTTGTGTCTGTACAAATTATCGAGTAAGGGAATCAAGATGGACATGACTCTATGTGTGTAGAGGGGGAGGGAGGTGGCTATGAAAAGTCTCTCTTTTTAAATAACAGAACATATTTACTACATCATTATTTCTTTTCCAAATATTTTTTAGAGCAGTTTTAGGATCACAGCAAGATTGAGAGGAAGATACAGAGGTTTCCAATATATCCCTCCCCTCATGTATACATAGCCTCCCCTGTTAGCAACATGTCTTCATTATTACATCTATCTCACTGAACAAAATTGTTTTTTCAATATGCATGTATTTTCCCTTTCAAATTCTTTATTCAATAATTCGTTGTTTTGATTTCCTGGAATCCTCTTGAGATTTTCAGTTTTTTCCCTTTTTTTCACACTAGAGAAATGAATGGAGACGTAGACATGCGATGTAAGGACCAGAATTTGGAAGTCATTTAAAGCAACTAGCAAATAGAAATCATCTAAGCTATTAAGACTGATGCTGTCATATATATATTCATATATGTGACATATATATGACATATATATCATATATATGCATATATTCATATATATTTATATATATATTCTTATATATGACTATATATTACAAACCAGTAAAAAAATACATATATACACATATATATATAGATACATGACATACCTGGAAAAAGAAATATAAATGTCTAGGTCTTACTCAGTAGCCCAGACTAGAGTACAGCGGTGTGATCATGGCTCACTGCAGCCTCAACCTCAGTTGATCCTCCTGCCTCAGCCTCCCAAGTAGCTGGGACTATAGGCTTGTGCCACCACACCTGGCTATTTTTTTTTGTATTTTTTGTAGAGACAGAGTTTCACCATGTTGCCCAGGCTGGTCTGGAACTACTGGACTCAAGCAATTCACTTGTCTTGGCCTCCCAAAGTGCTGGGATTACAGGTGTGAGCCACTGCACCCGGCTTACATTTATATATGTCTATCTAATTGTATAAAGCAATCATGGGTTCAAGTTATTTACTTCATCTTGTTTCACATAAACATATCTATGTGCTACATCCTCCATTTACTTGCCATTTTAATTTGTATATGGTAATACACCATGGTTTACTTAAACATTTTAATACTATTGGGCATTTGAACTGAAGCTAATTTTCCCCCCTACAGGTAAGGCTGCAGTGAAAATTGCTTTATAAGTTCATTTTCCTTTCTCAGGGGAAGGAATGGGTAATAGGTCAAAGAGCATGTTGTAGATTACCCCCCAGAAATATGTAACCATTTTACATTTCTACCATTAACATACAAAATATACATCTGCCTTCCTCCCAAAGACTTGTCCAGGTTGGGTTTTACAAGTTAAAAAATGTCTTCCAGGCCGGGTGCGGTGGCTCAAGCCTATAATCCTAGCACTTTCAGAGGCTGAAAGGGTGGATCACCTGACATCAGGAGTTTGAGACCAGCCTGGACAACATGGTGAAACCCCGTCTCTACTAAAAATACAAAAACAGGCCTGGTGTGGTGGCAGGTGCCTGTAATCCCAGCTACTCGGGAGGCTGAGGCAGGAGAATTGCTTGAACCCGGGAGGCAGAGGTTGCAATGAGCCAAGATCGCATCATTGCACTCCAGCCTGGGTGACAGAGCAAGACACTGTCTCAAAAAAAATAATAAAAAAAAAAAAATAAAAAATGTCTTCCAGTTTAATGCATCTGTAAGGGAGTCTTCATGTGAGTTCAATTAACCTTTATTTTGATTTTTTAATAAAACTGTGATTTTTAAAAACACAATGATGTAGTCTAAATGTTCTTAACTGCAAACTGTCCATTCATCAAGTGGAAAGTGGTTATTGACTTACATAATCATTTATTTTTTCATATATTTTAGGAGAAAGCTATTATCAGGTTATATTTATAATATATTCTACACTAGAAAGTTTTCTTTATAGCATTTTTATTTTACATTTTGTTGCATGAAAGTTAAAAAATTTAAATATGTTCAATTAATCCCCCCGGCTTCTGGTAACAACCTTTGTTTTCTGCAGTGATTAGAAATGCATGTTCCCCAGGTTGGGCAACATAGTGAGACTGTGTCTCCACAAACAATTAAAAAATTAGCCAGGCATGGTGATGCATGCCTGTAGTCACAGCTACGTGGGAGGCTGAGATGGGAGGATTGCTTGACCCTGGGAGATTGAGGTTGCAGTGAGCCATGATCACACCACTGCAATCCAACCTGGGCAACAGAGCGAGACACTGTCTCAAAAAAGAAAATAAAAATGCATGTTCTTTTTCCCATATGAGATAGACACACCACTCTTCCGTTTTTAAAAAAGTGCTGTTACTTTTTGATGCAGCTGGAATTTATTATACTGTTTGTTTCCGTGTATTTATGTATCTAACATGATTTTTTTTCCAGCCTGTTAGCCAACTATTTGGAAGACAATTTATTATGTGGTTTTCCCCTGCCCTATAGGTTGGATTCTTTTTTCAGACTGTGATAACTCAAGACCATATGATTTTGATCATTGTTGCAGTGTGTTCAGTTTTCGAAGTTTGCTGAGTTCACCCTTATTAACAATGAAAATGTTTTGATAATTTCATCCATTTATTTTTCACTATCAGTTCTCACAGAATTTGTAACTGCAATAAATTTATGTATTAAACATTTTTAATTGATGTTTTATTTAATCTCTCCAAAAAAGAATGTAGCATAGTTATTTAGGTATGTTTAGCTTTTTTTCATTATAATTTAATCAACTTATTTTTCTTCAACTTTTAAGTTCTGAATACCTGTGCAGGATGTGCAGGTTTGTTATATAAGCACACGTGTGCCACGGTAGTTTGCTACACAGACCTGCACAGATCAACCCATCTCCTAGGTATTAAGCCGGGCATCCATTAGCTATTCTTCCTGACATTCTCCCTCCCACCATCCCACCTTCTTCGAGAGGCCCCAGTGTGTGTTGTTCCTGCCCATGTGTCTATGTGTTCTCATGGTTCAGCTCCCTCTTATAAGTGAGAACATGCGGTGACCGGCTTTCTGTTCCTGTGTTAGTTTGCTGAGGATAATGGCTTCCACCTCCATTCATGTCCCTGCAAAGGACATGATCTCATTCCTTTTTATGGCTGCATAGTACTCCATGGTGTATATATACATTTTCTTTATCCATTCTATTGTTGATAGGTGTCCAGGTTGATTCTATGTCTTTGCTATCGTTAATAGTGCCACAATGAATATACGTGTACACGTATCTTTTTATTTATTTTTACACATGCATGTATCTTTGTAAGACAATAATTTCTATTCCTTTGAGTATGTACCCAATAATGGGATTGCTGAATCAAGTGGTATTTCTGCCTTTAAGTCTTTGAGGAATCACCACACTGTCTTCCACAATGGTTGAACTAATTTACACTCCCACCAACAGTGTAAAAGTGTTCCTATTTCTCCACATCCTCTCCAGCATCTGTTGTTTTTTGACTTTTTAATAATAGCCATTCTGACTGGTGTGAGATGGTATCTCATTGTAGTTTTGATTTGCATTTCTCTAATAATCAGTGCGTTGAGCTTTTTTTTTATGTTTGTTGGCTGCATGTTTTCTGAGAAGTGTCTGTTCATGTCCTTTGCCCACTTTTTAAGGTGATTGTTCATTTTTTTCTTGTAAATTGTTTAAATTCCTTGTAGACTCTGGATATTAGACCTTCGTCAGATGAATAGATTGCAAAATCTTTCTCCCATTCCATAGGTTGTCTGTTCACTCTGGTGACGGTTTCTTTTGCTGTGTAGAAGCGCTTTAGTTTAATTATATACCATTTGTCAATTTTTGCTTTTGTTGCAATTGCTTTTGGCATCTTTGTCAGGGAATCTTTGTCTGTCCCTTCAATCAATTTTTTTAAAAAACACATCTGTTTCAAGTTAATTTTATTGCTAGGTATTGAATTTATTATTGATATCATAAATTCTGTACTCTAGTTTTGTATAAGAATTTTTTTTGTTTGATTCTGCTGACATTTTAAGTATGCAACCATGTAATATGTAAAACACATTTAAATCTTTCTACATTCTCTGTTTAATGATAGCGGTGGCAGGGGTACCCTCTGTATGTTTCTGTTTTTTAAGTAAATTGGCTCAAGTGTTTCTGACTTGTGTTTCTTCGTTGCATTTACTTTCTTTTTCTTTTTCTTTTTTTTTTTTGACAGAGTCTTGCTTACTCACCAGGCTAGAGTGCAGTGGTGCGATCTTGGCTCACCGCAACCTCTGCCTCCTGGGTTCAAGCGATTCCCCTGCCTCAGCCTCTTGAGTAGCTGGGGCTACAAGTGTGCACCACCACACCTGGCTAATTTTTTGTATTTTAGGAGAGATGGGTTTTCACCATGTTGGCCAGGATGGTCTCGATTTCCTGACCTCGTGATCTGCTGCCTTAGCCTCCTGAAGTGTTGGGATTACAGGCGTGAGCTGCTGCACCTGGCCAAGAGATTTTTTTAACAACAGATTATACAATTAATTCTGGTTCTTTTCATTAAAAATTTTCTTTATTTTAAAAGTTATATATTATTTTTGAACTATACATCTGGGGTTGAAACACAAAAGTAAATCAAATGCAGAACTCCAAAGAGCAGAGTTATAAGAAGGCAGTATATTTGGTGGTTCAGAGGTCAGACTGACCTGGATTTCAATCCTAATCCTGTTATTTATTAGCTTTGTGACACTGGGCATATTTATAACCAGACTGGGTTTCAACTTCATGACTTATAAAATGAATATAATAATATCTACCTGCTGGGCACCATGGCACATGACTATAGTCCCAGCTACTGAGGAGGCCAAGGTGGGAGGATCACATGAGTCCAGGTGTTTGAGGTCAGCAGCAGCCTTGGAAACATAGCAAGACCTGTCTCTTAGAAAAAGAAGAAGAATGGAATAATAATATCTACCTAATAGAGATGTTATGAATATTTACACAATTAATATATGTAAAGTGTAAAATGTCTAAAATCGTGCATGGTACACAGTCAAGGTTGGTATTATTTTTAGAATCATAATTAATCTTAATATCTCATAATTTTAATCAAGAAATCTTTGAATCCATGATACATATTGATGTGGTTAGGCTTTGCATCCCCACCTAAATCTCATCTTGAATTCTCATCCCCAGGTGTTAAGGGAAGAACCTGGTGGGAGGTGACTGGATCATGGAGGCGTTTTCCTCCATGCTATTCTCATGGTAGTGAGTGAGGTCTCATGAGACATGATGGCATTTCCCCTGGTTGCACTTACTTTTCTCTTGCCTGTCGCCATGTAAGACATGCCTGCTTCCCCTTCCACCATGATTGTAGGTTTCCTGAGGCCTCTGCAGCCATGCAGAACTGTGAGTCAATTAAACCTCTTTCCTTTATAAATTACTTAGTCTCAGATAGTATGTTTACAGTAGTTTTGACAAACACTAAAGGACTTCACAAGGTTCATTAGTGCTGACTCAGGTGCCTCTACTCTGTTGCACTTTAACTGATTCCTATTCCATCAGGGAGATTAAGCTTCTTACAATTCCATGTTGAATGAGCATAGGACTTAGGAAGACCTGAAGATTCTACTTCAGAAGATTGGGGTGATTATTAGATTAAATCAAATCAAATAATATATGTGGAAGCTACTAGCAAAATATCTGGCACATAGATCTCAAATAAAAGCTGGTTGCCTTCTGCTCTTTTTTCCTCTCTATGGCAACCTTTTAGCATCCACAGGGACTTCTGCCAACCTATTCGAGCCTTTCATTCTTGGTGCTGTCGAGGAGTACTCACCATACACAGCCAGTGGCTACCAAGATCTATTTGTGTTAGGACTCAAAACACACCCCCAAAATAAAGGCCTCTGAAACAGTCTTAGAAGCAAAACTTCTTTTTCTAATTTTCTCCTGTCTTCTTGTCTAAGACTAAGACTTGTCTAAGACTAAGGTCCCATTCTCCTTCAGGCTTGCCATAGAAACTAGAATCCCTCTTCCCCAAAGCGGGTCATACAAATGAGAACCTCTTTGCCCCAAAGCCAGCCATAAAAACCTAAAAATATTACTCTAATTTTCCCTGCAGCTTTCTGTGTAAAACCTGGTCATAAAAAAATTATCTGAGCTACCTTAATTATAGGCCGTACGATCCCCATGCCAGAGAGGGTCCTACCCTACGTGCAAAAGAAAAAAATACATACTCAGAGAGATGGGCTGATGCAGTCTGGCTGTGTCCTCACCCATATCTCACCTTGAATCGTAATAATCCCCATGTGTCAAGGGCGGGGCCAGGTTGAGATAATTGAATGATGGGGGCAGTTCCCCTATATTGTTTTTGTGGTAGTGAATAAAACTCACGAGATCTGATGGTTTTATAAATGGGAGTCCCCCTGCACAATCTCTCTTGCCTGCTGCCATGTAAGACATGCCTTTGCTTCTCTTTTGCCTTCTGCCATGATTGTGAGGCCTCCCCAGCCATGTGAAATCCTGAGTCCATTTATCATCTTTCTTTACAAATTTCCCAGTCTCGGTTATGTTTTTATTAGCAGCATGAGAACAGACTAATACACAGGCCTTACTATCCAAGCTTACTGTCTAATCAGGCCTTCCTGTGTTTCCCTACTTTGTCTATTAACATTAGAAAGTACCCTTTTTGTCCAGTTATATTTCTACATGGCTGTCTGTACTTTATTAAACCTAAACATAAAAATAATTTCCAGGCTGGGTTCGAGGACTCATGCCTATAATCCCAGCACTTCGGGAGGCTGAGGTGGGGGAATCCTTTGAGCCCAGGAACTCGAGACCAGCCTGGGCAACATAGCTAGACCCTGTCTCTACTAAAAATAAAATAATTAGCAGATTGTTCATTCCTGTGGTCCCAGCTAGTTGGGAGGCTGAGGTGGGAAAATCCCTTGAGTCCAGGAGGTCAAGGCTGCAGTGAGTTGTGATTACACCACTGCACTCCAGCCTGGGTGACAGAGAGACCCTGTCTCAAACAAAAACAAACAAAAAAAGATAATTTTCTCTGTATCTTTGGGTCTTTATTCTAAAGGCTCTCATGTACTTGTTAATAAAATTTATATACCTTTATTCCAATTAATCTGTCTTTTATGAGTTGATTTTTAAGCAAATCTTCAGAGGACAAAGGGGGTATTTTCCTTGTACCCCTACAATGGGCACCTGTATCTGGTGATCATCATTTTTTAAACTTAAAATTCTGCTGCAAATATAGACAAAGGACAAAAGATAAAATAAAAAACCTATGGACAACATCTATAACAAAATTAGGTGATGAAGTGTGCCCACGAACCCTAGAACATAAGGAATTGAGGAAAGCCACAGACAGATACAAGGGCTAGGTGGTATCAGCAACTGTATAATAGAAAGTGGAGGGAAGTTATGAGACACTGATAAATCTGATAATCTCAAAACAGCAAGCAGGCAATTGCTGGAAAGCTTGGAGGTTCCACTTGGGAACAGCAGCTGAAACTGGAAAAAGTTTTGCATACTCCAAAGTCAGGGGAATGCAAAGTGTCTGAGGGGCACAATGAATGTTCAAAACTAACCACCTAAATTTCCACTCCTGGACAAGCACTGCACAGAGAAGAAACTTCGTGGAAAAGAATGCTCATCGTATGGAACTGGGACAACAGAGACCAAGGAAAGACGGAGTCCAGATGAAAGCAACGAAAGAAAACAGTCTGACCATCTCAGAAAATAAGCCGCGATTACCGGGTGTGGTGGCTCACGCCTGTAATCCCAGCACTTTGGGAGGCTGAGGTGGGTGGATCACAAGGTCAAGGAGATCAAGACCATCCTAGCTAACACAGGTGAAACCCCGTTTCTACTAAAAATACAAAAAATTAGCCGGGCGTGGTGGCGGGAACCTGTAGTCCCAGCTACTCAGGAGGCTGAGGCAGAATGGCGTGAACCTGGGAGGCAGAGCTTGCAGTGAGCCAAGATCACACCACTGCATTACAGCCTGGGCGACAGAGCGAGATCCGTCAAAAAAAAAAAAAAAAAAAAAAAAAGTAAGCCCCAATAGTTTTAAACACAACACAAACACAACAAAAAAAGAGAGTGATCAAGTTGTTAAATTGGAAATGCTTTCCCAAATCCTACCTCCTCCTGAAAGTTTAAGAAGATTATTTCATATTTTTTTAAATGACCAAAAAACTACCAAGATTAAATCTCATACAAAATTACTGTCAGGAAAGAAGAGAAGAAACTGGAAAACATCCCCACAGACAATGCCAAAGATGCTAAAGAGACATACCTACAGAACAGATGCAAACCATTACTTATTATTTCAACGTATGCTAGAAGACGTTAAAGAAATCATCCAAGATATGAAAAAACAAGAAAAATGAGATTTGGGAAATATCAGAAATGAGGTGATAGATATACTTAGGAAAAAGACATAGAAACAATAGTCAAAAACAGACACTAGGCCAAGGAAAAAGACATAGAAACATGGTCAAAAACAGAGACTAGGCTGAGGAAAAAGATGTAGAAACACTAGTCAAAAATAGAGACTAGGCTGGGTGCAGTGGCTCATGCCTGTAATCCCAGCAGTTTGAGAGGCTGAGGCGGGAGGATCCTCTGAACCCAGTAGTTCAAGAACCCAATAGTTCAAGACCAGCCTGAGCAACAAGTGAGACCCTATCTCTTAAACAAACAAACAAACAAACAAACAAAAAAACTAAACTGAAAGCAATGGAAGAATAAATACAGAGAATACCTTAAGAAGAGAAGATGAAAGAGAAAAACATTTTTTTAATTGAAGGAAAGTAATAAAAAGGGCTTGAGAGAAAGAAACAAACTTAGAGACAGGCAAAACAGATATACAAAAATATGTTTAACAAGAGTTTCTCAAGAAGAAAAACCAAAGCAAGGCACAGAAGGACTACCAAAAAACTATAATCAAGAACATTTTCTTCAAATTAACAATATATGTATTTGAAGCTACATGGTGAAAGGTTATACTACATACCTGGAAAATCTGACCCAGGACTAGTAACACCAAAACATATTATAATGAAATTACTAGTTAAAAAAATATTTTTCAAGACAGTGTCTCTCTCTGACCCCCAGGCTGAAGTGCAGTGGTGTGATCACAGCTCACTGCAGCCTTGACGTCCTGAGCTCAAGTGATCGTCCCACCAAAATTACACATTTTAAAGGGGAAAAAAATTATTTTGGGCATCCAGACAAAAAAAAATCCACTTATAAAGGAAAAAAAATCAGATTTGCCATCAATTTTTTTTAACAGCAATGATTTAGATGAAAAATGGAGTAATATATTTAAGATATTTAATGAAACAAAATATGACTCAGTAGTTTTCCAAATAAAGGCAGCATACAAAATGTAATCACTGTGCAAAAATTCAGGGAATATTGTTTCCACGAACACTTCCTGAGGCATCTACTTGACAAAAAACTTTCATAAGACAACCATATATGGTGTATCACATTTATTGACCTGTGTATGTTAAACCATCCCTGCATTCCTGGTATGAAACCAACTTGATGATGGTGTATTATCTTTTTGATATGCTATTGTATTTGGTTAGCTAGTGTTTTGTTGAGAATCCTTTTGTTGAGGATTTTTGCATCTATCTTCATCAGGGATATTGGTCTGTAGTTTTCTTTTTTTGTTATGTCATTTCCTGGGTTTGGTATTAGGGTAATACTGGCTTTACAGAATGATTTAGGGAGGATTTTCTCTTTCTCTATCTTTTGGAATAGTTTCCATAATGTTGGTACCAGTTCTTCTTTGAATATCTGATAGAATTCAGCTGTGAATCCATCTGGTCCTAGATTATTTTTTCTTGGCAATTTTTCTTATTACTGTTTCAGCCTCACTACTTGTTACTGTTCTGTTCAGTTTCTGATTTATTTTTATTTCTGGTTTAATATAGGAGGGTTGTATATTTCCGGGAATTTATCCATCTCCTCTAGGTTTTCTAGTTTGTCCACATAAAGGTGTTCATAGTAACCTTGAATAATCTTTTGTCTTGGAAGACAAAATGGGGTGCAGGAGGGATGGTTTTGGCCTAAACTGTTTCAGCTCAGATCATTAGGCATTAGTTAGATTTTCATAAGGAGCATGTAACCTAGATCCCTTGTATGTGCAGTTCTCAAAAGGGTTCACACTCCTATGAGAACCTAATGCTACCGTTGATCTGACTAGAGGTGGAGATCAGGTGGTAATGCTTGCTTGATGCCGTTCATCTCCTGCTGTGTGGCCGGGTGACTGACAGGCCAAAGACCAGTGGCAGTCCCGGGGTTGGGGATCTCTGATCTAAAGAACTAATTCCATAAAAGAGAAACTGAGATCAAGTTAGGTCAAATCAATGAAAACCTATCTAGATGTCAAAGCTAAGTCTTCTAAATCCAATTTGTGTCCTCAGTTCTGGAGGGATAATGATATTTTTGTGTTTTAGTCTCTAAGATTTGCAGATAATCAGTTTGCAAATTAGTGAAGATTCACCATAATTCTGTAGGTACTTGATATGGTTTGGCTCTGTGTCCCCACACAATTCCATCTTGAATTGTCATCCCCACGTGTTGAGGGGGGGATGGTGGGAGGTGATTGGGTCATAGGGGCGGTTTCCCCCATGCTGTTCTCATGATAGTGAGGGAGTTCTCACAAGATCTGGTAGCGTAAAAATGGCAGTTTCCCCTGCCCTCTCTGTCTCTTCTGCTGCCTTGTAAAGAAGGTACTTGCTTCTCCTTTGCCTTCTGCCATAACTGTAAGTTTCCTGGTGCCTCCCCAGCCATGCAGAACTCTGAGTCAATTAAACCTCTTTCCTTTATAAATTACCCAGCCTCAGGCAGTTCTTTATAGCAGTGTGAAAATGGACTAATACAGTCCTCAAAAAGAGATCAGAAGTATACTTAGCCAAAATAGACCAATGTTTGGTAGTGTTAAGGGTCCATCCTGGATTTCTCAGTGTTCTAGATGCCTGAAAGTAAGATTGTCTTACTTTTAGTTAACCAATCAGGCATTAATTTATAATGCTGGCACACTGCAATGTGGTTTAGGCATAGTTAGTCTGTGCTCACTATACAGAGAAAATAACGAGGCTAATATTTTCAGTGGCCCTTTCCTGAAATGCCAGCCCATGTTTAGAAGCATGATTATATTTTGAGGAATGCTTATGTGACAACATGAGGGCTAACGCCTGTTGTTCATTTAGTTTATGGTTCTCTTCCTACATTATTATGATTTGCAAACATTTCTTAGAGCATGGAACGCTTTGGCCTGCTTGACTGCATCCCACTTGCAAATGGGGAGGATTTCAGAGTCAATCATGAATCAGGAACTATGAATCAAGGCCAAAAATTGCAAAAGGAATGAACTGGGGATCAGTTAGTACATCAGGCCTGGATGTGGCCTGGTGTCAGCACAGAAAGACTGAGTCCACATGGCTTCCTGACTCTTTGCACTCTTTTTAGGTGATCACTGGGCCCAATCAACAGGGCCCAAGGGGGAACAGAGCAAACTGGAAGGCTGCTGGCAGTGGAAGCTCTCTTAGGGCTTTTATTTGGTCAAGAGAACAAGGCCAGGGGCATAATTTAAAAGCAAATTCAAAAGGTCTAAGTAAAAAAAAAAAAAAAAAAAGTTAAGTAGACTGTGGTAGTCTCAAAGGTATGAAGCCTCAAAGCCACAAACTTGTTATTAATATTTGTCATGAAGCAGTAAATACTTTGAAATTGAAAATATATCCCCTTTTTAAGGAAAGACTCAATCTGACTGGAGTAAAGCCTGACCAAGCCCAAATGTCACACAGTTATGAATCACTGTCCAGAGTGGATTATGCAGACGAGTAGTTTCTTTAGCCATGACATTTTAAGCAAAGTAAACATTTTCAAAGTGGTTGCATAACAAACTGGTGGTACTATATTTTTCTTAATTTCTTCCTAATATGAGGAGGCCCACGGCAGAATTTCAGGACAACTTGTTTGTGTGTGAACTAAAATAATTTTGGCATCATGTTATAAGAACTGTTCCTTCTAGAGAGTCTATAAATGGAATAGGACTGTTGAAGATGCCTTCCATGGTACAGGGAGATCGAAGAGTTTTTCAAACTCTCGCAGGTCATTTTGATGAGAGGAAGCTATATTTCTTCATTTTTTCTACTGCTTTGAACTTGCAACAAAAAACTCCTTTCTTGAGATACTTAAAAATCTTCATATTTTGCCATAAGAACCTTCTTTTTTTTTTTTTGAGATGGAGTCTCACTGTGTCGCCCAGGCTGGAGGGCAGTGGCGCAATTTTGGCTCACTGCAAGCTCCACCTCCCAGTTTTAGGCCATTCTCCTCCCTCAGCCTCCCTAGTAGCTGGGACTACAGGTGCCCTCCACCATACCCAGCTAATTTTTTGCATTTTTAGTAGAGATGAGGTTTCACCAAGTTAGCCAGGATGGTCTCGATCTCCTGACCTCATGATCCGCCTGCCTCAGCCTCCCAAAGTGCTGGGATGACAAGGTGTGAGCCACCATGCCTGGCCGGCATGAGAACATTTCTATTCTGTTAGTCACCTTCTGGAACATTAAGAAGACAGTCCAGGGCCAGGCGCAGTGGCTCATGCCTGTAATCCCAGCGCTTTGGAAGGCTGAGGTGGGCAGATAACTTGAGCTAAGAAGTTGGACACCAGCCTGAGCAACATGGTGAAATCCCATCTCTATAAAAAAAATACAAAAAGTAGCTGGGCATGGTGGCACATGACTGCATTCCCTGCTACTTTGGAGGATCAACTGAGCCCAGGATGTTGAGGCTGCAGTTGAGCCATCATGATACCTCTGCACTCCAGCTTGGATGACAGAGTGAGATCATGTCTCAAAAATAAGAAAATAAAAAAGGAGGCCAGGTGCGGTGGCTCACACCTGTAATCCCAGCACTTTGGGAGGCTGAGGCAGGTGCATCATGAGGTCAGGAGTTTGAGACCGGCCTGGCCAACGCAGTGAAACCCCTTCTCTACTAAAAATACAAAAATTAGCTGGGCGTGGTGGCAGGCACTTGTAATCTCAGCTACTTGGGAGGCTGAGGCAGGAGAATCGCTTGAACCTGGGAGGGAGAGGTTGCAGTCACCCGAGATTGTGCCACTGCACTCTGGCCTAGGTGACAGAGCTAGACAACATCTCAAAAAAAAAAAAAAAAAAAAAAAAAGAAAGGAAAGAAAATTAAATAAACAAGAGGAGAGTCCAGTTGGGTCTTCAAGTCCACTGAGAAAAAAAATAGATAATCCAGAACCTGGGAGTTACTGGTAAATAAATCAGGACCATTCACTGCTCTCACGTTTTCACTTTCTTGTTATGCAGCCATTGCTATAGCTGGTCAGTTTGGGTATCTTACCACGCACGTCTCACCATCTTTGGATACAAGAATTAAAAGTCATAGGCCAGGCTCGGCTGCTCACTCCTGTAATCCCAGCACTTTGGGAGGCCGAGGCGGGTGGATTACCTGAGGTTGGGGGTTCAAGACCAGCCTGACCAACATCGGGAAACCCCATCTCTACTAAAAATACAAAACAGCTGAGCACGGTGGTACATGCCTGTAGTCCCAGTTATTTGGGAGGCTGAGGCAGGAGAATTGCTTGAACCTGGGAGGTGGAGGTTGTGGTGAGCCGAGATCGTGCCATTGCTTTCCAGTCTGGGCAACAAAAGCAAAACTCCGTCTCAAAAAAAAAAAAGAAGAATCATATGACTATGTGTAATATACATATTCTCTTCACAAAAACAAAGAAAAGGTCATCGACAGTATCACAAAATTCCAGCATTCTGGGACTTTGCCAGAGATTACCGCAACTTCTGACAATGCTCCAGCACCTGTCTAATGAGTGCTCACTAGAAAATTTCTGGAATGTTGTATAAAGCAACTGTGTTTACCTCTGCGGCAAGGGATTTGTGGAGATGTTCATGTTTTACCATGAGCATATTTGACTTTCAGAAGTGTATCGGAAGAAGCTGCCGTCTTTCCACACTTCTATTTACAGGCAATCCTTGATCTCATTATGCTGTTATAAGACCGGTCCCCGTCTGGGTGAGTAACCTCCTCAAGTTGAGTTTTATTACGATACTTTTGCTTTTTTGGCCAGGCACGGTGGCTCACGCCTGTAATCCCAGCACTTTGGGAGGCCACGTCTGGAGAATTGCTTGAGCCCAGGAGTTCAAGACCAGGACGGGCAACACAGTGAGACCCCGTCTCTATTAAAAAAAAAAAGAAGAAGAAAAAAACTTCTAGTTTTATTCACAGTCCCTAGGAAAAATAGCCACATGAAGTTCCTTATGGTATTCTAATAGTATACTGTCATTTTCCATTTTGTAGTCTTGAATTGAAAATGAGTGACAAAAATTTTTCTTAAAATTCAGAGCTAGAAAAAGTTTTTCTTCCTTTGAGAAACTAACAGCCTCTTTTGAAAATGACAATTATGTAAGCGCTTGGGGTACCTGGGGCTCAGGAAGCTCAGTGTTTTAATTTGTTGCTCAATAGTACGTTTACTGTTACCTGTATGCTTTTCCGGGAATCCCATTTTATACTAAAAATACTTACACTTTGAAATATTTATTTTTAAAATATACTGTTCCTGTCTTTTAAAGATGTTCAACTCCTTTCTCAATGAGATGGTGGCATAAGGAAACATAAATTAAAAAAAAGGGACCCGGATTGTGAACAAAGGCAATGACTCCATGGAGTTCCCCTTGAGAATTAAGGCCTGGAATACTTCTTTCATTTCTTATTGAATGCAACTTTGGGAAAGTTAGCTGGAAGCCCTACCCAAGGGAGATGTCACTGCTAATCAAATTGTAAGGAATTTGCTAATTCATCGTTTTCACCACACTCATGTAAGAGTTTTATGTACCAAAGTTTTCTTTTTTAGACAAACTAGAGAAGAAATAGGGTCAAAATCATCTATTGAACATTTTTTTTTTTTTGAGACGGAGTTACGCTCTTGTTGCCCAGGCTGGAGTGCAATGGCGAGATCTCGGCTCACCGCAACCTCCGCCTCCCAGGTTCAAGAGATTCTCCTGCCTCAGCCTCCCTAGTAGCTGGGATTACAGGTATGTGCTACCACGCCCCGTTAATTTTTGTATTTTTAGTAGAGACAGGGTTTCTCCATGTTGGTCAGGCTGCCCTCGAACTCCCAACCTTGGGTGATCCACCCACCTTGGCCTCCCTAAGTGTTGGAATTACAGGCGTAAGCCACCATGCCTAGCCAATCATTTATTTTATCTATAAGTGAAATTTATTCACAGAAAAACTTTAGTCATTCCTGATGGCAAAACTTCATGTGGTAAAACATTTTAAAATATTAGAATGGGTTCTGTTATTTATATGGCTCAAAATCCAAAAAAAGTACAAAATTGTATTTAGTAACAAATGTCTCTTCCAATGCTGCCCTTTAACTATCCAACTCCCATCTCAAGACACAACCAATATTATCTGCTTCTGGTATATCTCTCCAGGTATTTTATGGGTTTTTGTTTGGTTTTCTTTTGACACAGGGTCTTGCTCTGTCACCAGGTTACAATGCAGTGGCACAATCATGGCTCACGGTGGCCTCAACCTCTTGGACTCAAGCCATCCTCCCACCTCAGCCTCCAGAGTAGCTGGGACTACAAGCGCATGCCACCATGCCCAGCTAATTTTTGTATTTTTTATAGAGACAGGTTCTAAGTTGCCCAGGCCAGTCTCAAACTCTTAGGCTCAAGTGATCCTCCCCCTTAGACTTCCCAAAGAGCTGGGATTAAAGGTGCAAGCCACCATGCCTGGTGGCTTATGCTTATTTTATGCTTATACAAACATATCTATATATGTATCCATACAAGTTTGTATCATTTCCTCCTTTTTAGTAGAAATTGTAGCATACTATTAGGTAATTGTTTTGTGTTAATAAATGCACATGATATATACTGAAGATCATCTCATAAAAGTACAAAGAGCTTTCTCATTCTTTTTAAAAGCTTTCATAGGATTTCATTTTATGCCTGTATCATGATTTACCAGTCCTTTACTAAAGAGTATTTGTATTTAAAAAATATCTTATTATAAACAATGCTGAAATAAATAAGGTTGTAGATACATACCATTTCTGCTGTGTGTTGTAAGATAATCTCCTTTTTTTTTGAGACAGAGTTGCGCTGTGTTGCCCAGGCTGGAGTGCAGTGTCACAATCTCAGCTCACTGCAAACTTCGCTTCCTAGGTTCAAGGGATTCTCCTGCCTCAGCCTCCCAAGTAGCTGGGATTACAGGCGCCTGCTATCACGCCTGGCTAATTTTTGTATTTTCAGTTGAGACAGGGTTTCACCATGTTGGCCAGGCTGGTCTCGAACTCCTGACCTCAAGTGATCTGCCTGCCTCGGCCTCCCAAAGTGCTGGCATTGCAGGCATGAGTCACCATGCCACCACGCAGGGCCAAGAGAAACTCTTATATGTATATTTGCAATATTGTTAGGTATCCTGACCTTCCCCCTATGGAGGTCATTATAATTTACATTTACATTTTCATTGTGACTGTTTGTCTATACTTTTACCAACACTGTGATTATCAAACTTTCTAATCTTTGACAATCTGATAAGTGGAAAAATGGTTTCTCAATATAGTTTCAATTTGCATTTTCTCACAGAGGAAAAAACATTGAGCCAACTTTTTATTTTTTTATTTTTTAGGATAAAGAGCCACAAAGTTATGTGAGTTATTATTTTATCCTTAATATTGCTCCTAGAGTCTGTAGCAGGTCAGCATCAGAGTTCAGAGATCAGGAACATGGCAACATGCCCAGAACCAAGATGAAAAAAGAAGCCAGTAAGACCCCAATTCCTGAATATTTGCCTTGAGGAGTCCCTGAAGATGTCCCTAGAAGTTAACTTCTGTTTTTATGTGGAGACAATTAGAGGCTAAGTTTCAGATTCCCCAATGCCTGCATAAGTAGCTCTAATTATTTAGCAGAGTATAGTATTTTTCCCCCTTCAAACCATCTGATACAAAAATGAAGTAAAACAGGTTCTATATTTATAGATATAACTAAGTCACACAATAGGATTGTGGGGTTTAGACCAAATCATCTAGGTCACATCAGGGTTATAAAGATTAAATGATATGTTTAACACAAGAACTATTCTGCTTAGGCATAGAGGCTTGTTGCTAATTAGCATAATTGCCTCGTGACTTGCAGAAACTATGTCAGCGTTTTGTTTTGTGTGCTTTTTCATAGGGAGACTCATCTGGTGGTGTTACATACTATATCTATTTAAAATTAATCACATGCCTTTCCTAACAACAGGGCTCATGCTAGTTGCATCTATCTTTACAACAGGGATTTTTGAAGCAAATGAGAGGTGTCATTATGTAATGGAATTAAAAAAGAAGATTAGGAGTTAGGCTGGCTGGGTTAGCACTTGCCCTCACTGGATGTGTAACCTTGTGCTAGTCAGTTGACCTTTCTGAGCTTCAATTCCTCATTTGAATAATGGAGATAATCTGACCTATATACCCCTGGGTTTTGTAGTCAGGAAATAATGGATCACTGTACATGTGAAAAGTCTTTACAACTATCAATGGCAAGACATCTGTCAGTTATTCTAATATTCATGGTATAGAAAACTGTGAAATACAGCGTCCTTAGGTCTCTTCTCCAAAAGAGTTCACTTGTCTTTAAAAGCTTTTAGCAAACTACAATCCAGGTAATTAAAAAGGAAATATTAAAATTTTGTTCTCAGGTTGTCTGACATTTCATAGTTCAGTAATGTGACATCTCTCAAAGGCAGAATAGCATCTTCGGACAAGTTTTCTATTAAAAATATGCTTTATACAAGAAAATATTTTACAGACCTAAAAGACAGCTGTGGATGAAATTTGCTCAGTTTAGCAAAGAGCAACGACTATGTTTGTGTTTGGAGAAAAGTAGGTCGAGCCTAGTTTATCTCCCTGGGGTTCTAGACTCCTTTCCACGTTGTATCTCAAGCTCTAACAGCTGGAAAGCTACTTTCTTTAACCTTTAATACACACTTGGCTAGTAAACTTGCTAGAAGCATGAAGATAATACAGACTGCGAATCATCCCTTCTAAGAGACAATCCCGACTCCCTCCTTGCAAGCTTCCGCCCTGATAATTCTGCAACCGCCCCACCTTTTATACGCCCCGCGGTGAGAGGCCCCTCGGCTTGCAGGTGGCCAGAGGCAAGCAGGAGGCAGATCCCCCACCTACCGCGGCCCGGCCTGGGCCCCAGCGCTGGGTGCGGCGGAGCCCCGGGCTGCTGCGGAGACGAGTGTGGTCCCGGGACGCGCCGTGCAGCCAGGTGCGCAGGCGGCAGTGGCATCCGCGGAGCCCCGCGTCGCACGTGGCAACAGGTGCAGCGCTGTCCCGGGCGGGCGCCGCGGGGCGTGGGGCGCGTCCGCACTTAGCCCGGGAGCGCGCGGAGCGTCGGGATTGGGACCCGGGAGCGCGAGCGGAGGGCGGGAGCGGCCGAGCGGAGTCCAGCGCCCCGAGGTACGGCCTCGCACGTCATTCAGGTTCCCCGAGGGCGGCACCCTGGGACGGCGGCTGGCCTTGGTCTCCCGCAGCGAGCCGCTGGAGGGGAGCCTTCGGAAGGAGCCGCCCCGGCTTGGGGCGGGAGGCCGGAGTACGGCTATTTACAAGTTTCCCGAACTCCCCGCCCTGCTCCACCCCCTGGCGGCCCCGGAGGCGGGGAGGCGGGGAGGCCGGGGAGGCCGGGGCTCGGGTTCCCGCCTGGTAGCCGCCGCCGGCGTGGGGTGGTGCCGCGCCGCGCGCCCCCAGGTGCAGACGCCGCCCCCGAGACCTCCGGGGCGGGTTCGCGGCGACCCCGCCAGTGGTCCAAAGGGCGCCCGCGCTCCCCGCCTTTGCGTCTCAGCTCCCGGAGCGCTTGAAGGAGCTGCGGGTAAGTGCGCGATGGAGTCTGTTCCCGCTGCCCCGCGGCCGAGGTGGAGAGGGGACAGGCGAGCGCGCCGCTCAGGGTGACCGGACCAGTCCTCGGGGAGGGGAGGGGGCGCTCCAGGAGTCTGGGGGCCTAAGCTGGTGGGTAAAGAGGGCGGCAGCGCCGGCGGAGCGGAGGCAGGTCTCACGTGGGCTAGCGCAGAACCTGCGGAAGGGACGGATGCGGATCTGTTCGCTGTCACCTTGAAAGTGACCGAGGGGCTTGACTGTGAACTTACGCCGCCCACCCGGGCCCGGCGGTCCCAGCCTTCTCGCTGGGCCGCTTCTCAGCAGAAGCAATAGGGGCCGAGAAAGTGGGTGGAATAGGGTTGCTGCAGGTCCCAAAGACCCCTCGCGGCGCCTCGCTACTTTCTGCAGCTCGTTTGCACTTTTTCACGCTCTAGAAAAATCTACTCTTAATTAAGGTGGCCTTATTGAGTACTCTGTAGTGTTTAGTAGACTTAGGTGTTTCCTGACGAACGTTTTTGGTTTTTGAAGACGTACTCCTTTCTACCAAGTTGTTTGTTGATTTTGACTTGGAGTAATTTGGGACTAGGAAGGAAGAGGTTAATTTTTCATTTAGCCTGCGTAGTTACACATACTCTGTTAAATACTGTTTATTTGAAGTAGTCAGTGTTCTAAGAAAGGAAATCCAGTGTGTTTTGTTTGTTTCAGTGAAACCAAAGTCTTAGGCAAAACGGTGCGTGAAAGCTTTCAAGTTTTGCCAGGTGCAGGTGATCGGAAGTCAATCATCACTAAATCACAGCGCTGGGGCTGGAGGGTGGGAGTGGGGGTGTTACCAGTGAGTTTCAGGAGGAAGGGAGGCAATGCAGGAGGGAGGGGATTAAAAAACAGTCATTGCTTCCTGAGAACCAGTGACCTCTTTAAGGAGGGTATATACAAGATAACAGTGCATGGACAACTTTAAAAGGAACTGCATAAACGGAATTGCAATTCTGTAGACAAATTTCTTTTTCAGGGATGATTAGGGCAGGAAATGATGCACAACTTAAATTAAAATGATGATGTCCCGTTAGTACAGTGCTTTCCAGTGTAGGAAGTGCCGTTACGGATTTTTTTTCATAAGCAATATATTCCATTAGGAAAGCTATACAAAGAAAAGATTAGAACTACATGCTTATCCTTAAAACCAAAGCTAAAAAACCTTAGAAGTGGAATTTAGTTTAATATGTAGTTATTTACGTAACTTGCACCACCTTTTTTCACCTATTCTTTTTAAAATCAGGTTTATGAAGAGAAAATAGTTCTTGGTAGATCTGCTTGGTAGAAAATCATGCTTTGAACAGGACCTTTTAATTATGTCAATAAGTTAAGGTTACATTTTGGAGTATAATAGGATTATAAAATTCTAGATAAATATTTTATATTTTTTGGAAACTAACCTGCAGTTATTACACTCAAGCATTTAAAAAGCCTGTTACTTAATAGCCCTGTTCTGTTAACCCTGTTTGTTTTGATTTCAAAAGTAATTCGTGCTTGCTGTATAAAAATAGGTAGATTGAGAAAAGTGAGTTAAGCAATTTCAGCAAAGATAATCACAGTTAATATTTAAGAAAATACTTGTTAATATATATAATAATTTTTCATAGTTATATAGTTTGTCTAAATATACTATTGCGTGGAGGTTTTTTTCTGATTAACGTATCATGAAAAATTTCAGATGTCATGAAATCTTCAAAAATCTTAGTGGCTACTTAATATTACATTACATAGATGTATCAAACTGGTTTTCATTTATTTCCAGTTACTATTACTAAATATACTTTTGCAACAAATACCTTTTTAAAACTTTATGTGCAGAGTTAATATCCTTAGTGCCCTTGAAATACAGTTGATGGTTGGAAGATCTCCTGATACATATTGACCATTTGCTTTCCAAAAAATGTTTAATCAAATTATGTTCCTACCAGCACTCTGTGAGAATACTGGTGTTACCGTGTTCTTGTCGACATGGAGAATCATCCTTAAAAGGAAAAAAAAAATTCTTTCCAGCTGTATAGGTGAACAGTGCTTTCTCTATATTTAAACTACAATTTCTTTGATTACAGATGATTTGAACACCAAAGAAATCTAGTTGTTGTCCATTTTGAAATTTAACGTAGTGCCAGATTTTTCTCCTGGGATATTAGTATTTTTCCATTAATTCATAAGGGCCTTTTATGGATTGATAGTAAATCGTTGCCATCTATATTGCACATACTTTTCCCATTTTATCTTTGCTTTATATATTTGCCGTGGTTTTGGCATAAGTTTCTTTAATGTTAATAAATCTGTTGACTTTCTCAAAACAGAATTTTTAACACTTCTAAATCTTAGCTTCAGAACTGTATGTGACTGTGGTAGAAGATTTAAAAAAAATTTTCCAGCCGGGTGTTATGGCTCACGCCTCTAATCCCAGCACTTTGGGAGGCCAAGGTGGGCAGATCAGGAGGTCAGGGGTTCGAGACTAGCCTGGGCAACATGGTGAAACCCCATCTCTACTAAAGATACAAAGAATTAGCCGGGTGTGGTGGCATGCATCTGTAATCTCAGCTACTTGGGAGGAGGCTGAGGCAGGAGAATCACTTGAACCCGGGAGGCAGAGGTTGCAGTGAGCCAAGATCACTGCAGTGCACTCCAGCCTGGGTGACAGGGCAAAACTCCGTCTCAGAAAAAAAAAACCCAAATTCTGAATTAGAATCTTTTCAAATTCATTACAAGAACTTCCATATCCTGGAGTAGAGACTGTTACAAAACTAATTGCATTTGTTGATGAGAAGCCTTTGGGCCTGGTATATGCTATTAGGAACAACATCCTTTGAAATCAGAGCAGAAAGTTTTAAATCCCAAAGACTGAATGTTTTTCAGATCTGTTATTCTGTGATTATACAAAGTAGGCTCACACTCCATTTATTTTCAGTAATGTATTTGTAGTATCATTTTGCCAGATTCTTCTTTTTATAGTCATTATTGTGGTTTCATATGGACTTGTTGATAATGAGTATTGTCTTGATGTCCAGAGAAATGTACTGTATATGTAGTTAAAAAATTTCCTGGATTAATTTGCAACACTACTACTCAGCAAAGTATTTATTTGGGGGTGGGGAACACGTCTTCCTGATTTCTCAAAGTTGGGTTATTTCTCTGTGTTGTGAAAGCTTGAATATGCCCTGAAAGGTCTCACTGAAGGAAGTGCGTTCTCCGTCAGAGCCTGAGTCCCTTTTATTCCCCAAGCTTAGAGCGTAAGAGTAAGCAATAAGACCATATTTGAGCCATAAGGATGAAATTGGAGTTCAGGATCTGTGTGCTTAGGGGCACTTAAAAATGGCCTCAGACTTTCTCTGGAGGAAGGCAGGCCCCGGAGGGAGGTGACCACTTAGCAGTGGGTACAGTGGTGACTGTGGCCTCCTGAGGAGGAGGATGAGTGATCCTACCCCACGGGAAATGAAGGACTAGATGGGATGGTATGAACTCAGCTAGCTTGAAATCTGGCCCCGAAAAGCCTGCTTTGACCAGGGAGTCTCTATACCTGGTTTAGGATGGTCCAGTATAACCAGAAGTTGAGTTTGACTTGTAATTTCTTCTTCTAACTTTTTATTTTATTTTTTGAGACAGGATACGGCTCTGTCACTCAGGCTAGAATACAGTAGCATGATCATAGCTTACTGCAGCCTTCACATCCCAGGCTCAAGCTATCCTCCCACCTCAGCCTCCTGAATATCTGGTGCTGCAGGCATGTACCATCATGCCTGGCTAATTTTTGTATTTTTTGTAGAGACAAGGTTTTGCTGTGTTGCCCAGGCTGGATTTGAGCTGCTGGGCTCAAGCAAATCCTCCCACTTCAGCCTCCCAGAGTGCTAGGATTATAGGCATGAGCCACTGCCCCCAGCCTAAAAATTTTCCTTTCTTTTTTTTTTTTTTTGAGATGGAGTCTCACTCTGTCACCCAGGTTGGAGTGCAGTGGCTGGATCTCGGCTCTCTGCAAACCCCACCGCCCAGATTCAAGTGATTCTCCTGCCTCAGCCTTCTGGGTAGCTGGGATTACAGGCGTGCACCACCGTGCCTGGCTAATTTTTGTGTTTTTAGTAGAGATGGGGTTTCACCATGTTGGCCAAGCTGGTCTCGAATTCCTGACCTCAGGTGATTGCCTACCTTAGCCTCCCAAAGTGCTGGGATTACAAGCATGAGCCACTGTGTCCGGCCTAAAAGTCCGGCCTAAAAATTTATTTCTAAACCAAGTTCTGTAGATGATTGCCCTGATGATGGTTATTTATTTATTTTCTTAGAGAAAAATCCCTCAGTAATCTTTGAAATTACTCTTGGATATGGGGCAGTTTTCCATGATGACATTAATCATGACTTTTGCTTGTTCACTTGGCCTTAGAAATGGTAAAAAAGACTTCCATTTTGGAGGTGACAAATTTGGAGGCTCTTTGCCATGTGGATACATAAGATAAAACTTCCTTTTCATACACTAGAAGCAGATTGGCAACTTATGATTGCCCCGATATGTAAATGTTACATAATCAAGGAAGAAAGAGTGGGTTTTCTCAACAAATTTAGAGTGTAAACAAGGTCAAACTTGGAAGTGCTTCACTTAAGTAAATAGCGTTCAAGTACTCCAGATGTATTTGCGTATAAATCTCTATTACAAAATAACTTTGTTCATTAAAGCTTAGAATTCAGGCTGTATATTGTAAAGTAATAAAAATGTATTTTTTCAAAGATAAACTGCATTTAAATCTTGCTAGCAGGCCCCTGTCTAAATTAAGAATGTTCTTGTCTGCACACTGGTTACACATCTTTTCATTCTAACCTAGAAACTTTATTTTGAAATTGTAAAATTAAGTAAAGATAGTCTTAAGGTCACTTAAAGCTTCTGATGAGGAAACATGTTTACTTTTGGAGTGGCATTGATGAGAATGTTTTTGAGCAGTGAAAGAAGATGAAGTGCAGGTCCTGAGTTTCTCAGACTAGTTGGGAAGGGCAAAGAGTGTGCAAGGAGGCCGCACCTCTGCGGGGTGGACTTTGCCCTGAAATTGCGCTGATTTCAGATTTCACTGAGGTTGTGTGGAGCGGAAGGGGAGGCTTGACAAGCTCGTAGGTTTTCCTTAGACTTTAAGCTCCATACTGAAGAGTGATAAAAATATGTTTATTTAAAAATGAACTGCATTTAAGTCTTGCTAGCAGGCCCATATCTAAATTAAGAATGTTCTTGGGGCTGGGCGTGGTGGCTCATGCCTGTAATCCCAGCACTTTGGGAGGCCAAGCCGAGCGGATCACTTTAGGTCACTAGTTCTAGACGACCCTGGCCAACATGGTGAAACCCCATCTCTACTGAAAATACAAAAAATTAGCTGGGTGTTTTGGGCGCCTGTAATCCCAACTACTCGGGAGGCTGAGGCAGGAGAATCACTTGATCCCAAGAGGTGGAGGTTGCAGTGAGCCGAGATCGCTCCAGTGCCCTCCAGCCTGACCAACACAGTGAGACTCTGTCTCCAAAAAAAAAAAAAAGAATATTCTTGGGCCTGGCTAAGTGGCGCACACCTGTAATCCCAGCAATTTGGGAAGCCAAAGCAGGTGGATGACCTGAGGTCAGGAGTTTGAGACCAGCTTGGCTAACATGGTGAAACCCCATCTCTACTAAAAATATAAAAGTAGCTGGTGTGGTGGTGGGCGCTTATATCGCAGCTACCTGGGAGGCTGAGGCAGGAGAATCACTTGAACCTGGGAGGCGGAGGTTGCAGTGAGCCAAGATGGCACCACTGCCCTCCAGCCTGGCCAACAGAGTGAGAGTGTGTAAAAAAGAACAAAAAGAATGTTCTTGTATACACTTCAGTTACATAAATAAAAGTAAGAAAAACCACACATTTTACCCTCATTCTAATCTACAGGCTTTATTGCTAGGACACAGTGTGAACTCAGCTAAAGGGAAGAACAGACTAGGAACAGATCAGTCTTTCAGGTAAGATGTATTGGAAGTGGTTTTTAAACCATTAAATGACCTTATTCTTTTAAATGCATAAATGTGTACCTTATAAGTAAATTGTGTCTTATTTAAGGTTGATGCAGAAGAAAAGAAAATTAGTATTTAAATTTGAAGACTAATCAAATATAATTATTCTGATCTTTTACTGTTAACTAAAACATTTAAGGACATTTTGTGTCCTAAAATGACATTGAGAAGGAAATCTTGGGCAAGACTCATACTTATCAGGAGAGTAGGAAGAAGAGGCATAACATACATTCTTGTGTAAATAATGTTTGTGACAGTGTTCATTAAGTCTTGACTGTTGGGTAGTTAGCTTATCTTTTATGCTTTTTGTACATTGGAAACATGGTAATATTTAACTCAGGCATTATTTACACATATACCAATCTGGATGAAAAGAATCAGTATTTCTTCACATTATTTCAGATAAGCAGTTCATAGGAGGTGTTGAGCAGTGTTCAATGACAAATAAGAAATTACCTTAATGTTTATTTTATAGATTTTTGCATGATTGTTAGCAGTGAATGATATGAAGTTGAAACTGCATGTCCTCGTAAAACATAGCTCACTTGGCTAGCTTTATGGAACGAAAATAGAAGCCAGCAGAGATATGAGCAGTTTCTGATATGACATTGAAACATAGACGTACCCCCTTCCCCTGACCTCTGTGTCAAGGTGGTTGAGTCATATTTCCCAGAATTCTGATCAAATTACCTTGCACTATTAAAATCTTATTTTTTATTATACCGTAAACTGCTACACTGTAATCATTTCGTTGTTAGTCAAATTACAGAATTGAACCATATTTGCTTATTACTGCGACTCTAAGCCAATAGGCTTTAATTGAAGTGAGGATTGCAGAAGTCCTACTTGCTGATGGGTCAGAATAGGGTAGAAGGATATTAGAGAATGAGAAATGGATTTAAAAGGGCTGAGCCATGCCAGGACGTAGCTACCAAGAAAAATTCACGTGTTGTATTAGATCCCCAATCTAGGCCACACATACAGAACCAAGTCATTTATGCGTAGTGTATAGTTAGGCTTATATTTTCATGTCAAATGATAAATAAAAAGCATGAGTAAAAATCTTCGCTGTTAGAATATTATGTTTGATTTTTTTTCTTTTATCTTTTTTTTTGAGACAGAGTTTTCCTCTTGTTGCCCAGGCTGGAGTGCCGTGGCGTGATCTTGGCCCACTGCAATCTCTGCCTCCTGGGTTCAAGCGATTCTCCTTCCTCAGCTTTCTGAGTACCTGGGATTACAGGCATGCACCACTACGCCCGTCTTCATTTTTTATTTTTAGTAAAGACAGGGTTTCACCATGTTGATCAGGCTGGTCTCGAACTCATGACCTCAGGTGATCCATCCGCCTTGGCCTCCCAAAATGCTGCGACTACAGACGTGAGCCACTGTGCCAGGCCTGTGTTTGGTTTTCATCAGCCTCAGCCATTTTTGAGCACTTTCTATGGGCCAAACACTGTGAGGTAGAAGATTAAAAAAAAGAATTTGACCTCTTTTCTTGGAGGAGTCAGAGAAACCCCAATGATTGTGAAAAGTGCAGTTTTGGAAATGTTAGTGTTTGTGTTGCTCGAAATATTCTCCCAGGTTGTTAACGTTGGGCTCTGCGTTAAAAATTCCACCTGCTGTCTTGATCAAAGTTTGGTCCCATAGGTTGTATTGACATTCTTGGTTATATAAAGCATCCTTATCCTTAATCGTGCTTACTCTTTTCCTTCTCACCAAAAGGATTAAGAAGGAAAATACTTAGCACTGCATTCTTTGGCATCTCTTAATTTCTGTCAATGAGAATCTTTAGTTTCCTTTTCCAGTATCTTTTTGCTACATCTTGTAAGCTTCTTAAGGATAGGGTCTAAATCTTCGGATGCTTGGTACATTTTTACTTTTATAATTATTTTTCCCAGATGTGGTCTGGAGTAAATCGTCTAGAGCTCTGATGGCATGGGAATTTGAAATTCTTTTGTCAGATAGTCACAGCTACTGGAAGGTCTTTTAAACCACAGGTATTCATTTCCTTATTGCTTTTCTGTGCCTTGCTCCTTACCCTCTCCTCTCGCCGTCACCCCTCATCCAGCGTTTCTTACTCAGCAAGCAGAGGGAAGGTAGCTCACCCTCAGTCTTGTGTCCGACTGAACGGCCATGGCTTTGGGAGCAGAGCATCAGAGCTGGAAGGTGCTGAGTTTGCTGATGCTTCTGAGTTACTATTTTATTATGAAGAGTCAGTTTCAGAATATCTGGCATACTCATGTGCAAATACATGTATGTAATTGATTCCACTCATGATTTATGACATTCTCTATTCGTGCAGACAATCGCAAGTTGACAGTTTCTCATGACTAGGGACTTGGGCTGTTTTCTGTTTAGAGAAAAATGTATGTACAACTTAAAGAGGAATTCAGATAACTTTTCAGGCTGGGATTGTTCTTTCTCATTACATCTAATAAGATTTGTGTTTCAGAGTAGTTTTGCATTTATGTAAAACTTTTCAATAGTTCTCTAGACTTGCTGGTTATTGAACTTGATTTAATGCTGTCAAGAAGTATTTGCTGTTTAATGTTAAAAAATTGTTTTGCTTTCAGTTTTTTTTTTTTTTTTTTTTTTTTTTTTTTTTGAGACAGACTCTTGCTCTGTCACAGGCTGGAGGGCAGTGGTGTGATCTTGGCTCACTGCAACCTCCGCCTCCCAGGTTTAAGCAATTCTCATGCCACAGCCTTCTGAGTACCTGGGACTACAGGTATGCGCCACCGTGCCTGGATAATTTTTGTATTTTTGGTAGAGACAGGATTTCCCCATGTTGGCCAGGCTGGTGACGATCTTCTGGCCTCAGGCGATCTGCCCACCTTGTCCTCTCAAAGTGCTGGGATTACAGGCGTAAGCCACCGTGCCCAGCCTTCTGATGTTGCTTTATAGTGTTTTTAATGGCTAATGGCACCTGCGCAAAGGGATTTACTTACTCTTAATTTGAATTTAAAAGGGTAGGGTCAGTTAATGAAACAGGAGGTAAGAAAAATCCTACATTTCTGTTTCTATGAGAAAACCTAAACCATTTTATATTGCAGATAATACTATTTTATTGGAAAGTTCTGGTTATAGCTTATTAAGCTGAACATTTACATATGTATAACCTTGTAGATACATAATCAAATGAAAACTATTTTCTCCTTATATAGTGTGAGTTGTTTTGATCTTGAATGATTAGCCCTCCATCCTTCAGTGCTAGGGACTGCTTTTCTTCTCTCCTTCCTCCTGTTTTTGTTGAATTTGAAATAATAAATAGAGGTATTTCACCGTTTAGCTAGATTTTGCCCACCATGACATCCATTATGAAACCCTGGGGACATACTTTATTATAGAATTGGAGAAACGTAATGGGTGTCCAGAACATTTGGTGCAGTAATGTCATAGAGAGTGCACAGACTTAACAGGCAAAATTGGGTTCATGTCTGAGATTTTCCTATTAGCCGTGTGACCTTGGGTGAAATTTCATTACCTTTGCTCCCCAGTTGGCTCATCAGGACGCTGGGAGGTGGGGGTAGTACCTTTATCTCCTGTGGTTATTCTGACACAGGTGCCAGGTATATAGAAAATGATCAATGGGTGCTAATAACTTTCCTTTGTCTCTAATTTTAAATTAAATCTTCTGATTCATGGATAGATGTTTCATTTAATTTCTGCTGCTTAGCCTTGGTGGTTTTGCTTGGATCTGCTGGTGCTGTCTTTTGGAAGTTAAATTCTAGGCTCAGGAGGCTGATAACTTTCCCTCTTCCTTAGGAGGAATTGATTTGTACCAAACATTGGAGATTGTTTATTCTCAGACTCCAGCTTTGTCACCTCTTGTTTTTCTTGAAAGTTTAAGTCTAGAGAGCTGCTGATATTCCATTTGAACTGTATTTTCAAAGAAATCAAAGTCTGTAAATTGTGTTGCCTGTTTGTTACCAATCAGCACATTCGAAAGACAATTGAGTCATCACTTTGAACGAATCTTGGACTTGTGGATATTACAGTACTAAGGTTCCCTGTTCTAATTTTTCACCAGTAACATAGTCCAGAATATTTGTATTTTAGAGTTTCAATTGTAAAATGTTACTATTAATATACAGTATTTAAATATAAAAGCAATTCTGTATTTTCATCTTTTAAGCATAGTGAAATATTAATTCCCTATGTTTGTGGCAAGCACATTGTAAATATGATATTAAGAACTGATCACATCAGCCCTGTGGTTGGGCAGAGCAGGTCATGAGTGCTCTCTTTTATACTGAAGGAGACTGGGGACCAGAACTATTTGGATAAATGTTTTGTCTTATGGAGAGTAAGTTATGGAAGTGGGACTGGACTTGCACCGGTTCATTTCCCACACCCAATATGATACTGTTATTTGACTCGTTTTAATGCGAGTGGAAGTAATAAGTTTGTGTTGCCAGGATTTTCTATACGTTGGTGCTGAAATGGGGTAAAAGTTCCCCCGCCGTCCTTACCGATAGTTTGCTTTGTCACCCAGGTTGGAGTGCAGTGGTACGATCCAGCTCACTGCAACCTTCACCTCCCGGATTCGAGCGATTCTCCTGCCTCAGCCTCCTGGGTAGCTGGGATTACAGGTGCCTGCCATCATGCCCGGCTAATTTTGGTATTTTTAGTACAGATGGAGTTTCACCATGTATGCCACGCTGGTCTCGAACTCCTGACCTCAAGTGATCCACCTCCCTTGGCCTCCCAAATTGCTGGGATTATAGGAGTGAGCCACCGTGCCAGGCCAAGTCATGCAGTAGTTTTGATATGTAAAATTTCAAATGACATAGCTGAGAATTAGTTTATTTTCACATTTTCTAATCACAGAACATAAAGCCGAATGTTAAATGTTGTAAGCCGTTCAGATTAGTAGCACAAGTGAAAAATTGACAGAGATCATTACAATCATGAATTCTGCTTACATAGGACTTCATAGCTTTCAGACTGCTTTTTTCAATAAGTCCTAATAGAACTCTATAGAAACAGTCATTTGAATAATTAGATTTTTTGTATCTCACTTTATAGATTAGGAGTCTGAAGTCTTGTATGCTGGATAGAAACTACTATTTTTTGTCCTGAAACTTTTTTTTTTTTTTTTGAGATGGAATCTTGCTCTGTCACCCAGGCTCGAGTGCAATGGCACGATCTTGGCTCACGGCAACCTCCGCCTCCCGGATTCAGGCAGTTCTCCTACCTCAGTCTCCCGAGTAGCTGGGACTACAGGCGTCTGCCATCATGTCCGGCTAATTTTTCATATTTTTATTAGAGGCGGGGTTTCACCGTGTTAGACAGGATGATCTTGATTTCCTGATCTTGTGATCCACCTGCCTCGACCTCCCAAAGTGCTGGGATTACAGGTGTGAGCCACCGTGCCCAGTGGAAACTTTTCTTAAAAGTAGAAATCTTGAATTTTGTTTCCTTACTGTTAAGCTACACAGAGGCAGGTAATTAGTGGAGGAAATGGAGGTAATCCCAGATGGAAACTGAAGTAGGAGGTGAGGCCAGTGTTAGAACTGGGAAGAGATGAATGCCCTCACAAAACCACCGTTTCAGCTGAATATCAGTCGTGATTTTTAGCCCTAAAAGTCACCAGTTCTCTATTTCCAAATTGTCTTCTAAGGAATATATAGGGTTAGGACTGTATAAGTAGGCCCTGTTTGGAGGTTGGCTCTTGTTGGGCTGCTGCTGTGAGTTAAATGTGTATTTACAGTCACCTTCTGTTAAAGAACTCTTGCTAGCAGAAAGCCTAACATAGGTAATCATTTTCAAGAAAAGGGTGCAGGAAGTCGATGTTTAATAAAGGTTGGGAGGTATAAGGTGAGGTGCCAACTTGCGTAACTACACACACATAAAGACATTTTCCATTTGGTGTTGGCATGATTCAAATGGAAAATTATTTCCTTTTCACCAAGTGGACTTTGGAGAGAGACGACAACTCCAAAGTTTCTAAACAAGGAAATGTTCATGGTCATTTAACACTTTGGGGTAAAGATTTTATATTTCAGCTGTAAACTCTGCCCTGCCCGTGCGATCTACCCCCACGTCCCTCAAACAGTCTGAGCTACCTTTTAGGTAGCTTTTAAAAACTAACTGCATATAATTTAAAAACTAAAAGCGGCCGGGTGCAGTGGCTGACACCTGTAATCCCAGCACTTTGGGGGGCCAAGGCGGGCAGATGACCTGAGATTGGGAGTTGCAGACCAGCCTGACTAACATGGAGAAACCCTGTCTCTACTAAAAATATAAAAGTGGCCAGGCATGGTGGCTTATTCCTGTAATCCCAGCTACTCGGGAGGCTGAGGTAGGAGAATCGCTTGAACCCGGGAGGTGGAGGTTGCTGTGAGCCGAGATTGTGCCATTGCACTCCAGCCTGGGCAACAAGAGTGAAACTCCGTCTCAAAAAAAAAAAAAAAAAAAAAAAGACAACTAAAAGCATGCACAGTCTGTACATCAAATCATTTCTTTAGCATAACTGTACAGTCTTTGAGAGTGCCTTTGATAAGCCCTCGGTGTAGATGGTGGTTTTAATTATTTACTTCTATACAAATAGCTCATTGTATAAAAGTAAATACTTTGGACCCAGTACTATCCTGAAACTTACTGTTTTGCCTCTTGTACTTGTTTACTGATTTTCATGAAAAGGGTTACTTTCTGATGGAATTTTGAAAATCATCTACAATATGTGATATTTAAGAGAGCAAGGACTTTATTTTGTTCCTCCCTCTGGGATGAGTATTTAGAATTGTGCTCTTTATTTGTGTTCAATAAACTGTTGAAAGAATGTTGACTGAGATTGAGAAATATAGTTGAGATTCTCAGAAGTATGTTGGGTTAGGCTGCAGGCAGCTGGCACATGATCCTTCCTGACCTGCTTTTCAAGGTGGTTGTTTAGTCTGTGGCTGTCGTACCCTACTGCGTTGTGGCCAGAGACCTACTTCAGTAGAAGGTTCTAGATGAGTATGTTCAGGATGTAACAGTAAAACATGAAATTCTGAGTAAAGAGACAAAAATGGTAACTAGAGCTATTGTCAACATTTAAGGGTTTCAGTTGGGTAGGAAGGATTAGTTGGCAAGCAGATTACAGAAAAAGAATGCGGAAAAAATGTGTAGATTCCAATAAGAATTCATGAGTATGTCTCAGAATACACCCTGCTGTTCACTACTACGTGATCTTTGAAACAATTTTTGAGATAACATTAAGTATCATGAAATGCAGTGCACCTGGTTAAGTGTGCAATTATATGAGTTTTGACAAATACACATTGATGTAATCATCACACCAATCAAGATACAGAATGTGTCCATCACCCTAGAATGTCTTTTTTATTTTTTTTGAGACGGAGTTTTGCTCTTGTTGCCCAGGCTGGAGTGCAGTGGTGCCATCTCGACTCACTGCAACCTCCGCCTCCTGGGTTCAAGCTGTTCTCCTGCCTCAGCCTCCCGAGTAGCTGGGATTACAGGCACCCGCCACCACGCCCAGCTAATTTTTTGTATTTTTAATAGAGATGGGTTTCACCATGTGGGCCAGGCTGGTGTTGAACTCCTGACTCAGGTAATCTGCCCGCCTCGGCCTCCCAAAGTGCGGGGATTACAGTGTGAGCCATTGCGTCCAGCTAGAAAGTCTTCTTGACTGGATGAATAAGTTAGTGAGCTTTGGTCATCAGAAAAGTGAGGATGATAATAAGGCTTGTTTTACAAGGTTGTTGGCGTAACAGTAGCAGTGTACAATTGTGTATTAGAAAGTTTCCAAACATTTTATTTAACTGTTAAACGGCCCTATGAGATGGATTGTTGAATCAGTTTTTGTCCGTGAGGAAAATGAGGCCAAGAATATTTTTGGCTTGTAACAGGCCACGCAGTTTCTGAGTCAGTTTAGGAGCTCGTTGATAAACGTATGCTCCTCATATCAAGTGGCTATAGGGTCCGTAGCTGTGCAGACCTACCAGGTGTTTAGGTGATTTGGTTCTTGTGAGAAGGAAGGTGGAAATAGATCAAGATTACACATTGGAGTAGAGTTTAATGTCCGTTGCTGCTATTTATTAACTCTGTGTTTTGAGCAAGGTACTCAACTTCTGGAAACATCAGGTTTAGCATCTTAGAGGAGGAGGGACCAGGGAATATAACTGTCATGTGACTTGTCTGTCCCATGGGACTGTCTACTGGGAGGACGACTGTGGGAACACTGTGGACTTTGAAGAGCTGTGCACTGATGTCGTTATCTTTACCCATGGTGGACGCTGTGGCCTATTCCTCATCCTGGCCTCACACACTGTGCTGGCCTGGAGTGGAGCAGTGGAATTGACAGGGTGTCAGGGAGTGGTGGCCCCTCCTTGTCAGTCCTTGGATGTGCCAAACAGTGTGTTTACACAGCGCTTTGTCTCACCAGCCCTTATGATGTCTAGAAGCTTCCGATCGCTTTTCAGCAATGAGGTCAACCCCACTCCACAATGCTTGTCAAGTGTACTAGGAAAGAGTCTTTTTAAAAAATTCTACTTTTATTTTCTTTCTGAAATGTATAGTCATGATACAAAACAGTATGTGCTGGTTTGAGGTGGATGAGTTCGTAAGGGATCCTAAGAACTAATGTGCTGTGGCCTGAGCGAAAGTCTCTTGTGATAAAGTGCTACCCCTGCAGTGTGTTAAATGTTGGTTGTTAACATAGCACCTTAACTCTTAATATTAAATGTGAAACCCAGCTCCTTCATACCGCTCGGGTAGATCCGTTTCTTCCAGCCCCAGCCAGTCTCTAAACTACAGAAGCAGGTGGGACACTTACACATTGTGACCCCAAATGGAACTTTATTTCTTTATAACCCAACTGCCTCACACATCCTCATTTCCCCTCACTTGTGGAGAACATATAATATGGCAACCTCGAGATAACTCAGTGTTTTTTGGTTTTAAACAGTCGCTTGCAGGTAAATATCTACTTGAGGATTTTAAGTGTGGTCAGTTCACACTTCCTATCTGAGGCTCTTGTCTCCTCTGAAGGATGGATTTCCTCCTCCCTCAGCGGCACACCCACTTCTGAGATGGTGCCTGGGTCCTTGAAAAGCTTTTACCTGAGATGGTGCCTGGGTCCTGGAGGAGCTTTTAGCATCATGGCAGCAGGTGAGGGTTGTCTGGTGCCAGGCACTGCCTTCCAGACCTCTCTGGCCTCTTTGGAAGCAGCTCATTGGGGTTGGTCTTTGGGTACCTCTGTCCTAGGCTTGTGTGTGTGTCGGTGATGTGGCTTCCATTGCAAGAAGGGTCGGAATACACTGACCCTTCCTTGATGTGTTCTAGGCTGCTTTTTTTTCTTTGTTTTTTCCAGAGATGGGGTCTCGCTCTGTCACCCAGGCTGGAGTGCTTTGGCACAATCGTGGCTCACCGCACCCTCTAACTTCTGGGCTCAAGTGATCCTCTGGCGTCAGCCTGCTGAGTAGCTGGGACTATGGGCATGTGCCACGACGGCTGGCTAATTTTTTAATTTTTTAGGGACAGGGTCTCACTGTGTCTCCCAGGCTGGTCTTGAACTGGGTTCAATAGATTCTCTTTCCTTGGCGTCCCAAAGTGCTGGGATTACAGGCATGACCCACCGTACCTGTCCTTAGGCCTTTGCTGATCCATCGGCCCTCTCAGTGCTTCCTTTGGTATATTTCTTTCTCTCCTGGTCTGTTGCTTTGATCTTCGCAGAGGTGAGAAACTGCCCTCCAGATCTCACCACTGCCTTTCTCATCTACAGAGATCAGAGGTTCCAAATGTGCATCTGTGACCCTGGGGTGCCTGGTGACAAAATGTTGACTTGAACACGGTGAGATGGAATAAAAACACAATGTACCAAGATTTTCAGAAGGCCAAATGTATATTGCCTAAACTAAAGGGATGTTCTTTATGCTGCAGTTTTGTACCCCCTTCACTTTTTGTGTTAAAATAATGTCTTTTTATGATGTGTTGGCAGTAGTACAAATTTTGTCTGAAGTGCCCTTCATGGCAAAATTAAAGCTGACATCCCCATGCTGTCTCTGCAGAGTTTTGGAATGTGGATGTCACGGGTCCATAAAATCTGAAAGGCTGAGAAGCACTCACCTGCGTATGCCTTAGTCTCAGCTCAAGCTTTATTTTCTTCTGGAAGTGACGTTTCACTGTTTTCTCCGTATCTGTAACAATGGAGCCTATTCTCTGGGCCCCTTTAGCCTCCAGTCGCTTCTACCTTTGCAGTTTTTGTAATTATTTACTTCTACATTTTTGTCTTCCTGGCTGAACTGTAGGTTCTTTGGAGGCTCCTTGAAGGCTGGGACCATCTTCTTCAGCATTGTGTCCCCATCACCTAGCAAAGAAGCTGGCGTGTGATAGAGGACCTAGGAATGTTTGTTGCATGAATAAAAGTTCTTGTTACAGGTGGGGCGCAGTGGATCATACCTGTAATCCTAGCACTTTGGGAGGCCGAGGCAGGTGAATCACTTGAGGCCAGGAGTTCAAGACCAGCCTGGCCAACATGGTGAAACCCCGTTTCTACAAAAAATACAAAAATTAGCTGGACATGGTGGTGCACACTTATAATGCCAACTACTTAGGCAACCGAGGCCTGAGAATCTCCTGAAGCTGGGAGGCGGAGGTTGCAGTGAGCTGAGATTGCGCCGCTGTACTCCAGCCTGGATGATAGAGCAAGACTCTGTGTCAGCAACAGAAAAAGTTGTTCTTGTTATAAAAAGGTCACTCTGTAACAGGGATAAGGAAGCTGACAGAGTGGTGTGAGAAATGCCCCCATTCTGTAGCCACGGAACTTCTCAGATACTGTTCTGCATGCTATTGTATACATTCCTCTTTTTGTAGCCAGTTGGAACTCTGAATATAGTAAAAATTACACAGGGATCATTTCATTCTTGAAAGTCTCTAATATGGTGGCTCATGCCTGTAATCCCAGCACTTTGGGAGGCTGAGGCAGGCAGATCACCTGAGATCAGGAGTTCGAACAGCCTGGCCAATATGGTGAAACTTCATCTCCACTAAAAATACAGAATTAGCCGGGCATGGTGGTGCGCACCTGTAATCCCAGCTAGCTGAGAGGCTGAAGCTGGAAAATCACTTCAATCTGGGAGATGGAGGTTGCAGTGAGCCGAGATGGTGACATTGCACTCTAGCCTGGGCAACAAGAGTGAAATTCCATCTCAAAAAAAAAAAAACAGTTGTAAGAAAATTAGCAGGGTTTAGATTGCCAACTAAAACATCTTACATTGATGTAGCAGCAGGGAATAGGAGTATTCGCAACTGTAAATGTGGATTCAGTTAAACCACACTGCCATTTTGCCTATAACAGCTAAGCTATAGGAAGTTAGTATCAAAAGGAGAGATGTTATTTTATTTAACTTATGATTAAATACTTTATACAGAGTTGAAATCTTTTGGAGAAAGGCATGAATGGATACTGAATTATTTGCTTTTAAAGCATTTGGAGGCTGTTGAATTCCACAAATCTCAGTTGGATGAGTGTGGGTAGAACATTTCTCTGCCGTCTCTCAGTGGAAATCTTCATTGCGTTCATCTCTGCCTTTAAGCTCTGAGTGACCTTCATGTCATCGGGGCCCACAGGTCTGTGGGAATTGGAGTGGTGGGCCAGGCCTCGGTCACTGGCATTTGTTAACCACAGCAGAGCCTCAGATTGCCGTTAAGGATGAAGTCTGCATGTTACTGAATTTTTTTTGAGAAATTACTGCTGGGGGCCCTTAGTTGTTGTCTGTCTTGCTTGAGCTTCAGATACCAGTGATTGTAAAGGCCGTCACCAACAGGCTGTCAGACCCTTGGAAGTCAGACTCAAGGACCGTCTTCATGGAGCCTCAGGCTGAGTTGAACACATTAGCCACAGGAATACAAAGCTAAACAGTGCCCAACTTGTGAATTTCCACATTCTTCTCAGCACAACAGCATGCGCTTTGCATATCTTTTTATTTAAAAAAAAATTACATCATCTCCTCCTCCATATCTAGTGAGGACAGATTCTAAGGCCTGGTATGCTCCCTCTTCCTACACTCCCATCTAAGAAAGGCAAAAAGCGGCCAGTCCTGGAGCACTGGGACTTTGTTTTGCTTATGAGGATAAGAGAGGGAACTTGGCTGGTCCATGTTGTATTCCTTTGTTTTCCTGGCACACCCCCACCTTTAGCAGTGTTTGGAAAATTCCAGCTCCAGAATGGATGGAATGGAGAGAACAGCTCACTCACCTTCACAGCCACAGACTTCACCAGGCAGGTGCTTATTGTCAGAGCTAGGACCAGTGAGCAAATCCTCTTTATTTCTTGGAGCTGTAGCTCAGAGTCAAGCCAGGTTGCCTTCTCAAATAGAAAGGCCAATATGTTATCCTCACTGCATTCTTAACGGTGTGTGTGTGTGTGTCTGTTTTGAGACAGACTTTCACTCTTTTCGCCCAGGTTGGAGTGCAATGGCACGATCCTGGCTCACTGCAAACTCCGCCTCTCAGGTTTAAGTGATTCTCCTGCCTCAGCCTCCTGAGTAGCTGCGATGACAGGCACCCACCACCACGCCCGGCTAATTTTTGTATTTTTAGTAAAGATGGGGTTTCACTGTGTTGGCCAGGCTGGTCCCGAACTCCTGACCTCAGGTGATCCACCCACCTCTGTCTCCCAAAGTGCTGGGATTATAGGTGTGAGCCACCATGCCCGGCCGGGTTTCATAAGGTCTTCATTTAATGTTACCAGTAGAAACCTGGGGATCAAAGATTTTTTACACCATAGACTTGTGAGTTCAGAAAAGATGTTACAGTTCTTTACAAAATCCAAGTTAGGGATAAAGAAAAGGGATCAGTTTTGATGTCATGATGGCCTTGGTGGAAAGGTGTGTTATGAAATACATAAATGTATTTTCTCTGTATTTTTGGTTGTACTGTCCCATAAAACTTCATTGTTAAAACATTTAAACCTAATTTGAGGGTCTTATGCTTCATTTTAATAGTGAGATGGAAAAACCCATCAAATATTTATCTTGAATGTGTAGTTCTTAAAATTCAAGTTATTTTAGTCTTCTTTCCTAGAGGCGTAGCAGAAGATAAGATATAGTTTTAGCATCAGATGTATGTAGTGTTTCTGGTAGAGCTTTTCCAATTAGAAATGATACAGTATATGGTTATGTTCATAAATAGCACAAGGGAATATTTCACTTACTACATCATCTTGGTATGCTGTGCTTTTTTTGAAAGGTGACTAACTTTTTTTTTGAATATTTTTATCAATACCTTTTCCCAAAGCTGTTAGACACATCTGAAATCTCAGTGTTATGAATGGACATGACATTTAAGGGAAAAAATAAATCCTGTCATTGAGATGTTTTAAATTTCCTGGCTAAAATCCATGTATGAGTAGTATATCTGTGTCAGCTTTGATTTGTTAGCCCCATAAAACCACGGACTTGCCCATTTGAAATGGGAGCCCAGCCTTGGGTCTGGCCAACCGAGGGCCATCGGGTTAGAGGGCGCTGTTCTTGGAGGGCCTTCATAGCACTTAGGACCTAAGAGTTGCTGTGTTAGCAGTGGAGTGTTGCTAATCCCACAGGGACCTGCCTGGCTTCTGAAGGGTTTCTCTCTAAAGGCTGCCTCATGATTATCTAGGGCCAAGTTAGGAATCAGAGGGGCTGCCAGCCTAAAAATAGCCACAGCCTACGAAGAGGGACCTCATGGCACAGAGCCACCGCTGCCTTCCTGATGCCAGAAGTTGATCACATGATGGGGGCAGGAGGCTGTCAAGCAGGAAAGGGGTGCTGTCTAAAGACAGGTGTGGCCAGTGCCTGTCTGGGAGAGCCAGCATTTCTCCTTGGCTTGTGTAGAGGGAGGTTAAAGTCTTAGTGGTTGATTTAAAAAATTTTAGAAATGAAAGTAAATATTGAAGTTACTCTTTTTATGAGGCTAGGCTTCCTGGGATATGTTTCTGGATAATTCTAATTTGTAAGAAACTCTTGTGTTTAATGTTAATCACTGTCATTCAGAGGAATCGAAACAGTAGCGTGTCTTGTTTCCTTATACTGCCTTTGAACACAAAGTGAAGCCTTGTTTCAAAACTTGCAGACAACAGGCCATTTAAACAAAGACTACACATTTTAAGTTGAAATTTAGGGGAGGATTATTTAACATTCTTACTAATAACTCTTTGGTTACAATATGGTACAAATTGTATGTTGAAGTCATATGGGCTGGAAGAAACTTTCATTGGAAATTGAGACAAAATCTTTTCAGATTGGTGGCTGTTTGCTGATTGGCTATGAGATATTTGAAACGTGGTATTTCATTTAGAGACTCCTTTATTCCATTTTAGGTGGAAACAGACCACTTGAGACGTTGTGCAAGTAAATAATCAGTGGTCAAAAACCAGGAGCGCTTTTATTCCTTGAAGCCTTCGGGGTAATTGTGGAGATCTGATTAGATAAGGGCACATAGTTCTGTTTGAACACCTATTGATTTAGGGATGAAGTGTCATTGATGTTCAGAGATTCTTCCACAGCCCCTCAGGATTGACCATGAAGTGTAAGCTGTGTCATCTGATTTGCCGTGGCAGTGAGCACTTCCTTGCCTTTGATGATGCCTCACGTCACCTTTTGCATAAAGATTAGTCTGTTGCTAATTATTGTCTTAGGTCACTGGGTCCCATTTTTGTATTAGGTGTGATAGGAGGCCATTAGAAGGCTTGGACCGAAGGACGGCAGGAACTGAGTACAATTCAGAAGGGTGACTCTGGTTGCTGTTTTGAGAATGTATTGTAAGGGGGCAGGGGCTCATGATTTGACCAGTTAGTAGTCCCAGAGAGAGATAGTGGTGGCTTGGGCCAGGGTTAATAGTGAAGGTGAGGAATGCTTGCATTTGAAATGTATTTTGAAGGCAGTGCCTATTGGAGTTGCTATTGGGGAGAGAGGGAAAGAGGCAGATTATTGGTGACTCCTAGGTTTTTGGCTTGAGGTACTTTCATGGTGTCTTTTACTGAAAACAAGGAACACTAGGACAAGAAGGAAATGGGCAGGAGTCTGGAAGCCCAGAGTTCCCTTTTAGACTTAAAGCTTGAGATTGTATCAGACTGTTCTTGCATTGCTAGAATGAAATACCCAAGGCTGGGTAATGTATAAAGAAAAGAGGTTTAATTGGCTCATGGTTGTGCAGGCTGTACAGGAAGCATTTTGCTGGCATATGCTTCTGGTGAAGCCTCAGGCAGCTTCCAATCATGGCAGAAGGCAGCAGGGATTTGGCATGTCACATAATAAGAGCAAGAGCAAGGGGACGAGGGAGGTACCACACTTCTTTTTTGGCTGTCCCTTGTGGAGCAGGGCTAAGCCATAGGAAGTGTGCCCAGAGTCGGCTGCCACACAGTTTCGACGACCACATGTTGCAAGAACTCACCCCCTGTTGTGGACAGCCCCAAGCCGTTCATGAGGGATCCGCCCCCATAACCCAGTCACCTCCCACCAGGCCCCACCTCCACCACTGGGGATCATATTTCAACGTGAGATTTGGAGGGGACACACATCCAACCCATGTCACAGATTCCTGTTAAACATGTAAATGGAGATGTCACATTGACAGTTGAGAATTCAAACCTGGAGCTTTGGGGAAAGATCAGTGCTAGAGATGAGCATGTGGGAATTGTTATCAGAGTGTATTTGAAACAAGAGTGAGTGACGGAAGAGAAGGAATAAGGGGCTGCCCCTGCCCCCCTCCAGCACTTGGAGGTTGATCAAAGAAGAATCTCTCAGAGGCATTTGCCAAAGAGAAGTCTGTGAGTTTAGGAGGAAAACCAAGATAGAGTAGGGCCTCTGAAGCCAAGTGAACGAGGCCTTCTTCAAGCTTGATTCCTGTAGTGTGAAGAGGTTTTGGTTTGTCAAACTGGGACTGTTTTGTCCAATTTTTGGTAAGAGAGAGAGTGAGTGAGTGCAGTTATCATTTAGGAAGCTTTAGGAAACCTTGTTAAATAAATCATGGCAAATTCAGCCAGAAGTAAGAACAAATACAACAAATCTTTTAAACACCAGAACATGAGTTTTAGTTTACCCCTGGGCAGCCTCATTTCAGGGAAATACATACATGTGTTGATCATTTTTGAAGTATTGACAAGGATTGGAGGAACGTACTCCTTGAGGGTCCCTGAAATCCAAAACACATCATTACATCTCCTGGTCACTGTGTTTAGGCTGTTTTAAAACCTTCATTTACTAGGGCTTCTTAGGCAGGAGGCCCTAATCCTTATGACAGCAAAATAGTAAACTATAACCACCGTTTACATGTTGAAACAGTTGAGTTGCTGTTAACTACTGATATAATGACATATTTAGAAACCTTTCCAATCTCTGCCTCCTTACCTACTACTTATTCCTGGGGGTCTAAGCTTGTGTGACTTGTTCAGAGAGGCCTTCCCTGACCCCTACTCCCATAATAGCAATCAGAGCATCCATGCTTTCCTATGTGGCCTGTAGTTTGTTTATGTAGTTATGTCTATTTTTTTGTCTGTTTTATTTACTCTGTACTAGCTCATAGCAGAGCATTTGGCATAAGATGGACACTCAGTACGTTTGATGAATGAATGTTATCCAGTATTATAAAACAGACACCTTACAGGTGCCTCAGTAGCTTTGGTTTGGTGTCTGAGCTCAGTGTCTTCTTTATTTTTATTTTTATATATTTTTGGACATAGATTCTTACTTGGCTAGCCAGGCTGGAATGCAGTGGTGCTATCTCAGCTCACTGCAACCTCCCCCTCCGCGGCCCAAATGATCCTCCCACTTCAGCCTCCCAAGTAGCTGGGACTACAGGCACCCACCATCACACCTGGCTAATTTTTGTATTTTTTTGGTGGAGACAGGGTTTCAGCATGCAGCTCTTGAACTCCTGGGCTCAAGTTATCCGCCTGCCTCCTCCCTCCAAAGTGCTGGGATTACAGGCGTGAGGCACCGCACCTGCTCTCCTGTTTAAGTCTGGTTTATTGAGGTATAATTTACATATAGCAAAATTTGCACTTTTCGGGTGTATAGTACAATGAATTTTGACAAACGTGTAGCTGTGCAACCACCAACCACAATCAACAAAATAGATTTTCATTATTTTAAAGTTTCCTTGTGCCCCTTTCAGTCTTTGCCCATTCTTAGACAAACACCAATCCTGTTCCCTTAGATTTGCCTTTCCAGAATATTTTATAAATGGAGTTATACAGTATGGAGACTTTTGTGTGTGACGTCTTTTGCTTAGTGTATGTGTTTGAGATACATCTGTGTGGTTTGTGTATGAATGGTTTACCTTTCTGTTGTGGAGTGGTATTTCATCAGATGAATGTACCACAGTTAAAAAAAATAATCTACCAGTGATGGACATCTGGGTTATTTCAAGTTTTCGGCAATTAGATTTTTCTTCCTAGTTTAATAACACAGACAAGATAATAAAATGGCATCAGTAACCCACAGCTCCATACCCCCACACACATCTGTTTTTATTTTCCTTTGTTGCTTTTTCTACATATTTTTCATAGCAGAAATCATAAAACACAGAAATATTTTTCCCGGTTTTGTAAACTGCATAATTTATAAATAGTTGCATTTTATTGAATTACTGTACTGTGGTTTTCTAATTCCTTGTCAACATTTTCATCATTTCTAAGTCTTCACAGATGTGGAAAATATACTGAAAATCTGCTCAAATATTTCCTATAATAAATTTCTGACAATAGTTTTCTTGAGACTCTTAATTGAAAGTCATAAAAATTCAAGCAAATAGGGGCAAAAACTGGATAGGTGTGATAAGGATATGGAGTCCTTCTAAGAACTTAGTGTCTGGCAGGTTCTTAGGAACCAAGTCAGTGAGGCAATCTAACCCTCACTGTTTTTCATTTCTGCTCCTCTTGGTACGTTGGTCCCATCCAAGTCTCTGTAGAGATTTGCTTTCTCTGCTTCTGGGTGTGTGGAGAAGGTGGCTGATGCACAGCGCCTGGATTTATGTTCTTTAGTTCCAGGGACACACTATACCTGACCATCTTTTTATTTATTTATTTATTTTTTCTTTTTTTGAGACAGTGTCTTGCTCTGTCACCCAAGCTGGAGTACAGTGGTGTGATCTCGGCTCACTGCAGCCTCCGCCTCCTGGGTTCAAGCGATTTTCCTGCCTCAGCCTCCAAGTAGTTGGGATTACAGGTGTGCGCCACCATGTCTGGCTAATTTTTTTTGTACTTTTAGTAGAGATGGAGTTTTGCCATGTTGGCCAGCCTGGTCTCGAACTCATGACCTCAGGCGATCCAACCACCTTGACCTCCCAAAGTGCTGGGATTACAAGCGTGAGCCACTGTGCCCGGCCCTGACCACCTGTTTCAAATCCAAATGCTGGGGGTGGGGAAATTGCATACTGTTGAAGTGTCTGCATGAGGGCTAATTCATTAGTTTATTTAGTGGAACTCATCTCAGTGAGTAGGAGGGGCTGTGTTCAGAGAAGGGGGGTTGTTGTGGGCTAAGCCCACACCCAGGTCTTCCATTTTAAGTAAGATACCATGAAATCAAGTCTTACAGCTGTTGAAATTGCTCTCGGAAAGCGCAATTAAAATTAGGTCTTAAAAAGAGGAGAGAGTCCAGGGAGTATTACACATCTATTTCCTTAAATTTGTATGTAGATATGAAAATAGTTGTTAATGGTGATTAAATATCTCTCATCGTCACCTATGAGTAATGTTTAATAGCAAAGAAAATCTGATTTACAGTCAACATTTATTGAATGCTTACTTTATGTAAGCCTTGTATCTGAGAGTTCCGTTTTTTTTTTTTTTTTTGAGACAGAGTCTGACTCAGTCACCCAGGCTGGAGTGCCGTGGTGCAATCTCACCTCACTACAACCTCCACCTCCCGAGTTCAAGCGATGCTGCTGCCTCAGCCTCCCAAGTAGCTGGGACTGCAGACATGTGCCACAATGCCCAGCTGAGTTTTGTATTTTCGGTAGAGACGGGGTTTCACCATTTTGGCCAGGCTGGTGAACTCCTGAGCTCAGGTGATCCACCCACCTTGGCCTCCCAAAATGCTGGGATTACAGGCGTGACTGCACTCGGCCTCGTATCTGAGACTTCCGCGTATTGTCTGTAGGTCTCTGCGGGGATTGTTACCAGGATCACCCCCGCCCCCACCGTCAATACCAAAATCTGAGAATGCCTAAGCTCCTTATATAAAATATCGTAGTATTTGCATATGAACGACACATCCTTCCATAGACTGTAAATCATCTCTAGGTTACTTTTAATGCCTAATGTAAGTGCTATGTGAATACATTTATACTAGTTATGTTATACTGTGTTTTGTATTGTTATATTGTTTTTTCTCCTGACTGTGTTCAATCTGCAGTTGGCTGACTGTAAATACAAGCAAGTTTAAAAGACCATTCAGCACCACGCTGCGTTCTGAGGTTTGTTTAACCCTGCAGAAGGACCTCCTTATTAAGTGGGCTTTGACTGCGAGTGTTCCATGAAGAGGTAGTTGTGTCATTCTTTGCCTGCAGATGAGACCAGCGCTGGTGCTGAATGGCTTGGTGGCCCAGTAGGAACCTAAGCACCTTGACTTCACTCTGAAATGCCTGCGTAGTCATGCGACTCAATATCGGGCTGTGTGTCTTGTGATCACTTTTATTTTTAGGCCCCCACTGGGGTCACCCAGGTTGGCCAGGCTGCCTCACCAGGAGACTGTACCTGAGCTGTGTTTGCCTAGTGTGTGGTGGCCATGGGTCCAGATGTTTGTCTTAGTAATTTATTCTAAACAGCTACGTCGAAAACATCTTTGTCAGCGTACTTGCTGTGGTTACTATGCTAATTTTACTCTTGTATGATATAATGTCTCTTATGATAGTTAATAGAGTGAGAATTTCATTGAAGATTTTAACAAAGAACTTGCAGACTTAGGAAACTTGTTCGTATGTACACATGGCTGCTTTCTGTGTGACCGTCTAGCTTAGAAAAGCTTCCACCTGGCAGGTGTGTAGGGCGTGATGCATGCTGTCATGTAGACCCTTTGCATTTGAGGATTTAACATTTGAGATCTCAGATACTCATGTTGCAGCCTGAAGTTGCAGGATGCCGGAAGTGGTACGATATTTTTCTCCTATTCTGTAGATTGGGAAGGTTGAGGTATTGAGAGGTGAAGCCATTAGCTCTGATTCTTCTAATTTGTGGTGTTGCTTTAAAAAAAAAATTATGGTAAAATATGTATAACATAAAATTTACGTTTTCAGCCATTTTTGAGTGTACAGTTCAGTGGCATAAAGTACATAGTTGTGTAACTATCACCAGTATTTTCAGAACTTTTTCATCATCCCACACAGAAACTGTACCCATTTAACAATAGCTCCCCATGTTCCCCTCCCCCAGCCCCTGGTAACCTCAAATTGACTTTCTGTCTGTGTTCATTTGACTACTCCAGGTACTTTATGTAAGTGGAATCATCCGATATTTGTCCTTTTCTGTTTTTTTAACTTATAATATTTTTAGGGTTCAGCCATGTTGCAGCATGTAACAGAATTTCATTCCTTTTTATGGCTGAATAATATTCCACTGTATGTATAGATCACATTTTGTTTATCCACTCATCTGTCGTTGGTGGTCACTGACACCTTTGGTGGTGTCCACTTTTTGGTTATTGTAAATACTGCTGCTGTGAACACGGATGTACAAATTTCTTGGACTCTCTGTTTTCTGGTTTTGGGGGTATAAGAGTGGAATACTTGATCATATGGCACTTCTATGTTTTATCTCTTTGAGGAACCACAGAATTATTTTCCACAGCTGCTGCACCACTTTACATTTCCACCAGCAACGCAACGGGGTTCCAATTTCTCCATATCCTCACCAGCATTTTGATCATAGGTGTCCTAACGAGTGTGAAGTGGCATCCCATTGTGCTTTTGATTTGCATCTTCCTAAAGACTATTGATGCCGAGCATCTTCCCATGAGATCACCCTAATGCCTGGTGGTATCACCTCCCCTTCTTTTTCTTTACATTTTAGAAAGGGGTAAACTTACTTTCATTTTCTTCCCCAGTCTTTATCCTCTTCTGATTTGAGACTGAGGTGGTACTAGCCAGAATCAAGTAGGAAAAGCAACACCTTTGATTCTTTTATCCACATGGAAACAAAGTCCTAACTGGTGTTCAGCTGTTTGGCGTTTATACAGATGTGAAGGGCTAGTTTTTCCCCAAACTAGTAGTAGCTGCATTGTGGTTTAAATGGGTTTCAGATTGGATGCCAGCCTTGGAGCTTCTTAACAGAATGCTATTAAGAGAGAAATACTGTTAGTAGCGTTTATCTAGGAAAATGAGCTTTAAGGTAAATAAATCTCCAAGCAAACTTTGGACAATTATATGCTTATGGGTTGGGGACTGCCTTTACCAGTAGGATTGTTAAGGTCACATAATGAGGTGAGGGAGCTGAAGGAGGGAATGTAGGTGTGAGGGCTGCACAGTGGGGAAGAACATGGACGTTGGAATGGTTAGCTTTGCCTCCTAGTCTTATTTACATATAGTGTGCTGTGGGCCCTAGCTTCCACCTCAGAAATGCTGGTCATTGATACATACATGTGTAGATCTGTGTCCAAGCTGGTTGACATAGACAGGAGTGATGAGGGACATGTCAGAGTTCTTCCTGGAAAGACCCTGTGGGATTTTGGTGCTCCATTGCTGTGATTTGAATGTGACTCCCAAATTTTATATGTTTGGAAGTAGAGTCTTTGGGAGGTAATTAGATTTAGATAAGTTCATCAGGTGTGGACCCCATGATGGGACTGGTGGCTTTGTAAGAAGAGAGACCTGAGTTGGCAGGCTGTTACTGTCTCACTATGTGATGCTCATCACCATGTTATGACACAGCAAGATGGTCCTTACCAGACACCAGTTTTGTGTTCTTGGACTCTCAGCCTGCAGAACCCTGAGCTAAATGAACTTTGATGGCTTATAAGTTACCCACTGTATGGTGTAGCAACAGAAAACATACTAACATACACATCAAAGTGAGCTATCTTACCCTAGATTTGCCTTTATGTAGGAAGACCATTGATAGAGACACTGGACTTTTTGGCTTGTTTCAGGTATCCCCAGAGCATCCCTAGGCCACCTCTAATGACAGTGTGGCTAGCATGACTCTTGAAGACTCTTCCCCCACTGCTGCACTACGTATGGTGATCTGAGACGTTGCAAAATATTTAAAAAATTTGGTGCAGTGATGTTTAATACAATCTTTTATTTTCCTTGGGACTGATTCCTAATCTTTATATTTTACTATATATCTTTTTTTCTCTTGGATCCTCTCTGGCATACCAGGAGTAAAGAAAAATAATAGTTGTTCAGCCTAAGTTAACTTCTCATCTCAACTAGGTGAAAGTTGGGGAAAGTTGTGCATGTGTGTATATTGCATGAACTGAGGAAACTAGCAAGACAATTTAGTTCATGGTAGTTTTTCTTCTGAACCTATCTTTGGGAGTTTAATGTTTTGATTCTCTAATATGGATTAGTCTTGTTATATAATCTTCAAGTCATGTCCGTGACGATACTTTTCTTTTTTTTTTTTTTGAGACGGAGTCTCGCTCTGTCGCCCAGGCTGGAGTGCAGTGGCGCGATCTCGGCTCACTGCAAGCTCCGCCTCCCGGGTTCACGCCATTCTCCTGCCTCAGCTTCTCCAAGTAGCTGGGACTACAGGCGCCCGCCACCACGCCCGGCTAATTTTTTGTATTTTTAGTAGAGACGGGGTTTCACCGTGGTCTCGATCTCCTGACCTCGTGATCCGCCCGCCTCGGCCTCCCAAAGTGCTGGGATTACAAGCGTGAGCCACCGCGCCCGGCCCATGACAATACTTTTCAAGGGCACCTTATGTTCTTGTGGTTTCTCCTTACCTTTTATTCCTTGGTGTTTTTTTTGGTGCTGAATCACAGGTGGTTGTTTCAGAAACTAGAAGAACTACTCTGGCTGTTTACAAAGTAATGATCTGAAATGGTTTTACTTAGTGCCTAGATTTTCTTCAACATTGAATGATAGTGGGTTATAAAAAGAAGTTGAACATATTGTGTCTGGTTTTGGGCCTAGTTTCTCTTCGTAGGAAAACTTAATCTGCTTTGCAACAACCCACTAGAGTACTGAATGTACTGGTTTCTTATCTTAATTGGCATCAGTGATTGTAGCCAAAAGTGCTTCCTTGGTATGACATCAGTACAGAGTACACTGGCCTTTTCTACTGGGAAGCAGGACCAGATAATTATGTTTTAGCAGATGTAATATGACAGTCATAATTATGAATCTCTTTAAATCCTGTGTGGTACAGTCAGTAGGGATATTGAAAACAATAGGGATTCAAGTTTGGATAATACGAGTGAAATATTTATTCTTGTTTTCACCTGTAGCTTTGGGACACAAAGTATTTAATGTAGTATATTGGTGTAGGACATCTTTAAATGTTTCAGTTATTTTGTTTTGTACCTGTGTGTCTAGTTTCTATAGGCGTTCCTTTTAATACATACGATGTTCTGAAGGTAGGATTAGTCTGCAGTATTCATGCCATTTCACCTAAGGTGGCTAAATGCACAAGTTTTAAAAAGGATAAAAATTAGAGTTTTATCCTAAATGCACTTGTATTTTGCTTTCTTTCATACATTTATGAGGCAAGATGATGGTAAACTAAAGGAGTGGTGGGAGATAATTCTGATCCTGACTCTGCCTCTAAATAATTGTGTCATCTTAAAAGTCATCCAGGCCACTTCCCTGCACAATTCTAGGGCCACCATGGCCATCATCTTTAATGTAAATGGACCAGTGAAGTTTCTGTCCATAGAATGTGGTGTGAATGGTGACTCGTAGAGTTATGCAGTAGACACTACTAGAAATCGTAAGTTCTTTTCTCTAGATCTCAGTTTTCTCACATACAGAACTAGTAGATTGGGTTAAATGAACTCAGCCACTCTAAACCCTGGACGATGAATTATCCATGTTAGTCTCTTTTCCATGAGTGGACCCTGTTTATCGGAAAATAGTAAAATTGTCTTTGTTGTAAGAGTTGTATTTAATTTCAAGAGAATCTATTGTAGGATTTGTTTTCATGTGTAGACTGCCTGCTTGCACGACTTCTTGGCATGCATTTCAGGTGTCTGATTCAGACAATCTGTTGTTGGAATTTGAAAGACATTTATTTAGAGACTACACTGACTATTTTGTAAAGTAACAGCTTTGATGACACTAGTTATTCACGTTGCTGAGAGCAGATATGCTGGCCCAAGATTCTGAATAAAAGATTTCCATCTTTTAATTGCAGCGTCTGTGAAAGAAATGTTGAAAAGTTCAATCCATGAAGCATGTATTCGATTCCACTGGAGCATAAATATATTTTAATGTTTTGATATTCAGATAAAATTCCAAAAGTAATTACAAATATTTAAATAATTATATAAATGTATAAAGCAAACTTACAATGCAGAAGGTCCCCCTGCCTCCCCTTCCTCATGACTGACCTGAGATGGTGAACCACTGCTATTGAGATGGTATGTATCTTTCAGGAGCTTTTTCTTACACAGATTATTTTATTTATTATTAACTGGAGAATTTTTGAGCAGTCTGAACTTCCCAAGTTTAAAGGATATGACACTCCTAAGAACTTACTGGTATAGGTAATTAATCAAGGAAATGAGAAGTAGAATTGTAGCCAGATAAATGTAGGTTATTCCTTAAATCTAAATTCCAATTATGTTATAGATGCATACTTAACATCTTACCTTTAAAACTCTTTTTTTTCTTTTTCATTATCCAAATCACTGGAATATTGCAGTTTCTGTAATCCAGAAGCAGTCACCCAGCCACAGTGAATGCTGATTTAATCTGACAGGCAAAAGTCTCTTCTGTTTTCAGAGATGGTCTGAAAATTGCTTAAAGAACTTGTCATGTTTTTGTTTGTTTACAGTTTTACTGTAAGTGATGCGTATGGTATAACCAAGAAACATCTGCATACAAGTTTTCTGCCTATAAAGCCTCAGAAAAGTCTGTGATGTTTCATTGGCAGAGAGTCCAAGGAAAATTCTTTAGTTTGGAAGAATAAAAAAGTCATGACACTCAGCCCTATTACTGCTGCAAGGCTGAGCTGGTCTTTGAATAATCATAGTCCCCGGAGAGGATTCATTGTATGGTCTGGTGTTTGGATTTCCTGTAGTCTGGTTGCAGTTTCTGCATTGCTCCATGAAAAAGACAAGTCTCTGAGGTGCAACCAAAGGCATTAAAAAATTTCGTTTGGACACATAACTCGAATAAGACATCTCTTGCTTAAGTTTATAGCAGTTAGTTTTGATATTCTGAGGAACATAGGTAAGTTAGCTTTGTATGGTTGATTTGGGGCATTTAAATTAAAACCACTCAAGTTTCAAAAGTGATTTTTTTTAAAGCTGCGCTTTAAATCTTAGATGCTTTCCACCTGCTTATATTTTGTTAGTGGTATTTATCATACTTTATTGGGTTACCCCTACTTCAGGCTAAATTCTAGAATGTTTGAAAATGCAAAGATTATTCAGAAAAGTGAGTATCCCTTTATGTACTTTTTGGAAAGGATAATAGTCAAATGCAGGGCTCTGCTTTTGGTTAAAGTATCAAGTATAAAAACTCTCATTAAGCAACATGTAAAACTGTTGTGTATTATTACAACTGACTATGGTTATTTTATGGTTACACCAACAATTCTATGGAGTGCAGCAGGAAATTATTATGTATTATATACTTTATATGTCATCTGAAGTGTCTAGAACCTTGTTTATTTGTCACTTTTGCATTGTGATTCTGATTGTAGTGCTTCCCCCCCACCCCCCACCGTGTGTGTGTGTGTGTGTGTTTGTGTGTGTATGTGTGTGTGTAAGCAAAGAGTGTGGTAGTGGGTGAGACAGAGAGAGAAGAAAACTGAAACTACTCAAGTGCTTATGATTTAAAATGATATGAACATTTTAAACTTGGCAATTTGGTTTTCATGTCGTCTTCACAGCAAGAGATGAGGATTGAGGGAAACACAACTTTGTTATTTCTGCTGCTTTTATGATATGTTTAAGGAACATAGGATGCCCTGAAAATGTTAAACCATTTTCCTTATTAAGATTACTAAGGGCTGGGTGCAGTGGCTCACTCCTGTAATCCCAGCACTTTAGGAGGCTGAGGTGGGTAGATCACGAGGTCAGGAGATTGAGACCATCCTGGCTAACGCAGTGAAACCCCGTCTCTACTAAAAATACAAAAAATTAGCTGGGTATGGTGGCGGGCGCCTGTAGTCCCAGCTACTCGGGAGGCTGAGGTAGGAGAATGGCGTGAACCCGGGAGGCGGAGCTTGCAGTGAGCCGAGATCACACCACTGCACTCCAGCCTGGGTGACAGAGAGACTCCATCTCAAAAAAAAAAAAAAAAAGATTACTGACTAAGCCTTCAGAAATGCAGTTGTAAGAGTTTATGAATGTGTGGGGTCTTTCACATGCTGGTTTGGAGGTTTTAGGAAGTTGTTGAGCCAAAAAAAAAAAAAAAATTGGAATAAAAGCATTTTTTGGAATGAACTCGAGAAATCAGAATTCTTGAACCTCAGCAGGTCAGTGAATTGATTTTGTCTTGAATCTTTATACTTCCCGCAGGCTTTCCTGGGAGCTTCTCCTTCCAGGTGCTGTCCTTGCCATCACCAGCAAGGGCATTGCTCCTCCACCCCCATGCAAAGGCTTTTTAATTGCATAGTGTGAATTATCTAAGACAAACTGACTCTACTGTGCTATTGACACAATAAGTCAGTTTTCCACTCCAATGCCCATTTAAATTGTAACCATATTAAAAAAACAAAAACAAAAATCCCCCGAAAACTCTACTCCAGAAGTGTAAACAAAATGTTTAATCTTTCTTTATTGGCGTAAACATGATTTTTTGGATGATCCTTTGACTTTTATGGTGTGTTGATATCAGTTTTAGAGGACTTTGGAATGCCATCTGCCCACCAGGACTCTCTCTTCTCTGCTGGTGGTCTGGTAATGGTTTTTTGTTTTTGTTTTTTATTTTGGAGATAGGGGACTTCTGTCTTCTTATAAGACACTTGGTAATTTTTGGCTATTTGTATAAAAATATTTTAATTGCTGCAAAAAGGCTCTTAAAGATATTTTAAATACAAACCTCATGTGGCTTTGAGGGTGGGTAGGGAAAGGGGGTGATATATTTTTGTTCAGGTCATTTTAATTTTTTTTTACCATGGTATAAACAGAGTTTCTCTCATGGCTTTCTTTGTTGTATATGATTTTCTTTTAAAAAGTCTTAAATGTGTGTGTTTTAGCAAGAGGCAAATTACTTTTCCTTGGATAATTAAGCTAGTATCTGTCTCTATGCTTAATAAATTATTCATTTTAACCCAGATCTCTTATTCATGCTTTGAACCTCTCTTTTATTTGTTTTGGATTGAGTAAAAGACCTTTGAGACCCTGGAACATCCAGAATTAATATCCTAAGCTCACATATTAGTTTATTTGAAGAAAGAGAAGAGAGAACATTATAAAACTCTCCCAGTTTATACCCAAAGCGTAAATCCTTTGTGTATCTCTCTAGAATGTGATAGATTATTTATACAGCTCTCTGATACTATCTGCTGTGGCTTCCTTCTTTAAATATTAATGTAAGTGAAGTAGTCTTTTAAAATAATGTTTAATTCAACAGACCTGTATTGGGCACATATTGTGTGCCAGCCTCTCTGCTGCGCTGGGCAGAGGACACAGCAGTGGCCTTTTAAGCGTGTCTGGCTTGTCCTCTCCTTTGCCTCGTGCTGCCACTGCCAGGAGTTCACATCTGCCCTAGCAGTTTCCTGCGTCCAGTCTCTCCTCAGTAGGACATCTTCTACCTTTAGCCAATTCGAAGCATCAGTCTCCATCATAACTCCTTTGGTAGACTCACATTGCTCTCAGAGTAGAAGCCAAACTCTTGAGCTGACCGAACCATTGGCTCTTTATCTTCATGTTCCCCAACCCCCAAACTTGGAGCATCTTACTGCACTTCAGTCTCTTTCACATCTTTTTTTTTTTTTCTTTTTTTTTTTTAAAGAGACAGGGTATTGCTGTGTCATCCAGGCTGGAGTGCAGTAGCGTGATCATGGCTCACTGTAACCTCGAACTCCTGGGCTCAGGCAGTCCTCCTGCCCTCAGCCTTCAGAGTAGCTGGGACCATAGGTGTGCACCACGATGTCTGGCTGATTTTTTTTTTTTTAAGAGATGGGGTCTTGCTGTGTTGTCCAGGCTAGTCTTGAACTCCAGGCCTCAAGCAATCCTCCTGCCTTGGACTCCTAATGTTTTGGGATTACAGCTATGAGCCACTGTACCCAGCCCCTTTTACCTCCTTTCACTCTTTTATTTTTTTAAACTGCTAATGGAAGCTTTAATCACCACATGTAAAAACAATACATTCATATATTAAAATTGGCCCCAAATTCCTTATCATCATCATCAACAGTCTAGAAATGAAGTGACACACTAATGTAAAAATTTCCTGTTTATAACTAAAAGATTTATGAAACTGTTTTTTATAAATGCCTTTTTTTTTTTTTTTACCCTGAGGCTGGTATCACCAAAGTGAAAAAAGAAAAGTCATTATCAGCTGGAATGTATTCAGCATAGAGTTTTAAAAACCATTTATCATTATTCTGGAGTGATTTCCATTCATTCTCCCCACCCACACTATATGATGACAACAGGAAAGGATGGCAAATGGTTGTGCCAGTCTTGTTATATACCGGTCATATAATTCTCAAATATACTGATTATATGATTCTCACTTCAGTCTACCTACCAAAAGAAGAAAATAAAATTTTAACATCATTAACTCTACACTATCATACTTTAAAATATGATTAAAATAAAGATCATATTTTAAAATATGGTGGTCATACAATTCTCAGATATACTGATTATATGATTCTCAATTCAATCTACCTCCCAAAACAAGAAAATAAAATTTTAACATCCATTAACTGTGCACTATCATATTTTAAAATATGTATCAAAATCAGTTCTCTGTTATAAAAGAGGGGTTGGCTGTACATTCTCAGACCCACAACAACAACAAACCCCCAGAAAACCAGGACAGTACTTTCTTACAAAGCTTCCTGCCGTGCATTCTACAAATTTCACATAAGCCAACTAGGTAAGTTCAGAGTTCGTGTAGATTGCCTCACAAATACTTAACTCTGGGCTCTTAGTCACCTTCAGATAAGATCTGCAAATGTCTAAAAGAAAAATAACTCCCAAATGGTGCAACAGTTATTCCAGTCAAGTGCTGAGAGAGGTATGCATATTAAACTTGAAAAAAGATAGCCATGCTGAGTAGTAGGAGGAGATCTCATGGAGGAAGGAGACTTGTATGTGGCTTTTAGGATGAGTGGGAATTAAACATTTTCTCATTCTCATCAAGGATGATGATTACTTGTGTACTGGATGTACTCATATGTGATGCTCTGCAGACATTTAATTACCCATTAGTTGCCAAGTTTCTGTTCTTCTCTTTAAAATTGCATGGATACTGATAAGACTTGTTTTTGCAAATGCTATATGCTTTCAGTTTTATGATCTTTGACAGCTGTAACAAACTTGAACTTGGTGACAAAAATTCACCAAATCAGCACCCAGTGTCAACCAGTCTTAAAATGCCTCTAAAGTCACAATTAAGCTTTTTAAAAAAAAAAAAAATTAAACTAATGCTAGCATAAAGATCTTAATTTGTAGTGTATAATAATTTTATAGTATAGAAAGTATATAATTTCATATAGTAAATGATATCTTAAATGATAATTAGTGGAGAGGATTTGTGAGAAGAACCAATTTTTGTGCTATTTCTGTTTGTTGTTAGGTAATTTAGAAGCCCTGGGGTACCTCATTTTGTGAGTGGGTATTTTTATGAAAGAGATGTAGTAATAGACTTTACGAGAAAATTGAGAGTATACTGTCCTTGAATTGAGTTGACCTGCCTCTGAAAGAGCCAAGAAATAAAAATAAAACCAAAAGAATTTGTGTATGTATGTGTGTGTGTGTGTGTGTGTGTGTCTTTATTTTAATGATGGTGAAGTATAGATGACAGCTAGTCTTTGTTTTTTTCTTTTTTTTTTTTGGAGAGTGAGTCTTGCTCTGTTGCCTAGGCTGGAGTGCAGTGGCATAATCTCAGCTCACTGCAACTTGTGCCTCTGGGTTCAAGTGATTCTTCTGTCTCAGCCTCCCTAGTAGCTGGGATTACAGGTGCACACCACCACGCCTGGCTAATTTTTGTATATTTTGTAGAGACAGGGTTTTGCAAGGCTGGTCTTGAACTCATGACCTCAGATGATCTGCCTGCCTCGGCCTCCCAAAGTATAGGGATTACAGGCGTGAGCCACCATGCCTGACCAATGACAGCTAGTTTTGATTCATCATGGCAGGGTTCCCCAATTCCTGGGCCGTGGCCTGTTAGGAACTGGGCCGCACAGCAGGAGGTAGGCTGCAGGCGAGAGGGCAAAGCTTCATCTGTGTTCACAGCCACTCCCCATCGCTTGCATTACCGCCTGAGTTCCACCTCCTGTCACATTAGCGGCAGCATCAGATTCTCCTGGGAGTGCAAACCCTATTGTGAACTGTGCACGCGAGGTATCTAGGTTGCGAGCTACTTATGAGAATCTAATGCGTAATGATCTGTCACTGTTTCCCATCACTCCCAGATGGGACTGTCTACTTACAGGAAAACAAACTGACGGCTCCCACTGATTCTACGTTATGATGAGTTATATAATTACTTGATTATATATTACAATGTAATAATAATAGAAATAAAGTGTACAGTAAACATAATATGCTTGAATCCTCCCCCTCCTCCCAGTCTGCAGAAAAATTGTCTCCCATGAAACCAGTCCCTGGTGCCAGAAAGGTTGGGGACCACTGGATTAGGGCATAGAGTAGTTCGGGGTCAGCAAGCTACAGTCTACGGCCAAATCTGGCCCACTGCCTGTTTTTTGTAAATCGTTTTACTGGGATGCATTTGCGCTTGTTCATTTCCATGTCATCTGTGGCGTCTTTGATTCTACAACAGAAGACTTGAATAAATGCAGCGCAGACCGCACGTCCCGTAAAGCCTAAGATATTGTATATTGGCCTTTTTCAGAAATGGGTTGCCAGCCCTTGGACTAGATTAACGTGTGCAGACGTCTTAAAAGAAGCAGACCTGGGGAAGATTTAAAGATGAAACAGGAACAGGGAAATTGTTCAGTGTGTAGGGGATGCATTATTATAAACTATTGTTTAATGGGTTTTCTTTCATAAAACTGCAGGTACATAGAAATTACTGTTGTTGGTTTTTTTTTGCACTTTTCTTTCATAAAAAAGCAAGTGCATAGAAATTACCACTTTTCCCGGCTGTTTTAGAACCTATTAGCTTGGATTTCTGAACAATATCAGTGAGTAAAAGGATAGGTCAGATGTCACCAGCTATCCTGATTGTCTGTATCTCCAAGGGTTTGTAGGTCATATGGTTTTTTCATATTAAGCAAGCTCAGGACTGTAACATCTTTGTTTTGACAAAACAAAAGCTGACTAAAATGACATAGTTCGTAACTATTGTTTTCTTCTTTCAAAGTAGTTATAGTATTTAAGAATGTATCTATCATCACTCTTCTTTCCCCCCCCAAAAAAACCCTTTAAAACATTCAGGTTCAAATACAGTAATTTATTTCTTGCTCGCTGAGATCTGGGTGGCTATTTACGATTTGTGGGCACTAATCCTCCGAGGAGGGATTCAGGGATCCAAGCTTGTTCCATCTTGTGGTTCCATCATCTTTAACACGCTTCCACACTTGGCTTGCTTTGTTCATCTGTGTGGTCAAATAAGAATGTGAAGGATTATGTGGCAGTTCTATGGTCCAGGCCCAGAGGTGGTACATATGATGTCCACTCACATTCTGCTGGCTGGAACACTCAGCATTACCTGCAAAACACATAGAAACATATTATCTATGTGCTAGAAAGGAGAGGAGATGAGTTAGATAACCACCCAGCCGCAGTTACTAGTCTTTGCCTTTGCCTCGGGCTTCAGGATGGCTGGGTAGGGCACTGTCAATCCTGTTGTCTTATGCCTCCAGTGAGTATCTCCCTCACTGCACCCTCGTCCTGGCTCTGGTGGGCAGCTCATTCCCAAGAGAAAAAAAGAGATTGGGCCATTCTGAGTTTGTGCAGCTAATTCTCACTAAATTTACAAAAATCCACTAAGTCGCTTCACTTCTCCTAGGAGTGAGTCAAAAGCCAGCAGTGTTACACAAATTAAGCTCCCTCCACGTGGAAGGAATAAGCTGAAGTGGTATGAAAGCAACATTCTCTGCATTTCGGTTATTTTCTAGATGCAAAATATGAGCTGTCTTGAGAGGAGCATTCAAAAGCATAAATTAAGAGTTCAAATGTAGGGAAAGTCTGTATCTACTTTAAGAAATGGTACCGGCTGGGCGTGGTGGCTCACGCCTGTAATCCCAGCACTTTGCAAGGCCGAGGTGTGTGGATCACAAGGTCAGGAGTTCAAGACCAGCCTGGCCAAGATGGTGAAACCTTGCCTCTACTAAAAACGCAAAAAATCAGCTAGGCGTGGTGGTGGGCACCTGTAATCCCAGCTACTCAGGAGGCTGAGGCAGAGAATTGCTTGAACCGGGGAGACGGAGGTTGCAGTGAGCCGAGATTGCGCCATTGCGCTCCCAGCCTGGGCAACAGAGCAAGACATCGTCTGAAAAAAAAAAACAAAAACAAACAAAAAAAACGTACCATTGGATGTGAAAGCAGCCAGCCCTGAAAGCCACTGTTGTTATTGATCTGGTCAACTGGACAGGTGTTTCTCAAAGCTCTTTGCCTCATTTTGCTAATCCAAGGTGGCCCATGGGCCAAAAGCATCGGTATCACCAGGGAGAAGGATAGAAATGCAGAATTTCGGGCCCCATCCTTGCCTTCTCAATCAGTCAATTGACCAAAGGCCCAGTTGATTTGTGGGCACATTAAAGTCAGAGAAATACTGTTTCAGAATAAAAGGATGTAATTTCAAATTTATACTTGTTTTCTAAATTATTTAAGGTATAACTGGTGTTACATCATAGCCTTCCATTTTGAAATGCAGTAAATCAACTCTAGTTTCCTGCTGTTTATTTAAGCAGCTTCATGAGAAATCATTATGCTTTTAGAAAATTGACCACCAGGTACTCCTCTACTTGGTTCCTAGATGGTAGACATGCTCCGTTAAACCTAGTGCTTGAGGTGGTTATTAAGTTTGATGAAAGGTAGGCTGCAAGAGCAAATTTAAGAAGGTAAGCTTGAATTATGAAAAATAGTAGTAAGTTGAGGCTTAGAGTAGAACTGTTAGCTATCTCGAATGGTTTTAACAGGAGGTAGAGACTTATGAATATACATGTATGTATATATATATATATATTTTTTTTTTTTTTTTTTTTTTTTTTTTGAGATGGAGTCTTGCTCTGTCACCCAGGCTGGAGTGCAGTGGCGCGATCTTGGCTCACTGCAAGCTCCGCCTCCCGGGTTCATGCCATTCTCCTGCCTCAGCCTCCGGAGTAGCTGGGACTACAGGCGCCCGCCACCGCGCCCGGCTAATTTTTTGTATTTTTAGTAGAGACGGGGTTTCACCGTGGTCTCGATCTCCTGACCTCATTATCCACCTGCCTTGGGCTCCCAAAGTGCTGGGATTACAATGAATATATTTTTTATAATACATGCTGCTGATGACATTTTGTTCAGCTGCTTAATTTTTGTTTTTATTTTGTTTTGTTTTTGAGACAAAGTCTTGCTCTGTCACCCGGGCTGGAGTGCGGTGGCGTGATCTCGGCTCACTGCAACCTCCGCCTCCTGGGTTCCAGCGATTCTCCTGCCTCAGCCTCCTGAGTAGCTGGGATTACAGGCACCTGCAACCACACCTGGCTAATTTTTGTGTTTTTAGTAGAGATGGGGTTTCACCATGTTGGCCAGGCTGGTCTCAAACTCCTGGCCTCAGGTGATCCGCCCACCTAGGCCTCCCAAAGTGTTGGTATTATAGGCCTTAGTCGCTGCACCCGGCCTCAACTGCTTCGTTTTTAATAAGATAAAATGATAGCTTAGATGTTGTGCCAATATCATCTTTTTTGATTCAAGGGAGGGTGAAGATCAGGTAATATTTTGGGTTTTAAAGCTTACAGAGCTAAACTACTGTTGTGATTTGTGAGTTCTTAAAAACTTTTAAGAAGACTGATAATGACTTTATGATTTGGAAGCTATAAATTATAACTGTATTTGTATTCACATCTTAAAGGACTGACATGCCATGTATTGACATAAATAAGGAGTCAAATTATGTTCTGTGTGGCTATAAAGTAAGGAAGCCAGTTTTTATGTTTTACTTGTGGAAACATTCTTGATTTTATAATTATAATATAGTATTACAAGGTTAACTATATTAAGTCCAAATTCTTAAGCTAGACACTGTGGGTAATAGGAAGATGTAGAAGACATCGACTCTTATATAAGCCTCTAGTGAGTTTCTTGTTTAGTTGGTGAAATAAGGCATACAGCTATTATATAATCTACTATTGACAACTGATTTGGCCACGTCATGCAGTTTATTTCTCAGAGGTTTCCTCATTTGTAAAATGAAGTTTGAATGGGATCTCTAAAATTTCTTCTGGCATTAATATGGTAATGATAATGAATTCTATTATATGATAATAATTGTAATTAATATAATGATTCACTTCTTTAGGTGTGTCTCTTCACATGAAGAAATAATGGAATTTTTTATCTTTGGGGAATAAACGTTCACTTTTCTTAAGCTAAGATTTAGAAAGTTTTTTTTCCAAAGGCATTGGAATTATACCTCAAAGCTTGTACTAGTAGTTCTTTGACCATTTCTTTCAGCACATATTACCAATTTTTAAACTTATGAATCCTTAGGGAAATACATATTTTGGTAGCCGTTTAAGAGGAGGTGCTCTGTTACATTCCCAGATCTTAATAAGTGGGGAATTTGTTCTCTCTGGTTCAAAATGTTCTCTGAAAAAGATGTCCTTGTTTTCCCAAATGATTCTCTTAGACAGGAAACTTGATCATTCTGCTTTGTTCTGGAGTATTATACAAGTGTTATAACTTTGTTCTGGTGTTATACCTTTGTTCTGGTGTTATACCTTTGTTTTGGTAGGTAGTGCTACCAAAAGAGAACTTGAGAAATTATCCCTTTCGGTGAGGATGGTTTGTTTCAAGTTTTTTTTTTTTTTCTCCTCCAGCACACTCTCTCTCTTTTTATTTTTTAACTTTCTGCATCTTGTTTAATCAAAATATTTCCAAGATGGCAACTTTGAAGGCTTTACAAATAGCAACTACAGAAATATGAAGACTTTACTTATGAGTCAGGTGAGATTCAGGCAAAGAATATATGTGTCTAGCAAGTGGTGAAAGCTTAGGAGCCATTCTTAAAGTCGGGGAGAAATAAAATAGGCAGTAAAACAAAATGGCCAACTTTTAACTCTTTTGACAAACTCCTGAGTGAAGGCTGGTCACCCCTTTTGTGTCCTTGACTTTGTCTTCACGGTGGTGGTGGTGGTGACTTAAAGCCATTGTTTTCTTTTATGAATGGTGAGGTTGATCTTCCACCTTGCTGGAACTGATCAGCTTAACTGCAGAACCTTTTTGATATCCAAATCTCTGTACCACTAATTTTCTACTCTTGTCTACAAAGTAGAAGAGATGTCAGTGAATTAATTTTATATCAAAACACTCCTTAAGTATTTATGAACATGTTTGTGGGTTTTTTAGTCTCTGCTCACCAGTTTAAAATTTGTTTTATTTTGTTTTGTTTTCTTTTAATAGTGGTAGGGTCTCTGTCACCCGGACTGAAATGTGGTGGTACTATCATAGCTCACTGCAGCTGTTGTGAACTACTGGGCCCAGGTGACCTTTTCTCCCTAGCCTTCTGAGCAGCTGGGACTACAGGCATGCACCGCCACACCCTGCTAATAATAAAAAAAAAAATTTGTAGAGGTAGGGTCCTGCTATGTTGCCCAGGCTAGTCTTGAACTCCTGGGCTCCAATGATACTCCTGCCTCAGCCTCCCAAAGTGCTGAAATTACAGGTGTGAGCCACCAAGCCCAACCTCTTTTTGTGAATTAAAAAAAATCATAAACCCAAGTGTACTAAAAAGTTATGTGAAAGTTGAATGGTTGATGGCTTTTTTATTTTTCTGTTACTCTTGTAAACCAGTAGCTTGTAAATCTAAAACATTTAACCTTAACTTTAGTGGCGTTTCACAACCATTAAAAATGTTTTTATACTAATGACGTGGGAAAATGCTTCGGAGACAATGCTGACCACAGTATATGAGTCTTAAAAGCAAAACTCAGTATATAATATATATATTTTATATTATGTATTTTTATATATAAATATATAAAAGAGAACTTTTATATATTTATATATATATATAATATACATATATAGTAACATGCACATTAGAAAGAATCCTGCCCCCTTTTTAAATATAGCATTTTGGCAAATGATCAGATGTCAAAGATTGTGAAGATTTCAGTTCAGTATTATTTATGAATGAGAAAAGCTGGACCCCTTTTCTACAAAAAGTTTTTAAAAAAAATTAGCTGGGCATGCTGGCACATACCTGTAGTCACAGCTACTCGGGAGGCTGAGGTGGGAAGATCGCTAGAGCCTAGGAGGTTGAGGCTGCAGTAAGCTGTAATCACATCACTGCACTGCAGCTTGGGTGACAAAATGAGACCTTGTCCAAAAAATAAAAAATAAAAAAAAGACAACTGGTAAAAACAAACATAAGACTAGTGATACAATTATTTATCCTCTTCTATACTTACTTAAAAAATAACTTTGGGGCCAGGCATGTTGGCTCATGCCTGTAATCCCAGCACTTTGGGAGGCCAAGGCGGGCTGATCACGAGGTCAGGAGATTGAGACCATCCTGGCTAACACAGTGAAACCCCGTCTCTACTAAAAATACAAAAAATGAGCGGGCATCATAGCAGGCGCCTGTAATGCCAGCTACTCAGGAGCTGAGGCAGGAGAATCGCTTGAACCTGGGAGGCGGATGTTGCAGTGAGTCGAGATCGCGCCCCTGCACTCCAGCCCTGGCGACAGTGCCGGACTCCGTCTCAAATAAATAAAAAATAACTTTGACATATGAGCCCTTTATTCAATTTATATGAAGTTTAAAAATCATCTTTTATGTATTCCAGAAGAGGGAACTTGGGTAATAAAAATTCCATTAATTGAAGCTAACGATTATTTCCAAAGACAATTCCCACGATCTGTGCTAAGTGCACGTTTGCAGTGCACTTTGCATATATTTGCTTATGCTGCAGTCTGTTAACTGAGTATTAGCTATTAGGGAAGCAGAAAGCTGTAGCATATTTAGTGCTTTTGGAGGTTATATCCCATGCATGTAAGCCTAAAAATGAATAAATATGTTTCTTGATTTAAACATTTAGCTTGGATGTATTTTATACTGGAGGATTAAAAATGTTAATTTCTGTTTCATAAAAGCTTTTATTAAGGCTCCTGCCAATAAACTATTCAGTGATTTCACTAAGGAGTTATATGGTAAAAAGATTTCACAAATTTATACTTTCCATCAGTATATAAATCACGCAGGCCTCATTTTTGGATTCAAAATCGCTTTTTGGATGTGTGTGTGTGCACATGCTGTTGAAATCAACATTGCAGCCTTTCTTTATTCCATTAAAGGCTGGTATCAGGATGCTTGGCCAGAAACACACAGAGCACTGTTAGCGAAGAAAACTGATCATTTCAGTTTTAACATAGTTCCTATTCTGGTTTTATTCAGGCCACTGAAGTTTGAATACAGAGAAAATGTTGCAAGATAGAAAAATGAGAGCTACTCTTCATTCAGCAGTTTGAATTAACACACGGAATGGCATTTTTTCCCTCCCTTATGGATATTTTTTTCTTTACAACAGTACTGTGACATCGGATTCACATTGAATACTAGGATTAGAAAATCAGTTCAAGTGTGTGTGTTATCTGTTTGCAGTAGTAAAAAGAGTTAACAAATTTACAGTTTCCATCAGAATATAAATCACGCATCCCTCATTTTAGAATTCACAATGACCTGTTCGCAGTCCTAGCTTGAACATTTGGACCTTTCTTAGGCACTGCAGTTTGACCAAAAGCATAATAAAATTTAAGTCATTTCCCAAAAGTGGCCGGGCATGGTGGCTCATGGCTGTAATCCCAGTGCTTTGGGAGGCCGAGGTGGGCAGATTCCCTGAGGTCAGGAGTTCGAGACCAGCCTGGCCAGTGTGGTGAAACCCCGTCTCTACTAAAAATACAAAAATCACCCACGCATGATGGTGTACACCCGTAGTCCCTGCTACTCAGGAGGCTGAGGCAGGAGAATTGCCTGAAACCGGGAGGTGGGGGTTGCAGTGAGCCGAGATTGCATCACTGCACTCCAGCCTGGGTGGCAGAGCGAGACTCCATCTCAAAAAAGCAATAATAATTTATTTGCAAAAAGGTTTTAGATTTAAATGCTTTCGTGGGTGAGGTTTTAAAGGTTTTATTTTTAAGTGTACAATTCGGTAGTTTTCAGTATATAACATTGTGCAACCATCAGTGCATAGTTTTAGAACATACTCGGAAAAGAAACATCATCCCAATTAGCAGCCACTTTAGGTTTGCTTGTTCTGGACATTTCACGTAAGTAGTGTCATATGGTATGTAGACTTTCATGACTGGCTTCTTTCATTTGATATAATATTTCAAGTGTAATATGATATCCGTGTTGTACCAAGTGTCAGTATTACATTCCTTTCTATTGCTGAAGAATATTTTGTCGTATGCATAACAGCACATTTTGCTTTCTGCTCTTCAGTTGATGGACATGTGGGTTTCTACTTTATGACTATTATGAATAGTGCTTCTATTAAGAATCGTGTACATCTGTGTGCAAGTTCCCATGTTGACATATGTTTTCATTTTCTTCAGTAGATTCTTAGGAGTGGAATTGCTGGGTCATGTGGTACTTAAGTCTTCTTTGGCCACTATAACAAATTATCATACACTGGATGGCTTAAACAACAAAAACTTATTTTGTCACAGTTTTGGAGGCTGGAAAGTTCAAGATTAAGGTTCTTTTCAGGGTTTGGTTTTTGGTGAGAGCTCTCCTACTCTTCTCAGTTTACCCTAATTTGGTAGAGAGAGGGGGTGAACCAAGGGTGGGAGCGCATTCTGGTGTCACTTCCCCTTCTTCTAAGGGCACCAGCTCTGTTGGATCAGCACTCCACCCTTATGACTGCATTTAACCTTAATCACCCCCTTAAAGGCTCTGTCTCCAGCATAGTTACATAAGGGGAGTTGGGCTTGACGTATGAATTGGAGACGGGGCGGGGAACAGTTTAGTCCATAACATAAGGTAACTCTCACATTTCGAGGGACTTCCAACAGGGTACCAATTTAGCCTTTAAGAATTGAGAACTTTTTTTTTCCTTCAATCTGGAAATGGCATATGTTTAAGATAGAAATAAAAACAAAGGAGAAACGTGAGTTCTTGATTGATCTTCAGCTGATTTGCTGGGCTTTCATGGCCTAATAATCACTCTTCATGGAAATAATACGGGGGCCCTTCTGAGAATGAAAGGGACATGATTACTAATCGTCCTGGGACAACAGACATACTTTGGGACTATCATAAGCAAATTTGGGTGAATTGTCACTCTGTCAGCCAACAAGAAGGAAAAACTATTGCCAGATTTAGCTCCTTCTGTCTATGACAAGTCCCTGCGAGTGGGGAAGAGGCATATCAGTTATAAAGTCAGGGACAGGGTTAATGAGCAATGACCCCATCTTCCATTTTGCCCCGTTTCCTCAAATTAAAAAAGTGTCTTGAAAAGCGGTGATAGATTACCTAATTATATCTCAATTACCCACATCAATAGTTGTGGGTTCTAAATGTGAACATAAAGTGATTGAAACTAATCACTTAGTGATTAAAACCAAGGGGTGGCCTGTTAATTTTTCTAATAGTTACTTGAGTTAAACATTTTATTTCTTCCAGGGAACAACAAATCATTTAATCTTCAGAGCATCTTAGACTGAAAAACTTTCAACTGTGCTGAAAAACCTAGAAGACAGACCATTTTCCCCACCCAATCATTTAAAAGGAATTGAAGAAGAAATAAAATGGCAGAGGTTTAAGGTTACTATTCAGGATGACTGATGATAATTCAGATGATAAAATAGAAGATGAATTGCAAACCTTCTTTACCAGTGATAAAGATGGAAATACACATGCATACAACCCGAAATCACCACCTACACAAAACTCTTCAGCCAGCAGTGTGAATTGGAATTCTGCCAACCCAGATGACATGGTGGTTGATTATGAAACTGACCCTGCTGTGGTTACTGGTGAAAATATTTCTTTAAGCCTTCAGGGTGTTGAAGTATTTCATCATGAAAAGTCTTCTAGTGATTTCATTAGTAAGCAGGTGTTAGGTATGCATAAAGATTCCATTTGTCAGTCTCCTGCCCTTGTAGGTACCGAGAAGCCCAAATATCTGCAACACAGTTGTCATTCCCTAGAAGCAGTTCAGGGCCAGAGTGCTGAGCCATCTTTGCCTTTTGTGTGGAAGCCTAATGACAATTTGAACTGTGCAGGCTACTCTGATGCCTTGGAGCTAAACCAAACATTTGACATGACAGTGGATAAAGTTAACTGCACCTTTATATCCCATCATGCCATCGGAAAGAGTCAGTCCTTCCATACTGCTGGAAGCCTGCCACCAACTGGTAGGAGAAGTGGAAATACATCTTCTTTATCCTATTCCACTTGGACATCTTCCCATTCTGATAAGATGCATGCAAGAGAAACTACTTATGATAGAGAAAGCTTTGAAAACCCTCAAGTCACACCATCAGAAGCCCAAGACACGACTTACACAGCATTTTCTGATGTGGTGATGCAAAGTGAGGTTTTTGTTTCAGATATTGGAAACCAGTGTCCATGTTCTTCAGGAAAGGTCACCAGTGAGTACACAGATGGATCACAGCAAAGACTAGTTGGAGAAAAAGAGACACAAGCACTAACACCAGTTTCTGATGGCATGGAAGTCCCCAATGATTCTGCATTACAAGAGTTCTTTTGTTTATCCCATGATGAATCCAATAGCGAACCACATTCACAGAGCTCATACAGGCACAAGGAAATGGGCCAAAATCTGAGAGAGACAGTGTCCTATTGTCTTATTGATGATGAATGCCCTTTAATGGTGCCAGCTTTTGATAAAAGCGAAGCTCAAGTGCTGAACCCAGAGCATGAAGTCACTGAGACTGAAGACACACAAATGGTCTCCAAAGGAAAGGATTTGGGCACCCAAAATCGTACCTCAGAACTGATTCTAAGTAGCCCGCCAGGGCAAAAGGTGGGCTCGTCATTTGGGCTGACTTGGGATGCAAATGATACGGTCATTAGCACAGACAACATGATGTGCGTGTCAACACCAGTCCTAGAACCCACAGAAGTAACCTTTTCTGTTTCACCAATTGAAGCAACAGAGAAATGTAAGAAAGCGGAGAAGGGTAATCGAGGGCTTAAAAACATACCAAACTCGAAGGAGGCTGCTGTGAACCTATGTAAACCTAGTTTAGGAAAATCAACAACCAAAATGAATACTCCAATAGGCTGCAAAGTTAGAAAAACTGAAATTATAAGTTACCCAAGACCAAACTTCAAGAATGTCAAAGCAAAAGTTATGTCTAGACCAGTGTTGCAGTCCAAAGATGCTGCTTTATCAAAGGTCACGCCCAGACCTAAGCTGACCAGTGCCTCATCACCCTCATCAGTGGTTTCAAGACAACCAACAGTCTTGAGCAGAACACCGAGATCTGACTTGAATGCAGACAAAAAAGCAGAAATTCTAATTAACAAGACGCATAAGCAGCAGTTTAATAAACTCATTACTAGCCAGGCTGTGCATGTTACAACTCATTCTAAAAATGCTTCGCACAGGGTTCCAAGAACAACATCTGCCGTGAAATCGAATCAGGAAGATGTTGACAAAGCCAGTTCTTCTAACTCAGCATGCGAGACCGGGTCCGTTTCTGCGTTGTTTCAGAAGATCAAAGGCATACTCCCTGTTAAAATGGAAAGTGCAGAATGTTTGGAAATGACCTATGTTCCCAACATTGATAGGATTAGCCCTGAAAAGAAGGGTGAAAAAGAAAATGGGACATCTGTGGAAAAACAAGAGCTGAAACAAGAGATTATGAATGAGACTTTTGAATATGGTTCTCTGTTTTTGGTAAGTAATATATATATATTTTTGCATGCTTCAGGGAACTGTGGAGAAAACTGAGATGTGTTAGCGTTTAGTTATCTATTAGTCAATAATATTGCAGAAGCAGGTGGGCAGATTTACATTTAGTTGCTAATTCATTGTCTTGTCAGTACTAGGGTGTTAATAGGTTTCAATATAACAAAACTGCATATGGAAAAAAAACCCTCAATTTCAGTATTTTGTATCAAGCATCACCGTTCCTTTTAATAGTGTGCTGAAAAAATGAAGTTACTTTAATATTTTAGTATAATTAGTAGTTTAAGTGCCTGATACAATCAAGTTATATTTTACTTTTCTGAAAAAGTTGGGTTGTCAACTTTAAAATGTATTGGACAACATTTAAGAAAGGGCTTGGGAGTGCTGGTAAACATGTCAACATAAAAATAACTCCTGGACTCTTGTGGAGAAGGCAGCTCTGGGAAGTAGAGCCCTCTTGTATGAGCAAGAATGCTCTTGATTTTTCCTCTGACCAGCTTATAATGATTTTGGGCAAGTAATTTTTCAAGACCCAAAGATGAAAGGATTGGACCTAGTGGATGTGTGAAGCCTCTTGCAGCCTTAATGTATTAATTCCTGGTACATAAAATATCTTTTACTCATGTATAGTGAAAAACCAGTATGTTTCCATAGCACCTGTGTAAAATATTTAGGGGGGACCTAGAGAGTTCTGTTTAAAGAATAAAGAATTCACATGCACTGTAAAGGTGATTTTCCTTTAAACATGCATATATTTTTGAGAATAGTGTGTAGAAATCGGTTTTCTGGGTTTTAAAAACATTTGACAGGCCAGTGTTGGTTGTTGGGCATGTGTCCTGGGCCCTATTTTTGGCAGTGGGGACTTAGGTGTATTTTCAGCCCCAGACAGGCTGTCCTTGAGAAAGGCAGGTGTGACACAGCCTGTCCCTTGGAGGGCTTGTGGCAAGAGGAATGAAGCACATAGAATAGCAAGTGCAGAAGGGCTGACTTAGGTGTGTCTTCAGGGTGCATAGGGGCCACACAGGAAGGAACTGTCAGGTCCCTTTAGAAGACAAGGTTAGGAAAGACTGAAGATATTCTTGATTATCTAAAACATCAGTTAGACATGTTTGGGCTTTAACAACCAGTCTTCTCTATTTGGAAGAAGGGTACACCACAGTGATTTCTAAACTGAGGAGTTCATCCATTGTTTCAAAACTCAGATTTAGTTTTTAAGTTATCTTGAAGTCAAACTTAGAAAACTCATATCATTTATAATTTTAATTTTTTTGGAAAATTAAATTACAACACGCTCTTAATTCTAATCAACATTCTTAGTTTGGCATTCATAGATATACATAGAAACACGATGTTTATTCTCTTGAATAATGGGAGACTTTTTTTGGTGTGTCAGTCCCCAGCTACCAAAAACTCTATCATAAAGTTTTTTTAATGACATTTGTCTTGAATTTAAATTGGTTGTGTAATTTTGAAACTAAAAGTTTTCCTGATTTGTGCATTTAGTCTTAGGGTCATATTGCCCCTGTGCAGCTTGAAAGCCTGTTTTTCAGGCTCCTGATGTGGTTTTGAAGTAAGGATAGAATCAACAGGTTGAAATGGATCCTAGTACGTCTTGGAGAAGCAGCACTTTTCGCCTTAGGAATCTGGCAGTTAGGATTCGTAATTAGATATGAAATACTTTGTAAGTCCTGAAAGATTGTGCTATATTCGCAGTGCTGTCACTTTTGCTTATCAACTGGCATAAGGGACTTACTCTTTTTTTTTTTTTTTTAAAGACAGAGTCTTGTTCTTGCTCTGTCGCCAGGCTGGAGTGCAGTGGCACGATCTCGGCTCACTGCAACCTCCGCCTACCAGGTTCAAGCAATTCTCCTGCCTCAGCCTCCCAGGTAGCTGGGACTACAGGCGCGCACCACCACATCCAGCTAATTTTTGTGTTTTTAGTAGAGACGAGGTTCACCATATTGTCCAGGATGGTCTTGATCTCTTGACCTCGTGATCCTCCCGCCTCGGCTTCCCAAAGTGCTGTGAATACAGGCGTGAGCCACTGCCCCCGGCCTACTCTTTTTTCGTGATCATGTCTGAAGCACAGTGCTCTCTAATTTTGCTAGTTTACCTCTTTCACATTTCCATGTCTCTGGGTGGGAAGGAGGACTGGAAAGTGTCTGGGCAGACCCTCATAGGCCGCTGGCTTTGCACTTACTGTGGAGAGCTAAATGAATTCGCTGCGTGTTTTCCTGAAACATGAATGCCTGTTGGTCACTTCAGCAGCACTCAAAGGCTCTTACTGCCCTGGATTGATGAAGAGACCATCCTGGAGGGATGTTAATTTTCTTTTTCTTTGAGATGGAGTCTCCTCTGTTGCCCGGGCTGGAGTACAGTGGCGCGATCTCGGCTCACTGCAACCTCTGCCTCCCATGTTCACGCAATTCTCCCAAGTAGCTGGGACTACAGGTGCACACGCCTGGGTAATTTTTTGTATTTTTTTTAGAGATGGGGTTTCACCATGTTGATGAGGCTGGTCTCGACCTGCTGACCTCAAGTGATCTGCCCACATCGGCCTCCCAAAGTGCTGGGATTACAGGCATGAGCCACCGTGCCCAGCCGGATGTTAATTTTTACTGTTGCCCTGTTGGCCCTTGGCCTGCCTTAGGCCTGGAGTTTACTGAATCCCTAGGCTGCCTGCAACTTCAAAGCTTATTGGTGGTCAGGGTGTATTTAAATCATTAGAAAAGTTCTTATTTGGAAGAAGGAGCTTGATTTTTATTTGAAACGGGGCTAAATGTAGCTCCTCACAACAGAGGTTATGTGTTCATGATAGTGTGTGAGATAAAGGGAGTGGAGACTTACCTAAAAGGAAAGGAATTGATATTTATTCAGTGCTTGCTCTGGGTTAGGCACTTTGCTCAGGTGCCTTAGTTATATTATGCCATTTAATGGGCCCTGTAGTGCTCAGATGCTTTATATACATTGTTATTTACTCTTCCCAATAACAACAGGGCAATTGTTGTCGATATTTTAATACTTCAGTGAGGTCACTTAAAACTCACACAGCTGGTAAATAGTAAAATTGGGATTCACACTCAGAGCCCTCACTTGAATCCTGGCCTTTTCTGCTCCATACACCATAGGGTTTCAAAATTTTTGGAATGTTGGCTCTGAAAGGCAAAACAAGTGATTTGCTGAAGATTCACTTTTATAAATTGATGAGAAGTTTGCCTTACTTTTTAAAAGAAGGTTTTCTCTGGGAGGTTAACTTTTGGGTTACTTTTTAAAAGAAGATTTTTCTCTGGGAGATGCATTTAGCCAGCTTTAATTTAACCTAGCCAAAGACAGAAGATCTTTGTTAGTTTGTGTACAGTCACTTGCTTTTCTTGGCCAATTCTGTATTGTTCTCCAGTGCCAAAACATGACCTCCAGCTGTTCTCATGGGTGATTGGCCTGCTAAGTTATTGTTGAATTCAGCTAATGTATGAATTCGACTGCCATCGGCATTGGGCTTTATGTATATCTATTGGAAATTAACACTTGTGATTTATTAAAGAAAGGAGTGATGGCGGGGAACGTGCTGCTTTACAAGCACGGATTTTGGAGTACTTTCAAATTGTAGCTCCACCATTTACTCGGCAAAGTGACCTCAGGCAGGTTACTAAGTCTCTGTTGGGCTCAGTTATTCTTTGTGTCAAAAAAAGTGTCAAACTCTGTAATATATTTGAAGAGATTTATTCTGAGCCAAATATGAGTGACCAGTGGCCCATGACACAGCCCTTAGGAGATCCTGAGAAGATATGCCTAAGGTGATCCAGGTACAGCTTGGTTTTACACATTTTATGGAGACATAAGACGTCAATCAGCACATGTAAGGTATATGTTGGTTCTGTCTAGAAAGGAGAGACAACTGGAAGTGGAGGCAGCTTCCAGGTCACAGGCAGATTTAAAGATTTTCTTTTTCTTTTTCTTTTTCTTTTTTTTTTTTTGAGACAGATTCTCTGTTGCCCAGGCTGGGTTGCAGTGGTGTGATCTCTCGGCTCACTGCAGTCTCTGCCTCCCGGGTTCACGTGATTCTCTTGCCTCAGCCTTTTGAGTAGCTGGGATTACAGGTGAGGACCACCACACCCAGCTAATTTTTTTGTATTTTTAGTAGAGACTGGCTTTCGTCGTGTTGGCCAGGCTGGTCTCGAACTTCTGGCCTCATGTGATCTGCCCACCTTGGCCTCTCAAAGTGCTGGGATTACAGGTTTGAGCCACCATCCCAGGGTAAAGATTTTCTAATTGGCAGTTGGTTCAAAGAGTCAAAGACCTGGAATCAACAAAAAGGAATGTCTGGGTTAAGATAAGGAGCTATGGAGACCAAGGTTTTATCATGCAGATGAAACCTTCAGGTAGCCCGCTTCAGTGGGAGTTGATTGTAAATGTTTCTTATCAGACTTAAAACAGTCTGTTCTATCAGTCTTAAGGTCTTTGTTGACGTTAATGCTGGTCAGCTGTGCCTGAATCCCACACGTTTGGAGAGTATAATTATGTCTGACTACCCCTTCCTTTCATATCCTGAACTAGTTTTTCAGGTTAACCTTGGAATGCCCTTGGCCGAGAGAAGTGGTGCCTTCAGATGGTTGGGGGGGCTTCGAATTTTATTTTTGCATTACATTAATCTGAAGGGAGAATGCAAATTTTAGTTTGGTGGTGGAATTCACACTGTAAGGCTCAGGCTTCCATTTCCTGTATGTAGAATGGAAACATTTATTGGGTGCCCACTATGTATTGTATATATGGTGATGATTGTTAGGATATAGGGATAAAAGATACCCTGTCTACATGCCTAGTGCAGTGGGTAATACTGTTGCAGGAGTTTTTCTCAACCCATTTGTAAAACTTGCAGTGGGCCCGCCCCATTTATTCAGCCCGCCATGCTCAACCTCTTGGGGGCAGGAGTGTGTGGGCAGGTGAGTACAGGATCCAGCCAGCCAGCCACTTTGAGCACCAGCAGGAGCAGACTCTGTGCAGGCCCTGCAGTGGTGCCCAGGTGGTGGTGTCTGTGACCCCCAAAGCCCCAGAGGGCATGTTACAGTGTTCTCTTGGCTCCACCATCCATGGACAGCGGTGTGTCATCAGCTCAGTGGGACCTTTGCCTCATTGTGTGGGGCAGCTGCCCTCCAGTAGCGAGGGCAAAGGGTCAGTGTGATAACCTTTTTTGGGTACCCAAACTTGGTGGGTCCCAAGCTCTTGTCCACTGTCCAAGAAGAATTGGATCACATGGACACTTGAAGGATGGTGGAGGCAGATAATTTTATGTAGGGATGAAAGTGGCTCCCAGCAGAGAGGGTAGCTGAAGAGGGGACAGGACAGGCAGATAATCTTCCCTGAAGTCTGGCCATCTCCAGTTGGCTCTTCTCCAAAGCTAAGCCATCTCTCCTCCAAAGTCCAGCTGTCTGTCTGCCATCCAAGTACTAACCAGGCCTGACCCTGCTTAGCTTCAAAGATCAGACGAGATTGGGTGTGTTCAGGGTGATATGACAGTAGACTCAGTTGTCCTCTGATGTCTTCAGTTGATATGGTTTGGCTGTGTCCCCACCCAAATCTCATATTGAATTCCCACATGTTGTGGGAAGGTCCCAGTGGGAGGGAATTGAATCATGGGGGGCAGGTCTTTCCCATGCTGTTCTCATAATAGTGATTAAGTCTCGTGAGATCTGATGGTTATTATAAGGGAGAGTTTCCTTGCACGAGCTCTCTTTGCCTGCTGCCGTCCATGTAAGACATGTCTTGCTCCTTCTTGCCTTCCACCATGATTGTGAGGCTTCCCCAGCCACACACTTAAATCCTGTAGGTTTAAGTCCAATTAAACCTCTTTCTTTTTTAAGTTGCCCAGTCTCATGTGTGTCTTTATCAGCAGCGTGAAAATGGACTAATAAATCAGTCAAGCCGCTTGTCTCCTCTACCGAGTGAATCTGGAGTCTTTACAGGAATGGGATGTGGGGGCGGAGAAGGCCATAGGTAGTTTTGGAAAAGGCAACATTCAGTTGGTAAAAAGACATTATTCAGAAAGAACTAATTAGGAGAGAGTGGGCATACAGGGATAGAAGTTCTCACTTTGGGCGGTGGGTTTCAGGGTTTTTGCCTTGAAGGTGGGGTTTTGCTGGGGACCTGCCCCTGTCTGCCTAGAATTTCTCTGCCTCCTGCCTCTATCAATATAGTAAACCAGCAAGGGTATGTTGATTGCTAAGTTGGGAGTGTGAGTAGACTGCTGTGCTGCAGGAGGGGGAACAAGATGTGGTGATGGGCAGAGTTGTCAAGGAAGGCTTATGGGGACATCACATGTTGTCACTAGCTGGAACTTGAAGGGCAAGTATTCTGGGTAGAGGAATATCACGTAGAAAGATGAAGAAATATGAGAAGATTTTCTGATTTAGGGGGCTCTAGGTAGTAGGTGTGATGGGAGCTGGGATTATAGAATCCTGAGGAGTAGGGAAGAAGGTGAGGAGGATGGCAGGGGCTTCCATATGCAAAAGGATTGCTGGGTCTTGTGAAGAAGAGATGTTACCTGGAAGACAGACAGAAGGTGTCTAACCCTATTTGAGTTTGAGAGAGATTGCCCTAGCAGGCAGATAAAAGATGAATTGAAAGCTAAAGAGACCAGAAAGATCCTGAGGACATGGTTTCAGTAATCTTGGTGAGAAATGACAGCAGATGGAAAAGAGAAATAGCTTTCATTGTTGAAGTTGGGTGCCTGGGTATGTTGTGGTGAATATGGGAAGAGATAAGTTTTGAGATAGATAGGAAAGTGAGTTTAATTTTAGAAAATGTTTCATGTTCTTTAAAATGGGGTAAAATAAACCTACCAACTTCACAGGATTATTATGAGGGTTAAGTGAATTGATACATATACTTAGAATTTAGAATAGTATTCTATAAGGGCTATATGTTAGTAAGTTGAGTGACATGGTTTGGCTGTGTCACCACCCAAATCTCATCTTGAATTGTAGCTCCTGTAATTCCCACATATTGTGAGAGGGACCTGGTGGGAGATAATTGCATCATGGGGGCGGTTTCGCCCATACTCTTCTTGTGGTAGTGAATAAGTCTCATGAGATCTCATGGTTTTATAAGGGGAAACTGCTTTCACTTGGCTTTTATTCTCTCTTGTCTGCTGCCATGTCAGATGAACCTTTCACCTTTTGCCATGACTGTGAAGCCTCCCTAGCTACGTGGAACTATGAGTGCGTTAAACTGCTTTTTCTTTATAAATTACCCAGTCTCAGGTGTGACTTTATCAGCATTGTGAAAATGGACTAATACGTAGAGGTGCTTGAAGGATGCCGAGCTGGGATGTATAGGAAGAAGTTAGGTGTATGGGAAACTCAGGAGAGAGTACTGGTTGAACATGTGGATTTGGATTTACCAGCGTACACGTGGCAACTGAAACAGCAGCCAAGATCATGTAGGAAGAATACATGGTGAGGAAGGAGAACACGGCCAAGGCTAGGTCTTCATGAAGACTAGCTGTATGAGTCTGTTCTCACATTGCCATATAAAGAACTACCTGAGACTGGGTAATTTATAAAGAAAAGAGGTTTAATTGACTCACAGTTCCACAGGCTGTACAGAAGCAAGGCTGCAGAAGCCTCAGGAAACTTACAGTCCAGGCCCAAAGGCAAAGGGGAAGCAGATGTGTCTTGTATGACTAGAGGAGGAGAAAGAGAGTGAGGGGGGAAGGTGACACACACTTTTAAACAACCAGCTCTTATAAGAACTCACTATCATGAGAACAGCAAGGGGGAAGTCTGCTTCCATGATCCAGTCACCTCCCACCAGGCCCTTCCACCAGCGCTGGGGATTACAATTCGATGTGAGATTTGGGTGGGGACACAGATCCAAATTGTATCACTAGCTTCCAAAGGTGCAGAAGAATAGGACCCAGAAAAAGAATGACCGGACAGGTAGAAGGAAAACCAGGAAAGAGCTTTGTCAGGAAACCAGAGAATGGAGTTGTTAATGTTGGATGCGGTAGAGAGAGCCCCCAGGGAAAGGATTGAAAACTAGCTCGAATTTAACTTGTGACACTGGTGATCTTGAGTACACTCTCACTAATGGGTACAAAGGCAGAATATGGTGAATTAAAGAGTAAGCTGTGAAGAGTTTTAATTGTTTCATAGTAAAAATGCAAAATTGAATACAGTCAGCCCTCTGTATCTGCAGGCTCCACATCTGTGGATTGAGAGAAACTTGGATTGAAAATATTCAGAAAAAAAGTTTGCAGTGTTTCAAAAAGCAAAACTTGAACTTACTACGTGCTGAATACTATGTTGAATCCACCTGAAACAAGTAATAGGTAGATGCTGTAAGTAATGTGGAGATGATTTACAGTATATGAGAGGATGTGCATAGGTTGTATGCAAACCTTACACCATTTCATGTAAGAGATTTGAGTGTCCATGGATTTTGATATCTGCCAGGTCCCTGGAACTAATCATTTTTGATACCAAGGGACAGCTGTACACGTCCACTTAGAAATTGTTCCTTTCGCAAAGCTAATACCACAGGGAAGTGGTATGGGGAAGGTATGATCTGGATTAAAATTTCGTTAATGAAAAAAGCCAAACTCTAAAACATTTGAAGAGACTTATTCTGACCCAAATATGAGGACCATGGCCGATGACACATCCTTAAGAGGTCATGAGAACATGTGCCTGGATGTTTGGGTTATAGCTTGATTTTATCCATTTTAGGGAGACAAGAGACATCAGTCAATACATTTGAGATATACATTAGTTTGGTCTGGGAAGATGAGACATCTTGAAGTAGGAACTTAGAGATCATAGGTGGATTCAAAGATTTACTGATTGGCAGTTCGTTTAAAGAATTAAGTTATTGGCTCACGCCTGTAATCCCAGCCCTTTGGGAGGCCAAGGCGGGCAGATGACGAAGTCTAGAGTTTGAGACCAGCCTGCCCAGCATGGTGAAACCTCATCTCTACTAAAAATACAAAAAATACAAAACAAAAACAAAAACATGGTGAAACCCCATCTCTACTAAAAATAAAATACCAAAAAAAAATACAAAAATTAGCTACAAAAATACAAAAATTAGCCGTCTCTACTAAAAGTAAAAAGATTGATGGTGGCGTGCACCCATAATCCCAGCTACTCAGGAGGCTGAGGCAGGAGAATCGCTTGAACCCAGGAGGCAGAGGTTGCACTGAGCTGGGACCATGCCACTACACTGCAGCCTGGGCGATAGAGCGAGACTCCCTGTCAAAAAAACAAAAAACAAAAGAAGTTATTATCCAAAGACCTGGAATCAATAGAAAGGAGTGTCTTGGCTAAGATAAGATAAGGGGCTGTGGAGACCAAGGTTCTTATTATGTAGATGAAATCTCATAGGTGGCTGCCTTTAAAGGCAATAGATGGCAAATATTACCTATTTAGACTTTTAAAAGGTGCTAGACTCTCAGCTAATTTCTTTGAGACCAAAGATCTGGGAAGGGAAGAAGATTCTCTTCGGAATGTAAATTTGCCCTTACAAGAGACAGCTTTGCAGGGCCGTTTCAAAATGTGTTAAAGAAAAATATTTTTGGGGTAAAATATTTCAGTTTCCTTCAGGGCTTGCTGTCTGTCGTGTGATGCTATACTAGAGTCAGGTTGGAATTTAGTGTCTTTTTGCTATGAAGAGTCTGTTTTGTCTGAATTAAGGTCTCTGTTTTAATGTTAATGCTGCTCAGTTGTGCCTGAATTCTAAAGGGAGGAGAGTATAACGAGGCATGTCTGACCTCTTTGCCATCATGGCCTGAACTTGTTTTTTAGGTTTCTTTGGAATTCCCTTGGCCTAGAGGAGGGGCCCATTCAATCAGATGGCAGGCTTAGGATTTTATTTTCGGTTTACAGTCTTAACTGTTATTTTCACAGGGCTCTGCTTCAAAAACAACCACCACCTCAGGTAGGAATATACCCAAGCCTGACTCCTGCGGTTTGAGGCAAATAGCTGCTCCAAAAGCCAAAGTGGGGCCCCCTGTTTCCTGTTGGAGGCGGAACAGCGACAATAGAAATCCCAGTGCTGATCGAGCCGTATCTCCTCAGAGGATCAGGCGTGTGTCCAGTTCTGGTAAGAATAAAACAGTTCAATAGTTTGAGTTATTTGAATGTAAAATTTGACAGTCATGTTTATAGGTCTAATGCCTTGTGTCACTAAAGCATTCACCCTTTTGTGGACCAGCATCCTGAGCAGAGAAGGTAGATGACAACAGCATATGTCCCTTATCTTTGAGCAAGGCAAAGCCTAGTTGAGGAGAGAGGTATAGGTGTATAAACCATCTTAGAAGCTATTCAGAAGGATGTATACATAAATATACAATTGGGGGGCTGTTGTAAATTCGAATCATTTCATTAATTTTTTTCAAAGGGTTAAGTGCTTAACAGTGCTGAAGTGTTGTACAGTAGGTCCATAGTGTGCCCTCAATACACGTGAAGAGATTGATTTTTTTTTTAATTTTACTGAAAGATGTATGATGGATTTAGGAGGGATATGAGGGTGACTAAAAAGTTAAATTTTTCTAACGTGAACTTTTATTTATGTTGGCTTGTATCTTACAATTTGTACTTTTAAAGTCATGTTAGGCCAATGAAATTTGAGCGCCTCAAGAATAGCTATTAAGTTTCATACTAAATTTGGCAGACGTACAGATTTGTGTTACAAAGGAATGGAAAAGTCAACCCTGTGTCACAGGGATGCAAAGCCTGCTAGCCATTCCAGTTGACTGAGAACACTTTGCAAAGAACACACCTTATTTCTGCCGGTACAACCTTGAGCAAATTAAAGTCATGTCAAATCAGTTTAGAAGTAAGTTCCCTTGTGAAAATAGTTATGTGTCCACACATGTGAGAATGTTTTATGGAAACTAATGAAAGTGAGCAAATCCCAGAAGATCTCTGTACCTCTCTACAATTTAGTATTTGTAGGTTTCATTTTTCAACCCTACCATGAAGCCTCAAGTGCGAAAGCCTGTAATGCTCAGAAATGTTTTACGGGCTGTTTATTTAGATTCAGGCCTAGTGTCAAGGTCAAGGAGACACGACCACAGAGGCGTGCGTGGAGGAAGGAGGGATTTGCAGCACATGGCTCCATCCCCAGAGGATCTGGGTGGAAATAGGAATTCATTAGCTTGGCGTGTTCATCATTTGGGAGAAAAACAGAAGCCAAAAGCCACTGGGAGAAACAGTGATTCTTATTTGGGATATTGCCACACCTGGGGAGTCAAGGCATGAGTGAGATGAAAGCTCTAGTCCTGGGTGGGTGTGGTGGTTTATGCCTGAAATCCCAGTGTTTTGGGAAGCCAAAGTGGGCCAGGAGTTCAGGAGCAGCCTGGGCAACATAGCAAGACCCTGTCTCTGAAAAAAATGAAAACAAAAAAATCATTAGCTGGGCATGTTGGTGTACACCTGTAGTCCCAGCTATTCAGGGGGCTGAGGCAGGAAGATCACTTGAGCCCAGAAGTGCAAGGCTGCAGTGAGCTATGATCATGCCACTGTACTCCAACCTGGGCAGCAGAGTACAACCCTGTCCCTTGGTGGAGAAGAAAAAGGTCTGGTCCTTACTGTAGTTGTCCAGTAAGGCTCATGGTGTTTGCAGAGAGTGGGCAGCTCCCTTCCTCCTCTGTGAGGAGCACCTGTCTCTTGGTGGCATTGGAGTGTGGCCCCTGGCCTGCAGTTAGGCGCTCTGTGTTTTAGTTCCACTCTGGCCCCAATACGCTACCTGAGCAAGTCTTTCACTCTCCCTGGGCTTCATCTTCACCTCTGGAAAGTGTAAGTGTCTGAGAATCTAAGACCCTGTCAGCTTTTACAGCCCTTACCTTTCTAGCCACAATTTGGAGCTCGCCTAATTTTCTGAGTAACTGCTGTTATTGGTATGATTCTCTGAATTTCGTGGTGCTCGAATCCCAGAAAATCTAAGCACACATACTTTTAAGAAATGAGGCCAATACCCAGGATACACTGAAAAAGAATCCTTCTATGTAGGCGATCAGTCCCACCCAGCGGGGAAGCAGTTGTTAAGTCCTTTTACTCTGTGTTGCATAATGTCTCTTAGAGAAAAGTGGATCTGTTTAGTCTTAGTGAAAAGACAGGACATGTTTTTGAGCTTTGTCATCCTGTGTCAATGAGCTTGATAACTGAGTTATGCATCCAGATTTTTCAGTCTGAGTTGAAAACTAATTACATTTTACTGGGTGGTTTTCTGTATCTGAATGGAAAAAAAGTTAATGTAACCAGAAACATTCTGGATTTGAATTTGAGTTTTATATTTGACTGGTTAGAAGACTTTTATGGTCTGAATACTTGGTCCCTCTACATTAATATGTTGAAGCCCCAACCGACGATGTGATTGTGTTTGGAGACAGGGCCGGTGAGGAGGTGATGAAAGTTAAACGGGGTCCTAAGAGTAGGATCCTAATCCAGTAGGGGTGGTGCCCTTAGAAAAAGAGGAAGAGACGGACTGGGCGTGGTGGCTCATGCTTGTAATCCCAGCACTTTGGGAGGCCGACACGGGTGGATCACCTGAGGTCAGGAGTTTGAGACCAGCCTGGCCAACGTGGCTAAACCCCATCTCTATTAAAAATACAAAAAAAATTAGCCGAGAGTGGTGGTAGGTGCCTGTAATCCCAGTTACTCAGGAGGGTGAGGCAGGAGAATTCCTTGATCCTAGGAGGCGGAGGTTGCAGTGAGCCGAGATCGGGCCATTGCACTACAGCCTGGGCAACAAGAGCGAAACTCTCTTTCAAAAAAAAAAAAATAATAATAAAATAATAAAGAGGAAGAGACACTGGAACTGTCCTCACCATGTGAGGTACAATGAGAATGTGGCCATCTGGATGCCAGGAAGAGGGCCCTTGCTGGGAAGCAGATCAGCTGGCACTCCTATCTTGGACATTCCAGCCTACAGAACTGTGAGAAAACAAATTTCTATTGTTTAAGGCACCCCATCTGGTATTATTACTATTATGGCAGCCCGAGCCGACTAAGAAGACTAATTTGATTCTACCGTGTTATGTTTTACAGAAAAATTAATAGCAACTAATTTTTTGGGATTCTCTCAACAAATTGATAGGTGTTTCTTGAGGGGGACAAGAAACTCAGTCACTACAGAGTTAAAAGTAGAACAGAAAAATCAAGGAGCAGAAACAATGTGCTTTTAGATCCCTGTGATCCTGTTGCCATTGATTGTACAGTGAAGTGTTTGTGTGTATTAGCAAATTGAAACCAAATGGATATCCACCATACTGACTCACAGTTACTCTGCTGAAAGGTAAGCGGCAGGAATGTTCCAGCCAATTTGGGGTTTTCAATAAATCCTTTCAGAACACCTAAGTAGAAAAGCAGACCCAGTGTTGAAACAGCCATTTTCTTGAAGCTTTAAAATGAATGTGAGAAGGAATTGTAATTAAACCCAATGGAGCTGTTCCTTTTTCTTTTTCTTTTTCTTTTTTTTTTTTTTTTAAGACAGAATCTTGCTCTGTTGATCAGGCTGCAGTGCAATGGTGCAATCTTGGCTCACTACAACCTCCACCTCCCAGGTTCAGGCAATTCTCCTGCCTCACCCTCCCAAGTAGCTGGGATTTACAGGCACCCACCACCAAGCCCAGCTAATTTTTGTATTTTTAGTAGAGATGGGGTTTCACCATGTTGGCCAGGCTGGTCTCAAACTTCTGACCTCAGGTGATCCACCCACCCTGGCCTCCCAAAGAGCTGTTCCATTTTACTTGTCAAAATGCAGAAATTTATATGAGACCAGATTATAAGAGATTATAACAAATCAAATCTAAAGTACCTTTGCTTCTTTGGAAATGTACTGAAATAAGATGAGATAGTGGTGAAAATTATTTGTAATAGTAATTATTATAATGTGAATGATTGCAGCTCAGACTGTTAAGTATATGTTGAGTTCCAGGCTCAGTTTTAGTAATTTCATCTGTAAATTCATTTAATCCTCACAATAACTTTGTGAGGCTTATCCCTATTCTATAGACAAGGAATCTGCCACAAAAAAGTTAAATAATTGGTCCAGTGTTAAACAGCTAAGTGGCAGAGGTGGGATTCAGACCAGCCAGTGATGCTCTTAACCGTCACATTATTAATCTCAATACTATTAGTATGACCGTGAGTTTTATTTTATTTATCTTTTTTTGAGATGGAGTTTCACTCTTGTTGCCTAGCCTGGAGTGCAATCGTGGGTCACCATAACCTCCCCCTCCCAGGTTCAAGTGATTCTCCTGCCTCAGCCTCCCGAGTAGCTAGGATTACAGGCATGAATCATCACACCTGGCTAATTTTGTAATTTTAGTAGAGATGGGCTTTCTCCATGTTGATCAGCTGGTCTCGAACTCCCAACCTCAGGTGATCCACCTTCCTAGGCTTCCCGAATTGCTGGGATTATAGTTGGGAGCCACTGCACCTGGCCTGAGTTTTATTTTTAACAATAAAACAAAGTTTAATTTGTTTTTTTGTTTTCTGTTTGTTTTTTGAGACAGTGTCACTCTGTCATCCATCCCAGAGTGCAGTGGCTCCACCATAGATCACTGCAGCCTTGAATTCCTGGGCTCAAGCAATCCTTCTGTGTCAGCCTCCCGTGTAGCTGGGACCGTAGGTGTGTGTCAGCATGCCCAGCTGATTTTTATATTTTTTTGTAGAGATGGGGGGGTGGGTCTCACTTTGTTGCCCAGGCTGGTCTTGAACTCCTGGGCTTAAGTGATCCTCCTAGGCCTCCCAAAGTACCAAGATTATAGGCATGAACCACCACACCAGGCTAACGTTTAATTTTTTAAAAATTAAAATTCTTGTTGCCCAACTGAACGGTTTAGAAACTGTGGCACTTTTCTTTTCAGGCCTTGGTTTAAAGCTTGATGTCAGTTAACTCTGATGTAAATGATTTTATGTGGCTATTGAAAGTTAATGCTGCTTCAGGAAAAATTAGCTAGTACGTGCTGGACTTAATACCTAGGTGATGGGTTAGTAGGTGAAGCCAGCCACCATGGTCCACGTTTACCTACGTAACAAACCTGCACAGCCTGCAGATGTACCCCGGAACTTAATAAAAGATACAGTAATAATAAATAAAATTAATGCTGTTGAATAAATAACTGCTGAGTAAATCTTTCATGATCAATTCAGACATCTTCATAGAGACCCGCCTTCACTCTCTTTTGGAGGCAATACCAGCTTTTCCCAGGTTTTAGATGATAAATATCTGTGTTCTTCTCTACACACAGGAGTTGCTGTTTCAGTGGCCAGCCTGAGCCAGGTAGGATTACAGAAGTAGCGCAGAATGCTATCCCTGCCCCGCGACTCCTGTGAGCTAACCGAGGAGGGGAGAGTGCGTGTTTATGCAGCACACACAAAGCGGCACAAAGAATGGTGATGGGTGGGGAAGAGGCCCCGTGAGAAGAATGTCCAGGGGCGGGTCGGTGAAGAAAGGCCTCCTGAAAGAGATGGTTTTTAGTTTTCTTCTAGAGAAAGAGAAACCACATTTCAAAAGGGGAACTCTATTTCAGTTGAGTTTATTGTGGGTTAATAAAGTAAATTCCTTTCAAGACAGTAGTCCGTCCGAAACTTGCAGTGACTTGCCTATCAGCGCAGCTTTCTCTTCTTTCTTGCTAAGTTATTACTTTCATGGTTTATGTAAACTGATTTTTTTCATTCATTTCGTGTTAAAGGGAATTTAAAATCTTCTTCAAATACTTTCGTATCCTTTTAAACTTTTCTAGATGAGAATTTGAGAGAGATAGTAAGCAAAATTATGAGAGATTTTTCACATACTTGAATAAAGTAATTACTAAAAATCAGAGGTTATTACCCAATAAGTTACTCTAAAGGCCAACTTGAGGCTGGACATGGTGGCTCACATCTGTAATCCCAGCAACTGGGGAGGATGAGGTGGGAAGGTTACTTGAGCCCAGGAGATTGAGACCAGCCTGGGCAACAGAGTGAGACCCTGTCTTTACAAAAAATAAAAAAATCAGCCGGGCAAGTGGCACACACCTGTGGTCCTTGCTACTCAGGAGGCTGAGGTGGGAGGATCACTGAGCCCAGGAGGTTGAGGGTTCAGTGAGCTATTATTGCACCACTGCACTCCAGGCTAGGTGACAGAGCAAGACCCTGTCTCTAAAATGTGAATAAAATCTAACTTTAATGTGTCACTAATAGATGTTTCTATGTTTGTATGTAATTAAATCACTTTCCTTAGAGCGTGTATCAGGATCTCTTTTCATAAAAACAGTATTAGTCGCTAACATGTTTTGAGTGCCTGTGTGCACCAAGCACAGTGCTAAGCCCTCTTTTAAATGCATAATCTCATTTAATTCTCATAACTCCTAGTAGGGATACTGTGATTATCCCCATTCTACAGATGAGGAGGTTGAGGGTCTGAAAGCTTCAGTAACGTGTCAGAAGTTACACAGTGGGGTAATGGGTGGAGACAGGAAATGGGCCAGGTGTTCTGGCCCCACCTGGCTCTTAACCCTGGTCCTTTACATGCATGCAGAAGACTTGACACACTCATGTCTTCTTTCATAGACATGAGTGAAGTCTTCATTAAACCACATGTGTGTGAAGGAGAATGTGGGGAAGGCTGGCTTGTGCTAAGAACTCTTCTAAGTACTGGAATGAAGTGCACAGAAGAGACCCATTCCTTCCATTAGGGAGCTTAAATTCTAATAAGGGGATTAAGAAAATAAATACATTTTTGGATTCATGATGATGAATCCAAATCCAGGAAAGTGATTTAATTACATACAAACATAGAAACATCTATTAGTGACACATTAAAGTTAGATTTTATTCACATTTTAGAGACATTTTGGATTCATGATGATGAATCCAAAAATAAAAGGGAAAGGGCCAAGCATGGTGGCTCACGCCTGTAATCCCAGCACTTTGGGAGGCCGAGGCGGATGGATCACTTGAGGTCAGAAGTTCGAGACCAGCCTGGCCAACGTGGTGAAACGCCATCTCTACTAAAAATACAAAAATTAGCTGGGTTTGGTGGCAGGTGCCTGTAGTCTCAGCTACTTGGGAGGCTGAGGCAGGAGAATCTCTTGAACCTGGGAGGTGGAGGTTGCAGCTAGCTGAGGTCGCACCACTGCACTCCAGCCTGGGTGACGGAGCAAGACCCTATCTCAAAAAACACAAAACAAGCAAAAAAAAAAAAAAAAAAAAAAAGAAAGAATAAAGCAGTGAAGGAGATTAGATTTTTAAACGGGTGGTCAAGAAAGGCCTCACTGAGAGGGTGACATTTGGGCAAACACCTGAAAGGAAAGGAGGAGGGAGGCATTTGGGTGTCAGGTGGGAGGACTTTCCAGGCACAGTGACCAGCTGTGCAGAGCCCCGAGGTGAGGCAGGGTGTAGGGTGTGTGAGGAACAGTGAACCACCCACTGTGTGTGGTGGGGGCTGGAGGACGTGGATGGGCAGAGGAGGTCAGGACCGACCAAGCACGGCCATTCGGGTGCCTGAGAGGCACATGTCCTCTTCATCCTCAAGAACATCATCACTTGTAAATGCTTGATCTTTTCCAGGCGTTTCACACAATTCTCACTTGGCAGTAATTATGGAGAAGATTGCTTTGTGGAATGACTCTTGAGTAGGCTTAATATGTCACAGTGCAGGCTCGCCCGTTCATTCAAGAAGTGCTTAGAGCCCCTGCTCTGTGTTGGGCAGCGTACTAGATTCTGAGACTACAAACAGGATTAAGCAAATATGCCCTCTTAAGGAGCTTACTGGTTGGAGGGTGAGGGGATAAGGGGGTGTCTTAGCAAATCGTTACAATGAAAACTCTTGGCTCTTCAGATTCCAGCTCAGCTGTCCTGGCCTCTCTGCTACTTTGCATTCATAGTGCTGTATGCTCATTATTTCCTTACATGTCTATCTCCTTCTAGACGGTGAAATCCATAAGGATAGAGTTCAGCTCTTAGTTATTTTCATATTTTCCAGGGCCCAGCACAGTGTACTGGTTGCACAACAGGTGTTTAAAAACATTGCTTGGCTTGATTTGAATGGAGACCTGTGCGAAGTACTTTGTATCCACAGTAAAGCAGCAACACTAACTCGTTGTGAGGGAGAACTGGAGGAGAGGCGGTGACATTTGAACTGTTTGGAATGCGCCTGCAGGAGCTTGCCAGCAGAGGAGGCTCCTGGGGTTCCCAAGGGTGCAGATGTGTCGTTGTCAAAGAATACCGTGTGCTTGGGGAACGTCAAGGCCAGAGTCAACATGCCTGGAGCAGACGTGTCCCGGGGTCAATGAGAGATGAGCCTCTGCCTCGAGGGAGGTTGAAGCTCCTTAGTTCTAATACTGTTGACACAAACTTGCACGAGTGCTACACATTTTTTGGGAATGGATAGTAGAGTACATGTTTAAAATAATTTGGAGACAGAGTGTCTGGTCGCTTCTGTTGGTGGTGAACAGTCCCAAGTGTCTCCCCAGCTGCCACCTTCAGAGGCTGGATAGGTGGTGTGCCATGAAGTGAAATGTGGAATAGAGCAGCAAGAAGTTTTCTGGAGGAGAATAGTGAGTTTAGTTCGGGGCATGTGAAATTGGAGGAGGCTACAGACTGGGAAGCACCTCGGAGGGGTATGTGCATGCCTGAGGTTTAAGAGTAAAACTATATAGAGACCAAGGAAACCACCAGAAAAGAGCTGACATAAAGAGATGAGACAGGCCCGGTGGCTCCCGCCTGTGGTCTCAGCTATTAGCTACTCGAGAGGCTGAGACGAGAGGATCTCTTGAGCCCGAGTTTGAGTCTACAGTGAGCTATGATTGCACCACTGTGCTCTTGCCAGGGTGACAGAGCGAGACCCTCCGAAAAGAAAAGAAAACAAAAGTTGGTGTGAAGTTTTGAGGTCTCAATGATCTCACCACCTCATTGTTCAATGGAGCTCTGCTCATAAACCTTGACTCCTAATGAGCCAGGAGGCTCGCTGTGCACCTTCTTTTGTTCTTATCAGGCATTATTAGCATGGGTGTCAGATGGTAAGTAAATTTGCTGGTGAACATGTGAAGACCCTTGTTCATCTCCTTTGCACGGTAGCTGGGAAAACGAAGTAACACCTCTAAGTCTGTGGTTTATTCCCCTCTGAATTAAAATGTTCCTGTAGTTATGGGACACATGTTCCAGGCCTGTGACTAAGGCAGTTATTTTTGTTTAATCCCCACCTGAAGCCACAGACATCTTGTGAACATACTTGCAGAGGCAGGTACTGACAGCATCACCGAGAATGCTGTGCTTCTGTGCAATTCGAGTCATCGTGAGAACTTCACTATGTGGGACTTTTTGCTTCTTTGTCAAATTACTGCACTCTTAAGACTTGCCGTGTTTTTGTTATGACTCACCTGTGTTGCTGTGCCTTTGTCTGGGGAGCTTACCCTTGAATTTAAGCAAATGAGGATAGTTATACAGAGTCCTATTGCCTTGATGAACTCAAGAAGGTGGAATACTAAAATCACATTTGCAGCATATGAATCTAGAGTGTTACTGAAATACTCTGTGTTCTGCAACGTATTTACTTAATAGATAGAACTTGTATGTTAGGTAAGTCATGTGCCAGACACTGAGGGATTGTGGGATGAGTAAGACGTGGTTTTTGCCTTCTTGGTATTAACTGCCAAACAGAAGAGGTGACAGTTCTTCTTTCATCACATTTGTTCTTATAGTACTAAAATTTAATAAAAAGAAGTGTAGGATTTTGGAAGAGGGTGTAATTATAAATACTAAAGTTTGCTTAATTTTTTTCTTTCTGTGATATAGGAGATGATATAATGTAATAGAGTTACATTCTTAAATAGGTAGGGGCCAGGCTTGGTTTAATGTTGATGCTTTGTGCTGTTTAACTTTTGCCCCCTGAGATCTGAGAAGTAAGGAGGATGCACATGGATTGAGATATTTTTCAGGATTTGACCAAGGTACTAGAAAGTAGAATGAGAAGAGGAGTTACGGCGCAGAATATAGAATGTAGAGATCGAGGTCAAAGTCAGTACAGATGGCGTGAAAATACAGAGGAGGGCCAGCAGGTGATTAGGACAGAACAGATTGGCTTTCTGGCAGTCAACAAAGAAGGCGGGTGCCTGTAGTCCCAGCTACTCGGAGAGGCTGAGGCAGGAGAATGATGTGAACCCAGGAGGCGGAGCTTGCAGTGAGCCGAGATGGCGCCACTGCACTCCAGCCTGGGCGACAGAGCGAGACTCTGTCTCAAAAAAAAAAAAAAAAAAGAAGAGGCTGACCGAGAGCCTCTTGTCAATGTCAAGAAAGGGATGTGGGGCCGTTTCATTCTTTACCTCTTGTCTTGAATTTAACCAGGCAAATTGGATAGTTTATCAAGTTTACACTACTCTGTTCCCAGTAGGCTATTTTAAAGGTATAGCATTTTAAATTAAAAATGAGAAAATAAACACCTGTCATCTTACCACCACCAAATAGCTTTTAACTTAAAAATTTATGACTATTTGGTACCTTTTCTGTTTGCATATTCTCATGCACATATGTTTATGTATATAATGGAGACAGTGTCTGCTGTTTTTTTTTTTATTTATTTTTTTGAGACAGAGTCTTGCTCTGTTGCCCAGGCTGGAGTGCAGTGGCACGATCTCGGCTCACTGCAACCTCCACCTACCGAGTTTAAGCGATTCTCCTGCCTCAGCCTCCCGAGTAGCTGAGATTATAGGTGCCTGCCACCATGCCCAGCTAGTTTTTGTATTTTTAGTAGAGACAGGGTTTCACCATGTTGTTCAGGCTGGTCTTGTGCTCCTGACCTCAGGTGATCCACCCACCTCAGCCTCCCAAAATGCTGGGATTATGGGCATGAGGCACCGTGCCAGCATGCATCATGTATAGTCTTGAAAATCATAATTAGGACTTTGACCTTGAACTGGAGTGACTTAAGTGTTAACGGGATCACTCTGATAGTTGTGATGGGAGTAGATTGGATATGGGTGAAGTAGGAACAGGGAGATCAGTTAGGAGGGGTCGCTGTGATGACAGCAAGAGGTTATGGTTTCTGGGACCCAGGTTGTGGCAGTGGGGCCTGGTCAGATTCTAGGTATGTGCTTGAAGGTAAAGCCAGTGAGGTTTGCTTAGATTGGATTGGGGGTGAGAGCAAACGGAGGAGTCACGGATGACCATGACCATGTTGGTGTGAGCAATGGAAGGATGGTGCAGCCTTTACCCAAGATGGGAAGGGATGGCGGAAACACAGATGTTGGGAAGAGGAGATCCGAAACTCAGTTAAATTGAAATGATTGATAAGAGGCTGTGTGGAGTGGAAAGCTGGATATGCAAGTTTGAAGTGCATGGGAGAAATCTGGTCTACGGATATAAATTTAGGATTCAGCACCATATAGAGGATATTTAAAGCCACCAGACTGGATGAGATCCCCAAGGCAGTAAGTGTAGAGAGCACAGGTCAAGGATAGCTCTGGGGTGCTCCCTGGACTCTCGAAAGTCAAGAAGGAACAGCCAGGAAGGTAGGGGCATCCCTGAAGCCAAGTAAGGAAAGCCTTTCAAGGAGAAAGGAGGAAGCAACTGCATCCAATACTGCTGGCAGGAGAATGGCGTAGTTAAGAACACAATTTACAGCAGGTGACAGAAAACCCGACCAGTGGACGTAAACCAGAGGCTGTATGTGTTTATTCCTCGGAGGGCTAGAGGCAGGCCCTTCCAGGTTTGACGATTCAGAAATGTCCTCTTACTGCCTCTCCGCTCGTCTCAAACGTCAGCATGTGGCTTTGTCATTGGCTTTTCAGTTAAAATATGGCTGCTAGGAGTTCCGTGTGCATGCCACCACTTCCTGTGACTGTGTTCAAAGGCTGGAAGCAAAGGACAGCATCTCAGGGCAGGAACCTCCTCCTCTGTCTTCATTTATCAGGGGGACACACGTGCAGCAGCTCCCCCCTTGCCCTGTCATCCTTATGTCTGATTGGCACAGACCAGATCTGGCTCTTGCCCCTACTGGCATGAAAGGTTGGGAAGCAAGTATTTGACTTTGTAAACTTTTCTATGGAGTTAAGCAATGGAGATGGGGATTAGGAATGACAGTTGGCTCGCCAGGAAAGGTGTTAGACACAGTGAGGTTAAACTTAAAAAAAAAAAAAAAAGTTACCAACTCTTTGTATTCATTGTTCCATCAAGAGCTTTTGCTCACTTATATTTGGGGGCATAGGATTTTTTTTGATCTGCTGCTGTTCATTTCCTTTGCCTATTGTTTTTATGTCTTTATTTTGCATATGGTGATTTCTTAATTTTTTTTTCACTTTTATGTTGTCAAATATATTGTTTCCATTAACTTTTCCTGTGTTTTTATGTATAATAAGATGGTCCCTACTCAAGAAGACTGACCTATGTTTAATTATTGTTTTTTATGGTTTCATCTTAAGCCGTTTGCTTTGTAATCCAATTTAATTTATTTTGGTGGATGGTGAGCACTGAAAGCTAATATTTGTATGGTACTTTGTGCCAGATGCTGTTCTAAGCATTTTAAAATTATAAATTCATTTAATTCTCACAAGAACCTATGAGGTAAGGACTACTCCTATCACCCCCATTTTCACATATGAGAGAACAGAAGTGCAGAGCGGTAAGGAACCTGCTCACTAGGCAGTGTGAGGTGGCGCCACATTTGAACCTAGACGATCTATCGTCTCGAGGTTGTCAACTTTTAACTACTGTACTGTTCTGCTTCTCAAATTTTAATTTGGTAATTCAAATATCTTAATACCACAAATAAGTATGTTTTTGTTGATTTAAGATACCTCCCTTATCCTATCCTATCCTGAATTTTTATATTTCTGAGATTTATATACCACCTTATTAATCTGTCAGTATGGTTTTATTCCAGTAAGACTTTTATTATTTTATAATATCTTACTCCAACTAGTTGCACAAGTTCCTTGTTTTGTTTTAACTTAAAAAATTGTGGCAAAATATATGTTGCACAGAATGTGCCATTTTAACAATTTTTTAAATGTACAGCTCTGTGGCATTAAGTACATTCATATTTTTTGCAGCCATCCTCCGTATCCATCTCCAGAACTTTGTTTTCCCCCCTGAAATCCTGTATCCATTTTACTAACCCCCAGTTCTCTGTTTCTTTCAGCCCCTGGCACTCATCATTCTATGTTCTGTCTATATGCATTTGACTATTCTAGTAATCATGAAGGAGAATCATACATTATTTGTAACTGGCTTATTTCACTTAGCACCATGTCTTCAAGGTTCATCCATGTTGTAGCATGTGTCAACTTCCTTTTTAAGGCAGAATAGTATTCCGCGGTATATCTGTACCACCTTTTGTTTATTCGTTCATCTGCCTGTGAACAGTTGGGTTGCTTCCACATTTTGGCTATTGTGAATAATGCTGCTGTGAAGATGGTTGTACAGATATTTTGTCGAGTCTTTAACTTTTTTTTTTTTTTTTTTTTTAAGACAGAGTCTTGCTCTCTCCCCCAGGCCAGAGTACAGTGGCACTATCTCAGCTCACTGTAACCTCCACCTTCCAGGCTCAAGTGATTCTCCTGCCTCAGCCTCCCAAGTAGCTGGAATTACAGGTGCCCGCCACCATGCCCAGATAATGTTTTTTGTATTTTTAGTAGAGATGGGGTTTCACCATATTCGCCAGACTGGTCTCAAACTCCAGGGCTGGACTCCAGTGATCCTCTGCCTCAGCCTGCCAAAGTCCTGGGATTACAGGCACGAGCCACCACCCCCAGCCTGCTTTCACATCTTTTGGATCTGTACCTAGACATGCAGTTGTTGGATTATATGGTAACTTCAGGTTTGATTTTTGGAGGAACCGCCATACCATTTCCACAGTGGCTATACCATGTTATGTTCCCGCTAGCAGTGCACAGAGGTTCCAGTTTTTCCATGTCCTTGCCAGCACTTGTTAATTTTTTGTTTTTGCTTTTTGTTTTGATGATAGCATTCTATTAGGTACAAAGTAGTATCTCACGGTGATTGTGATTTGCATTTCCATAGTGACTAGTGACATTGAGCATCTTTGCATGTGCCTGTGGGCTATTTGTTGTCTTCTTTGGAGAAATGTCTATTCGAGTTCTTTGTCCACTTTTTAAATTGGGTTTTTTGGTATTTTTGTTGTTGAATTGTAGTCTTAATGTTTTTCTGTTCTACATTTTGTTTGGCTCTTCTTAATTATCTAGATTACTTTAACATGTTTTAAAAATCCAATTTCCCCCATTTAAAAGCAATCACATGTAGGTTCAGATTGCAATAGCATTCAGTAAGATATCAATTCATGGAAGAATTCACATGTGTACACTTGTTCAGAACTTTTATTTTTCTCATTTTTATAATTTTCACAACAGAATAGCACTTTTTTGATAAATTTATTCATAGAAACAGTGCATATGCATGTGTCTATGTGTGCAGTTCCTTTTTGTTACTAAAGTAAGGGATTTCTTTTTCTGTTTTTTCCTGGCACGTAGGAAATATATGGATTTTGTATAATACTTATTTGGTAAGAAGCCCATCAGGTTTATTTAATATTTATACAATGATACTCTACCATTGAAGCTAAATTGTTAAACATGTATATTTAGTGTTGGTGAGAGAATTTGGTCCTTTAAGTTTAATTGGAAGTGGACCTGCAGCCACGGTTTTGAGTATGTGTAATTTATTTCTCTTATAACTTATTGTTAACTTGTCACTTTTAGGTTTCCCCTGATTTTGTAAAAATTCCTACTTACTGTAGATAATTACTGTAATGGTAACTGTCTCTATGTAGTTGAGTTGTATTTAAGGAACCCAATTTATAATTACAGCTAGAGGCATATTCTCTGAATTAACTGGAAAAAAATACATATTCTCATGTCTTGTATTTTAACTGTGTCTGTTAATTTGGCATTTTCTCTTTCTGACCTTAGTAGTTAGTTGCCTTGCCACTTGCGTGCCTTACTGATATATTTCAAATGGACCTCAATCATCTTTTCATTTTCTAGTTAAAATTCTCACTTCTCTAACCCTGGCAGATGTGGGTACACTAGCTTCCTATCTTTTTCCCTGATTTCAGTCTTCAGTCAGTTCTGCACGCTGCTACCACACAATCAAGTTCTGATGTAAATGCTAAAAAAGCCTCAGCGTCCCCGACCCCCCCAACCCACATCTTCCCACCATATCCATCCCTAACAATTAAGGTCTAAAACTACGAGTCTGGCATTCAATGCCGTATCTCACCCACCTGTAAACATCTACCTCTTCAATCTCAGTTTCTTCTTCTTCCCACCTGTGTTCCTACTAGGCTGTATCAACTACAGAACAACATACCTTATCATGAGACATGATGTTTTCTCTAGTTTACAGTTTTTACTGAGAACATCTCATTCTGTGGCAGGATGTCAGGTGTTTCTGGCTCTGTATATGTTTGAACTTTGTGATTACTTGCAGTTGCTTTACTAGGTAAGCACATGAATACTTGTGTAACACACACCTTCATGTGAATCTATTGTCCGGATTTTTATTAAGATGATCTGTTGTGGCCGGGCACAGTGGCTCACACCTGTAATCCCAGGACTTTGGGAGGCCAAGGCAGGTGGCTCACTTAAGGTCAGGAGTTTGAGGCCAGCCTGGTGAAACCCCATCTCTACTAGAAATACAAAAAAATTAGCCGGGTGTGGTGTTGTGTGCGTGTAATCCCAGCTTCCTGCAACACAAGTTGTACAGCACATCTGTAGGATGTATTCATCTTGCATAACTGGAACTTTCTACCTATTGAACAACTCCCCATTTCCCTTCCCCACCAGCCCCTGGCAAGCACCATTCTACCATTTTGTTTTACAGAATAGGATATTAATATTAACACTACCCTGTTCTTCACTTGATCTTTCCATTGAAATTTTAGTTTTGCTAGGCATCTTTTACTGATTTTTATTGTTGTTAAATATAATATACTTACTCAGGTTTTCTGAGGTATTTTAGTAAATTGGTTGATTAGTGAAGGTTTGCTTCAAATCCAATAGATTGTGTTACTATCTAAGGCAAAGTGGAAATGTTATTCCTTCCAGATTTTCCCTACATAAAAGATGGTTTTAATTACAGAATAAAAACAAATCTGTTGTCTATACGTAAGTCTATGCTAAGTGCATGAGCTTAAAATAAACCACTGAGGTCAATAATATCCCACAAGTAGATCTCAAATCTTTATCTTTCACATCTGAGATAAGTTACACACTACGATATGAACTGGTAAATGTCACCTTTTCAGAACTGTAATTCAGAGAAGTCCTGTACTGATGTCACTGTTTAAGAATTTAGTGCCTGTGTTACTTGCAGTCTCTCAACCTAATATTGCTATGTTTTACTTTTAATATTGCCTATGATGTGTATATTTTATTGCTTGATATGAAATCCAATTAAAACGACTTTAGGCAAACTTTATTGTTAAGCTAAACGTCGGGACTGTTGGTGAAATAGTTAAATGTCTTTGTTGCATCCGCACTGTTTTCACCATTCCACTGTAGGAGCTCCTGTCTGGTAAGAGCTCCAGTCTGAACTCTGTCTGCCTCCAAGCCTCATACTTCTTTCTTTAACTGAGATGTTTCTATTCTGTGGCATGGCCGAGGGAACACTGGGCGGGTGGTTAGACACTTGGATTCTAGGTCTTACTGTCACCGGCTGGGTATGTGACCCAAGTAAGCCATTTAACCACCTAAGTAGTCTTCTCATCTATTAACTGGGATAGTAATGGTCACACACCGTTAGGATTATTCTCACTTTCAAAGGAACTAATCTTTTGGTGAAATCGGCATTTGTTATCCTCAGCGCTCATTCGTCAAGAGTCATGGTGGAATTGGGAAGACTTTGGTGAGGACTGACTGCCATTAGGTGTAGGGGATGGGCCTGGATGGGGGTGACAATGAGATAGGGGAGATCAGGGGAATGATACTTGGGTGCAGGGGTAAGCTTTCCTCTAGTGCAGCTGTGTGAAGGTACAGGTCTTCTGTCGTAATTCCAGGCACACTCAGAAATGTCTGCAAACCTGTGTTTAGAAACAAAGCTGTGAGGCATGCATTTCTGAAGAATAAGCTGATTTCCAAAATATAGGAAGCCTTGGCTGCACTGTGGCCGTGGCCCAGTCATTTTGGTCTGTTACTTGCCCAACCTTGCTTATTAGTTTTGATGATGACTCATCAGTGTTTCTGCTGAAGGGGCGGCAATTTGGTAAATTTATATTCTAAAAATCTGTTTTTATGTTCCTCCTAAAGCAAGTAAAACTGGTGGCTAACCATAAATTTTTAAAATGGGTATTTGCTATCTAACAGTTTCTAATTATTGTAAAGGATGTAAAGAAAAAAGTCTCTAATAGACTGAAGAGACAAATAAGCTTGTAAAAATGGGTTAAGCACTGAATGCTTCAGTATAGATGATGGGAGAACACATTATCAAAATACATCATTTACTCTTGGCATTTAAAAAAATGAATTTGTTGAGGAAGCATTTATTAAGTCTCACTCCATGCTATACCTTTGCCAGTTCCTGAGGACCAGAATCGAATCAGGTACTCTTCCTCATCTCAAGAACCTTAGAGATGGTCCAAGAGGAATGTGGAGGCAAATGCTGTGATAGAAACAAGTACGTGGTGTGAGCAGAAAGCAAGGCATAGTCCATGGCACGCAGAGAAGGGTGTCCTGGCAGGATAAGCTCACAAAGAGGTCCTGATTCTCAACCGTGCTTGAGAAACTCCAGGTGCATTTTAATCACGTGGGGATCTTGTGAAACTGCAGGTGGTGATTCAGTAGGCCTAGGGTGGAGCTGCAAATGGGTAGCAAGGGTTTAAAAGAAAAGCTTGAGCTGACTTTGGATTCACTGGACAAAAACAGGGGAGGGGATAGAAAGGAGACCATTCAGTTGGAAGGATGGGCATAAGCAGAAGAATAGAGCGAAATGACTGGAGAGAAACCACGAAGGGGTGTGTGTGTATAAAGGGGTGGAGGCATGGCCTGAAGGGGAAGAAGTGGGTAGGGATCAACCCTACATTGCCTTTTAAGCCTGTGAAATTAAATATTAAATAAAAGGATTGAAACTAAGATCACCATCCTATAGATTGGGGTGTCCAATCTTTTGGCTTCCCTGGGCCACACTGAAAGAAGAAGAATTGTCTTGGGCCACGCATAAAATACACTGATGATAGCTGATGAGCTAACAAAAGAAATTGCAAAAAAATCTCATCATGTTCTAAGAAAATTTATGAATTTGTATTGGGTCAGCATTCAAAGCTGTCCTGGGCTGCATGCGGTAGATGGTGGAGAATCCCAAATTTTAGATTGGGTCATGACCTTAATTTCACATTCAGGAGATTAACATGTTGGAGTTGGAAGGGGTGGAAGGACAGGATTTTTGGAGTCCAGTACAGTTTAGACAACGATATAAAAGGTTAAATAAGGATTCAAAGGGTGGAAGAAGGGCTCTTTGAAAAGAAATGATGTGCCTGTTGGAATTTTAATAGAATAGCACATGGTGTGCCCTGGTGTCAGAGAGAAAGCTAGGTTGATTGGAGCAGAGCACACATGGATGCAGAAGAGCAATGCAAGAGTGAGGCTGGAGCCGAAGGGGGAGCTTAATGTGGTCACTTCAAATGTCAGGCCTGAGGAGCTTCAGCGTCTTTTTCTCCATTAGGATGAGGTTTTTATCAGCAAAATCGCTAGAACAAAGCAATGGGCATTACTTTCCAGCAGCGTTTTTTGACTCACTTATGGGATCCTTAGTGATATGCAACAATGTCATTTTCATCAAAGGTCTTTTTCAACTCTGGGTAGTCTTCAGTTAGGTGGTACTGGTAGCATTGGGAGACAATGCTAGAATATATGGGGATCTGGGGAAGAAAAGATGATTCTAATGGCTTGAAGCTAGGAAAAAATTAAAAATAGGGCTATATGGCTGGATGGGGTGGATTACACCTCTGTAATTCCAGCAGTTTGGGAGGCTGAGGTGGGAGGACTGCTTAAGGCCAGAAGTTTGAGACCAGCCTAGGCAACAAAGCAAGATTTAAAAAAAATAAATAAAACAATGGAGCTATAATTAGCATCAACAGGAGCATGTCAGTCTAAGATGAAAACTTACCCAGTAAGTACTTTAAAACGTGAGTAGCCTTGAGATTCAGAAGGAAGGTAGGGCTGCGGGTGAGAATATGGGATTCATCTGCATAGGACAATGGTTAGAGGAAAGTAGAGAAAAAAGACTCCAAGAGAATGAGGGTGAGGAGGCTTATGAGCAAAAGACTGAACTTGGGAAATGCCCATATTTAGGTAGCAGGTTCGTGAGCATCAGGAGAGTGTAGTTTCAGAGATACCAGAGGATACATAGCATGTATATTTATTTCACTGAGAAGTGAAAACATTGTTACTGCAAGAAAGTGTTAGAAGTTTGAGTGAAGATCATTTAAGTTTGGCAGATAAACTATGTGGGGAGTAAAGAAGAAAAGGTGAGATTAAAAGAATCTTAATAGTATAGCACCACCTGGTGTTAGAACATTAGGCATTTTTCAAATGAATTTTTTTTTTTATCAAATTGCATTTTTCTTCCTGTTTGGGTGATTTTAAAATTTTCCACTCGGGAGAATTTTGTTAAAGTTTTCAGTTAATGTGAGTTCTATTTTCTGTGTTGTATAAATGAGTGAATTTACTGAGATATCTCTTTCGTTCCAAAGATGTATTTGGACTCGGTTCTTATTTATTTCTTATATGATAGCCTGTTGTGCTAATGGAATATTTTTTATTTTTAGTCACCAGTATGGGAGGTCATATCAATTTGTTTATTTTTTTATTTCAGTTTTGCCAAAAGCTGCTTTCTCATGATTATTCTGATTGATCATCTCCTTCAGAGAACATGTGTGAGTTAATTACTTTAGGAGACAGGGTTACTCCTACACTTCTCATATCCTAATTGCCTCATCATTTCTGCTCTCTTGCCTCTAAATGATCAAAAATAAACACATCTGCGTGAAGCTTTCATCTTTCATCTGAAGTTACATGGTTGTGAACGTTCATTTTGTTTTGACTTTGTTGTTAGTGCAGAAGTAGAGTTTACAGGCTTAAAAAGTGCCAGCTTTCGGGATGAATAGCAGTGGAAACTTTTTTTTTTTTTTTTTTAACCCCAAGGAAAGCCTACATCCTTGAAAACTGCACAGTCGTCATGGGTGAATTTGCCTAGACCACTTCCTAAATCCAAAGCATCTTTGAAAAGTCCTGCGCTGCAGAGGACAGGAAGCACCCCCTCAATAGCCAGCACCCACAGTGAGCTGAGCACTTACAGCAACAATTGTAAGTCAACTTTATATCACACTTCGGGGGTTGTGGAAACAGTCATTACAAGAAAAACGAATGCTCTGCAAATAATTAGAATTTTTGCTTCTGGGGTTTCAGGAAAAATAGGCATACTGCTTCTTTGGAGTTGCTCTGAAAGTTTGGCAGAAAAAAACAAAATTCTTTGAAAAAACACTCTTGAAATAATTGTGTGTTAAAGTACATTTTTGCATGAAGGATTCTAAAGTGCATTGTCTGAAGTCATGGTGTTTTGGAGGTTTAAGAGTACCAACCCAGGGGATTTGGACTCTAACTGGAATCAGAAAAAAGATTATTTCAGTTTCATTTACTTTGCAAAAGACTATCTCTTGTGGAATCTTTGGATGCTAGATTTTGTGTAATAGGACTAATATAACTTGAATCATAATTCTAAAAAATTTAAACTCAGAATTTTGTTAAAGTTTTCAGTTAATGTGAGTTCTATTTTCTGTGTATAAACGAGTGAATTTACTGAGATATCTCTTTCATTCCAAAGATGTATTTGGACTTGGTTCTTATTTTCTCATTTCCTTTTTTGTGCTTCCCCACGAAATAATTTCATAAATTTAAACCATCTTGGAGTGCCCGCTGTGCACAGACACCATGATAGGCACAGCGAGGGACATAGGATAGAAAAGAAATGGCCCTTATTCTAAAAAATAGTTGAGGAGAAAAATAAGGTATTTTCATGGATGATGAGAATACCAATAAAAGCAGACACAAGGGTGTGGAGAGGAGCAGCGAATTGATCTCTCCAGTTTGACAGATCAGTTTCTTCTTTTGGGTGAGGATTCGGGGACAAAGTGTAATACTAATAATGATCATGGGGCTCCTCTGGGTGTGGAGCAGTATTTCAGGATGTCCATGTTTGCTTTTATGTTTTTCTCTCAAGTAACTTCTGCTGTTACCCTGATTTTTATATATGAGGTGACTGAGGCTCAGAGATGTTGTCACTGGTCCAAAATCACACAGCAGGTGTGTGAGGGAATTGAGAATGCATTTTCTGTAGAGAAGGCACTGAATTAATGACCGAATTAATGAGCACATTTCCGACGGGTCACCTAGCAGCAGTAGCTGGACTCATATGAGAGTAAGTAGTTGCATACCCTGGCACTTCGGAAATACTGGGATATGTGACTTGAAATTAAACAGGATTGTTATCAGCTTTATTGTTTGAATTTTGAAGTTGTGGCACAAAATCAGGCTTGCATGTGAGAGAGAACTCTGAATTTGAAAAGGTAATTCACATGTGTATTATTTTAAGCTCTCTTTGTCTTGCAAAGCAATTTTAAAAACAAACTGCCAAAACGGAATCACCAACATGCTCTAGAAAAACTGTTGTGGCAACAGAATTTGTGGCACTTGAAGCAGACACAGTCTGTAGTGCCATAGCCCCACGTTTTCCATCGACATCCATGTTGACTTGGCCATCGTTTCAGTACTGTGTGTGATGCTCCTAAGGAGGTCGTAAAATGCTTTTGTCCATTCCTTTTTGTCTTTTAACAAAGGGGTTTACCATACACCCACAGAGCCTGTCTAGTGGCGATGTGTTCCTGTTGCGGATTAAGCATTCAAATCAATGAGTCTCTTTCTTAGTTTGATTTGCTAGCTGGTTTAATCTGTTTTGTGTAGTGCCTTGGAGCTTACACATTTTTTTTTTTTTCCCCTCCATTCGAATTCACTAAGAGCAAGCATGAGGGATATGAGAGTGAACATGGCTGCAGTTTTTCCTGCTTAAGCTTGCTTTGATCCTTTTAAATGACTGTACCAGGAGGATTTCGCAGTTGTACAGAAACTGATATTTCTTCAAAAATCTTTATCAATTCTACACTCACCCCACCGGCTGGTTCAGAGAGGCACTATGATGCTACCTTATTGACACTGCTGGTCGTGGGATCGTACAGCCTTTGTATAATTCCTTTGTTAGCCACGTTTACTGGGAAAAAAAGTAGGTCGACGATTTCTGGTTTCTTTTCTTTGTAAGCATGCTTAAATTTTTATTCAATAAATTGATTTAGGATCTCTTGACTGCTATTTTTGTAACTCGTAATTTATGATAATGGTAGTATTTGGGGGCATTTTGTATGTATATTTAAGATGTGAATGCTTCTGTGTAGGACCAATTTTATTGTCTCTTTTATGTGTTTTGTACTCTTAATATAATTCAGCAGCATCCTTAATGTTCTGGCACATGAAATTATCCTATTATCAAAGATTTTTGATGGTTTAATTTCTTATTAAATAGTTTTTGTGTGTATGTAGCTGGTAGTTGTGCAAGTGTAGAAAAATACTTTTCTAAAATTAAAATGGAAAGATCACTTCTTTGATTATTTTCCTAAGTTGTAACTCAAAGTATTAAATGTGTATACTTTTAAAGACTACCTCAAAACATGAAAAAATCATTTTGCGCTGAAAATTTCCTGCTTCTGATAATGGATGGTCATGTTAAGAATTAACTTTCTCTTTTGATCGGTGTTCTGATTTATACTGGCTTAAGTATTTGAATCCGTTTGACGAATATTGGTTTCTTGCTTTGTCTGCTTGTTTCTTTGTGATGTGATATCGTTAGTGGCATCATTTAAGAACTTCTGATATAACACAGTGCTGTCGTAAAATTAACACTGGGTTCTCGGAACTTTGGGATCCTATAGAAATAATGTTACTAAGTTTTTTAAATGACCGAATCAAAATACGTAAGGCAATAAATTGTTCTTATTTGGGAATTTTAGCAGGTTCTTTGTGTGTGTTCTTTTAAGTGTAGAAAATTTCCAAGTTATGATCTTGATCCTGTTGGATATTAGTGTAGAACATTTCACAATGGTTTCTATACCAAATGTGCTTATTTATAGAGGTTGAAGATTATAAGCTCTTTCACACTCAGATACCTAATATCCAGTTTTTAAGATCATTAAAGTAACTGGATAAAAATAAATGATATATTGTGTGTCATGAACAGAGTTGAAGATTTGGGGACTGTTGTGCAATTTAGAAGGGGGTCTTGGGAGAGTGTATAATTTTGCCATGTTAGCAGGAAAATAAGGTCCAAAGACATTACTTCCTCTTCCACTTTGGCTACAAAACCATGTTTATATTTGAGAGCCAGATGGTAGGGGAAATGTAAGGGGTGCAGACCAAAGCTATTTGCATTCTCTCGGAAGTGGAAGGAACAGAAGGAGACTGAATAAAAGAAATGGAGCGTTCTTTCCCTTCACCTTCACTGCCAGCCCTGGCCGAGAGGGGTGTGACATGTAGAAAAGGGCACTAACCTTGGACCTACCTTAGTTTTTTTTTTTTTTTTTTTTTTTTGAGATGGAGTTTCGCTCTTGTTGCCCAGGCTGGAGTGCAGTGGCATGATCTCAGCTTACTGCAACCTCTGTCTCCTGGGTTCAAGCAATTCTCCTGCCTGAACCTCCTGAGTAGCTGGGATTATAGGCATGCACCACCATGCCCGGCTAATTTTTGTATTTTTAATAGAGATGGGGTTTCACCATGTTGGCCAGGATGGTCTCGAACTCCTAACCACAAGTGATATGCCTGCGTCTGCCTCTCAAAATGCTGGGATTACAGGCATGAGCCACCACGCCCAGTCCCACCTTAGTTTTCCTGCTAACATGTGTTAAGTTGGACAGTCTTTCTCTTCGTGCCTCCGGCCTCCATACTCTCCTCTGATCAATGACAAGGGAGGACTGGGTCATCTTCAAAGTCCTTGCAGCAACAAATGTCTCTGACCCTTTTCACTGCAATAAGACAGGGCCTCATTGTTTGGCAGGATGGTGTTTTGAGTGTTAGAGTGATTAAGCTGATAAAGAATAGGGTGGGTCTTATTTACCCTTAGTTTTTTTTTTTTTTCTTCTCTCATAACAGGAATGGCAAGTGAATATTGTCTCACCTGCCAACACTGGTTAGTGGATAAGAACTCGCCTGTAAGATCGTGTTAGTGGTTTCTCAGGGTGCCTCCAGGTTCAGAGGGAAAGTTTTGTGTTCAAATTGTCATCTCTATCATGGGTGAGGCTAAGATGAGGAACAGGCAATATATTCATGAGGCTCTACATCACAAAACATGTTAGTACTTACGCACTTCTGAGTGGACTATTTAAGAAGGAAATATTATCCAGACCAGTGTTAACTTTGTTCTCGTTCTTTCTCTGTTCATGTTTTTCTAGGGTATATGTGAGACATTCTTGTTATTATATAGTTGAGTGATTTTGCTTTTGAAATTCAAAAGCTTAGATTTCAGTAGTACTTTGATTTTAAGCCAGGTGGGCAGATGATCTGGCACAGTGGGGAGTGTTAAACTGATTCACATAAAATTCAAGAAATGAACAGAATGTTGGCTCTATGTGTATATACATAATGTAATAAAAGCGAATTTTCACTAGGTGTTAGAATGTAGTATGAGTGTTAGTTTGCAGATAAAAGTGTGGAACAATGAGAAGCCGTTTTCTTTTTTTTTGGGTTGGAGTCTCACTCTGTCACCCAGGCTGGAGTGCAGTGGCGCGATCTCGGCTCACTGCAACCTCCGCCTCCTGGGTTCAAGCAGTTCTCCCACTTCAACCTCCTGAGTAGCTGGGATTACAGGTGCCTACCACCACATCCAGTTAATATTTGTATTTTCAGTAGAGACAGGGTTTCGCCATGTTGGCCAGGCTGGTCTCGAACTCCTGGCCTCAAGTGATCTGCTCACCTTGGCCTCCCAAAGTGCTGTGATTACAGTTGTGAGCCACTGCGCCCAGCCTGAGAAGCCCTTTTCTAATAGGAAAATCATGTCTTCTGCTTGGGCTTTTCTGAGAACATCCCTTAATTTTTCCTTTTAGACTCACCAGCTTCTTTATTTCACTTGAACCACACTTTGGCCATGGGGAAATGAAGATAAGGATTCCAGAGAATCTATTATTCTGGCATAATTGAGACAGCTGGGATCAAAGATGACAAAGGGGCCGTTTTAAACTACATATTAGATCAGGTTGAGAAGTAGGTGGCCACATGGAAAATTTTTCATATTGTCTCTTCAAGCCGGCAGTGTTTAGTGTCCATGGCTCTCTAGAACACTGCCTTTAGGATGATTCTGAGGATGCATCCAGCCTCAGTGGGACTGAATACCAAAGTGATTTAGTAGGGCCCCTGTGAAGGCCAGTGCACTGTCCATTCCCATACCCGATATTCAGACCCTTGTTATTCATAGATAGGTGATTCAGCACAGCTAGGCAGTGGTCCGGTCAGCACCAGAACTTGGATATTTCACATCCTGTTCCATTGCTCGAAACTATTATGCGTCTCTTATATTGGAACTGTTGCCGCTGAGGACTTTATTGTTTGGATATAACGACTCTGGCAGAGGGAAAATTGAGATAGCATCAGGATACCCAGTCAGTTGCCATGTTAGGAACAGAAACAGAGGGCAGGGGAAATATATGAAGAGCATTATACCTCATGGTGACATACATCCTGCAAGTTGGGCGTTTACCGGAAAGCAGTGGGCCAGCCTAGGGTACAGTGAGTAGAAATTGAGAGAAACATATTGTTAGTCATGAAATTATGTTCAGCTCAGTACAGTTTGTGCCTGCCATTAGTAAGGCAGAAAGCATGTACAATCATTGATCACAAAGTATATGAATATATACATCTTGTATATATAGCTTTCATGTAAAAATGTATAAAATATAAATATATGTGTGTTTGTACCTGAGTCAAATGCAGACATTTTATCCTTGCAATATGAATTCTGACTTCATGTTGTGTGTTATGAAGTTGATGATGGGCGTGGTGCCGGATTGATCTAGTGTTGTATTGAGTCTGAAAAGTGGCAGTGAGACAGCTGATTTCCAGCACAGCACCTCCTATTCTGCATGTGACAGAGAGGCAAGGGACAGGAGTACCACGCCTCATGAAGAATGCATCCTTTACTTTAGTGAAAATCTTTTTACTGATCTCTTTGTGAAGTGTGAGACTTTGTGTCTCTAAATTTTAGAAAAGAAAAGCATGAATTTAGAATCATGCCATTTCATATTAGGTTTGTAAATTGAACTCAGTTTAATTTTTTAAAATATGAATAAGTGACTTATTTGTTGCTGAATGTAATCAAATGCGGCTTCAAGAAAAGTAAGACTGAAATCCAGATTGTTATAATTCCGTGGTTAAGACTCTCTACTTTTCTTTGTTGGATTTGATTCAGCAAAAGCTAAAATGCTAATTGAAACCCAATATCCATTTTCTGTGAACATCTAATAAGGGTTCTGTTGAATGTTATAACGGCAGTGTCTTTAATACTGTCACTCCCATTAGCTTCCTGTCAACTTTGGAAAAGCCAAGTCTCTAGGTTCTAGGGAAGGTGAGAATTGGAAAAAAGGACCGGAAATTGACAGAATTTTCTCAGCAGGAGGGAAAGTTCTGTGTTGATTTGACCTAATATTAGGAATGTTATTTGGGCACAAGAACAATTAACAGATGGCTCGTTGTACAGGGACTGGGTGTGGATTACGGGAAAATAATAGCATGCCTGTACAAAGTTTGAATGTGATGTGTATAAGCGCTATTGTAGGAGTTGGAATAGTTTAGCCTAGTGAAAAATTTCTAGCTGTCTTCACATTTATAATGTATTTGTAAACAAGGTAGGTATCTTTAACCCTTTGCTAAATGAGTGAAGTGAGAAAAGGGATCATAGTTGGTAATAAAGAAATTTATAAGTGTTGAATAGTAGAATAGAATTGGGTGCCTAGAATTGGATATTGATGATTATTTAGAAACAAACAGGCTGGGTGCGGTGGCTCACGCCTGTAATCCCAGCACTTTGGGAGGCTGAGGCGGGCGGATCACGAGGTCAGGAGATCAAGACCATCCTGGCTAACACAGTGAAACCCCGTCTCTACTAAAAATAGAAAAAATGAGCCGGGTGAGGCAGCGGGCACCTGTAGTCCCAGCTACTTGGGAGGCTGAGGCAGGAGAATGGCGTGATCCCAGGAGGCGGAGCTTGCAGTGAGCTGAGATTGCGCCACTGCACTCCAGCCTGGGCGACAGAGTGAGACTCCATCTCAAAAAAAAAAAAAAACAATAAAAAATCCAGTCTGGATTGGTGGAGGGGAAATTTTTACACATGATACAAAAAATGGTTTTTGTTATTTAGGTGAGATTCCCTTTTATGTTTTTGCTTTGGAGCTTAAAACATAAAGTTTGCTTTGGGACAAACTTCCTTTGTTCAGGGCAGAAGTTGGCATTTTAACTCCTTGCTGTAGGAGCAAGGATTTGAACCAGATCTTGTCCTTATAGCTACCGAGGAGTCTGTATGTTACTGTTCTTGTGTCATTAACTAGCTGGCTGTGTGAATTCCTCCTTGTCCCCATGGAGATGGGTGCTCTTCCTAGCTGCACCTGGGGCATTCTTGTTACGTAGCATGAATGGCTGTATTATTTCTTCCCCAACTTTTATCTGGGATGAAAGCTGAACTGGACAAGATGCATAAGCTTGGACTGTGCCAGGCTAACCGGGATGTGTGGTCACTCTGATTACAGCCTTTATTTTGCATCCCTGAGGACACAAGCTAACTGTTATCCATGCTGTATTCCCAACGTTCAGTAATGACTGGCATGTCATAGGTGCTTATTGAGCATTTGTTGATTCAAAGACAAAGGAGTAAATGTGGAAGGTCGAAACTGTATGTATCTATACAATAAAATGTACTTTTCTGTTTTATTACAGCTGGTAGTGCCGCTGTCATCAAATATGAGGAGAAACCTCCAAAACCAGCATTTCAAAATGCTTCCTCAGGATCCTTTTATTTGAAGCCTTTGGTATCCAGGGCTCATGTTCACTTGCTGAAAACTCCTCCAAAAGGTATGGTCCTCATTGTGATTAGAAGAGGGAGGGCAAGACGCTTAAAGTCCTTGGCTTGTAGAAAGTTAAATTTTGACAAATAGGTTTATGGTATATTTAACAATGATTAAAAATGTGTTGAGAAAGGAGATATGTTACATTTTTGCACTGAGGAAATTGTTGTTCTGAGAGTTGGTAGATTCTATAGTTAAAAATCATTACATGTAAATCAGCAGGCAGAACAAAGGTAGAAGGTAAAAATAAAACTTTTAGAGTTAAGTTATTTTAAAATAGTGCTGTAGAAGATTGAGATAGAAAGGAGTAGAAATGCATGATTACTTTTCATCAGGGTAGATGTTTTCTGTTCCTTACCGTAGTTAAGTCTTCATGTCTTTGGTCCGAGACATTGTTCTTCCTCTAAATGTTCTTTATCTCTGTTCCTTCTCATATCCTCACTTTGTATTTGTTGTGACTGTTAAAAGTAATTTTCAGGTTTACAAAATATGTGGTATATACTTAATGTGCAGTGTTTTCATGCAACTTTGTCTCTATGGGCCCAAAGCACATCAGAAGCCTACTTTGTGCCACACGTGGTGGCTCACGCCTGTAATCCCAGCACTTTGGGAGGCCAAGACAGGTGGACCGCTTGAGGTCAGGAGTTCGAGAGCAACCTGGCCAACATGGCAAAACCCCACCTCTACTAAAAATACAAAAATTAGCTGGGTATGGTGGTGTGTACGTGTAGTCCCAGCTACTCGGGAGGCTGAGGCATGAAAATTGCTTGAACCCAGGAGGCAGAGGTTGCAGTGAGCCAAGATCGCACCACCGCCCTCCAGGCTGGGTGACAGAGCGACACTCTGTCTCAAACAAACAAACAAACAAACAAAAAGCATTATTTGTGCTTAGTGAACTGAAGCTTAACTGAAGCCTGAGAGAATAATTGTGAGTGAGAAACTTGACCTATAAAATGAGACCCACATTTATGTTAGAGAATTTGGAAAACAAAGAAAGAGTCTTCCTTAGTTCTGTCAACCACCAGTTGCTGTCACATTTCCTTCTGACTTTTTTCCTCTGTATGTATATGTTGTTTTGTTTTTATTCCAGCAAACCAGGGGTAATAATGAATATACTCTTCTGTATCTTGCATTTTATTTAGTAGTATATCATGAGAGCTTCTTCACTTGAAATGGCTATTCTATGGTTGTCTACTTTAGTTTATAGTGGACAACTTCTGACTTTTATTGGGGTTTATTAATACTGAGATGAACCTCTTCAAGTGTGAGTCATAGTTCATTGTTTCAGATTCTGGTTACTTGTGGATATCCCAGAAGGAGGAATTACTGGGTTAACCTGCATGAAACTCTTTGGATTGTTAATATCTATTAGTAACTTTCTAAAAGGTGTTATTCTGTCACAGCATCCTCCTTAACGTGTGTCTCTCTCTGTGTGTGTTTAAAGGATAATATGGTAACTTGAGGCTGGTAAACGTATGTCAATACCATTTCTTTGTACTGAATTGAAGAGAAAATAGGCATGAATTTTAGGAGTGGGTTAAATTCTTCAGTGTGCAGCAGGTTGTCATTTGCCTAGGGAGTTAATCAAATTTCAGAGGCGCCAAATGACCTCTTGCTGAGTTGACATCAGGATGGAAAACTGGTTTTTTATTGATGATGATAAAGCCCCATGATCCACACAGCAGTAATGAAGTTAACGCCGTTGAACTTTTATACTAAAATAACTTTCAGAGAATGAGATGCCATTGACAGCTTTGTAGAACAGGAGACTCAGAATTCTAAAATGCCTCACTATTGAGTTGATAGGTTTTTACGTCGCAACAGTTTTACCTGAGTGGGAATCAGTGCTTTCCGTTGATAACAGCCACATATTTTAAGAGATCATGTCTGTAAAATTTCAGATAGAACATGGTAGCTGTTCTGACTGGTATCTGCAGATGATTATGTCCTAGAAACAACTATTTCATGTTAAGTAGAAGCATCATAGATTTCTTCTAGTGACTTACAGCTCTGTACCTATTACCACTCCTGATTTTATACTGTATCAGTTTGGAGGAGAAACTTCTATTTTTCTTCATAGCTGAATAGAAATGGGCAGTTTCGGAAAGCACACAGGAGTGACGGTCCTTCATGAAGTCTGGCCTCTGCTCTCCTGGCAGCAGAATAGCATATCTGCACAGGCAGTGTGTGAATTCAGTCCTGCTAAAACTTGAACTTCAGCTGTTCTTGGCTGAAAAAATACTGTGGCTTTTCCTGTTAAAACTGATCCTATTTAATTTGTGGTGATGACTTCATATCATTCTTAAACATTTTGATGTTATGTGAAATACCACCTTATATTTAAAATGCACTTGACAAAAGTTGGTTGAATCTCGGTGATATTTCCCACCTGGAACCTGAAATTTAGAGATTGATTGTTTTTGAAAATAATTCTTATCAACATGGTTTGTTTTTGTGTGATATGTCAAATAAAACGTGTGTATTTTACATGTTTTTTTTATATCTTAGGTCCTTCGAGAAAAAATTTATTTACAGCTCTTAATGCAGGTGAGTGACCACTTTATGGATGGGATAAAAAGAATCTTTTCGTAAAGTTATGTTACTACAAGTATTTGCAGTGGTTTTTTACTGGTGTGCTTATAAGTAGAATTTCAATTTGAGGTGTAAACCTAACTTTTTATGACGGGTCACATAGCATTAAAATATGGTAAGCATGATTGGCCATCTGATGCATAAAAGGACATTGTATTACTAATACATAATTATAGTTTTTTAAAAAATGATTTTGTTAATGTGGTCTAAATGAAATGGAAAATGTACTTCTCCCAAGATAAATGCTATTTTGAAATTGGATATTCCTTAATTTTTAAGTGGTCTCAAGATTTAGTTTTAGCACCTTTTCCCAATTCAGCAGCCTTTATTTTTATGGTTTTTTTTCCCACACTTTCACTGGACTTACATTCCCAAGACAGCCTGCAGCCTCCACTATTTGAACCACAGCTGAGAATCCAAAACTTTGTGTCTCTGAAGAAGCCATAAAAGGCTTCACAGAATATCTTCACTGCAATTGCTATACTTTGGATGGATGGATGGATGGATGGATGGACGGACAGACAGACAGGATGGGCGCGGTGGCTCACACCTGTAATCCCAGCACTTTGGGAGGCCAGGGCGGGTGGGTCACTTGAGGTCAGGAGTTGAAGACCAGCCTGGCCAATGTGGTGAAACCCCATCTCTACTAAAAATACAAAAAAATTAGCTGGATGTGGTGGTATGCTCCCGCAGTCCCAGCTACTCAGGAGGCTGAGGCAGGATAATTGCTTGAACCCGGGAGGCAGAGGTGGCATTGAGCCTAGATTACGCCACTGCACTCCAGCCTGGGTGACACAGTGAGACCCTGTCTCAAAAAAAAAAAAAAAAAAAAAAAAGATAGATGGATTGATCTCTCTACATAGATAGATAAGGTCTCCTGTACACTGCCTACATTGTCTTATTTTATATACAGTGATAAAACAGTTATGTGGCTTCTAAATCCATGGCAGATTAGAAGAGCAAATCAGAAGACACGAAGGTACAAGCATCGCTCATTTTCTTGAGCCTTGCAAATACTGTATTTTTTGCAAGTCTACCAGCATCATTTTTCCAACAGCAGTTGCTCAGTTCATGTCTGTATGTCACATTTTGGTAATTCTCACACTATTTCAAGCTTTTTCGTTATCATTATATCTGTTACGGTGATCTGCGATCGGTGATCTTCGATGTTACTGTTGTGATTGTTTTGGGACACCACGGACCATGCTCATCTAAGACAGTGAACCCAGCTGATAAGTGTGCTTTTCGAGTGCTCCACTGACTGGTCCCTCTTCCATCCCTCTCCCTTTCCTTGATCTTCCTTATTCCCTGAGACACAATAATATTGAAAGTAACCAATTAATAACCCTATAATGACCTCTAAATATTCAAGTGAAAGAAAAGTCGCATGTCTCTCACTTTAAATCAAAAGATAGGAATGATTAAGTTTAACGAGGAGACACGTTGAAAGCCAAGATAGGCCAGAAGCCAGGTCTCTTGTGCCAAGCAGTTAGCCAAGTTGTAAATGGAAAGGAAAAGTTACTGAAGAAAATTAAAAGTGCTCCTCTAGTGAACACACAAATAAGAAAGCAAAACAGACTCCCGGCATAGAGAAAGTTTGAGTGGTCTGACCAGAAGATAAAGCCAGCTGCAACTTTCGGTTCAGTGAAAGCCTAATCCAGAGTGAGACCCTAACTCTCCTTAATTGTGTGAAGGCTGAGAGAGGTGAGGGAGCTGCAGAAAACAAAGTTGGAAGCTAGGAGAGGTTGGTTCATGAAGTTTAAGGCAACTCTTCATAACATGAAAAGTACAAGGCGAAGCAGCAAGTGCTTATGTGGAAGCTGCAGCGAGTCATCCAGAGTATCTAGCTGGGATCATTGATAAAGGTGGCTACACAAAACAGCAGACATTCAGTGTAGGTGAAACAGCCTCATATTGAAAGAAGATGCTGTTTAGGACTTGCACAGGTAGACAGGAGAAGTCAGTGCCTGCCTTCAGAGGACAAGCTGTCTTATTAGAAGCTAATACGTCTGGTAATTTTAAGTTGAAGCTGACGTTCACTTACCATTCTGAAAATTCTAGGGCCCTTAAGAATTGCATTAAATCTACTCTGCCTGTGCTCTATAAATGAAACAACAAAGCCTGGATTACAGCATATTTGTTTACAGCATGGTTTGCTGAATATTAAGCCCATTGTTAAGACCTACAACTCAAGAGATGTCTTTCAAAATACTACTGCTGACTGACAATGCACCTGGTCACCCAAGAACTCTGATGGAGTATAGTATAGTATATTACATAGTAATATATAGTACATGAGTACAGTCCAGGAAGATGAATGTTTTCACACCTGCTAACATAGCAGCCATTTTGCAGCCCATAGATCAAGGAGTAATTTTGACTTTCAGGTCTTACTATTTAAGAAGTACATTGTGTAAGACTGTAGCTGCCCTAGATACTGATTCCTCTGATGGAACTGGGCAAAGTCACTTGAAAACCTTCTGAAAAGGGTTTGCTCTTCTAGATGCCATTAAGAACATTCGTGATTCATGGGAGGAGGTCAGAGCACCAACATGAATAGGAGTTTGGAAGAAGTTGACCTAACCTTCATGGATGACTTTGAGGGGTTCAGTGCTTCGGTGGAGGAAGTCACTGCAGATGTGGTAGAAATAGGATGAGAACTAGAATGAGAAGTGAAGCCTAAGGTGTGACTGCATTGCTGTTGATCTCTGGTAAAATTTGAGCAGATGAGTTGCTTCTTATGAATAAGCAGATAAAGTAACTTCTTGAGATGGAATCTACTCGGTGAAGATGATGTGAACATTGTTAAAATGACAAAGGAGACAGAATATTCCATACACTTAAAGCAGTGTCAGGGTTTGAGAGGATTGACTCCAGTTTTGAAAGACGTTCTGCTGTGGGTAAAATGCTATGAAACAGCATCACCTGCTGCAAAGAAATCTTTCAGGAAAGAGTCAGCTGATGTTGCAGACTTCGTTGCTCTTACTTTAAATTGCCACAGCCGCCCAAACTCTCAGCAGCCGCACCCTAATCAGTCAGTCAGCAGCCACCAACATCAAAGCAAGACCTTCCACCAGCAAAAGAATTCCTGCTCACTGAAGCCTCAGATGATCTTTAGCATTTTTTAGCAATGAAATATTTTTAAATTAATGTTTTTTGTTTGTTTGTTTTTGAGACAGAGTCTCGCTCTGTCGCCCAGGCTGGAGTGCAGTGGCATGATCTCTGCTTGCTGCAAGCTCTGCCTCCCGGGTTCACGCCATTCTCCTGCCTCAGTCTCCCGAGTAGCTGGGACTATAGGTGCCTGCCGCCACGCCTGGCTAATTTTTTGTATTTTTAATAGAGATAGGGTTTCACTGTGTTAGCCAGGATGGTCTCGATCTCCTGACCTCGTGATCTGCCTGCCTCCGCCTCCCAAAGTGCTGGGATTACAGGTGTAAGCCACCATGCCTGGCAAATTAAGGTATATATTTTTTTAGACATAATACTGTTGCACACTAGACTATAGTGTAGTGTAAATATAAGTTTTATATGCACTGAGAAACCAGACAACTTTTGTGATTTGCCTTATTATGACATGTGTCTTATGGGGTGATATATATCTCCCAGGTATGCCTGTAATGTTACAGAATGTTGAGTACAGTTTCTTCACACATTGTGAGTGTCAGGTGTTAAGGATGCAGTCCTGAGTGAAAAATGAGCAGGGGCCTTGTCTCTGGGGAGCTAATAGGATCGTTAAAAAAAACAACCTGGTGAAATAGACATCAATCAGAAATGCACTAAGTTCTAGGAATGAGGGTTGTCTTGTCCTAGAAGAGAGGTCCGGACTGAAGGCTGTCATGTGAGGGAAACCTGGGCAAGAGGTATCAATTTCTGAGCCTCTTGTGTAAAGAAAATAGGGGGGGATAACATTACATCATGAATAACAAATATCCTTGATGCCCCATCACATGTATTCAGTTTCCTCAGCGTAGTAAGTAGGGAAGTGTGGGGGAATTATCTCAGAATTCTTAACCTTTTGTAGGCTCTTAAAGCTAGGAAGACAGCCATGCAGAATGATCTAAGTTCTAAAGATCCCCAGGATGCTGTGTGTGAATATATGTGGTTACTAAAGCCTTTATAGTCTAAAAATGCAGAAGAAACTCTGTTGTACACATTTAGGCTTTTGTTTCCTTTTAAGTTTCTGGTACATCCTAATATCTGGGAAAAACAGCTAATATTCTATGGAATGGCTTTGTTTAAAAATTAGTTAACCATTTTCAGAAAACTGGCTCAAATGGTAGCTCTGTGTTTACAGTTTAAGAAACCTCCAGGCTGTTTTCCAAAGTGGCTGGACCATTTTATATCCTCACCAGGAGTGTATGAAGAATCCTGTTTCTCCACATCCTTGCCAACACTTGGCTTTGTCTGTCTTTTTTTTTATAGCTATCCCTACTGGGTATGAAGTGATACCTCATTGTTGTTTCAATTTGCATTCTGACAGCCAGTGACATGAAGTGTTGTTTTGTGTGCTTATTGGCCATTTGTATATCTTCTTTGGAGAAGTGTCTATTCAAATCATTTGCCGGTTTTAAACTGGGTTATTTTTATTGTTGAATTGTAGGAATTCTTATATAGTCTGATATTAGACCCTTGTCAGAGTTATCATTTGCAAATATTTTCTCGCAATTCTTGGGCTGTGTTTCCACTTTTTTGATAATGTCCTTGGAAACGCAAATGTTTTAAATTTTGACACGGTCGAGTTTATCAACTTTTTTTCTTTTGTTGCTTCTGCTTTTGGTATTGTATCTCAGAAACAGTTGCCTAATCCTAGGTTGTGAAGATCTGAGCCTGTGTTTTCTTTTAAGTTTTTTTTTTTGCTATTCTAACTGTTATACTTAGGTTTCTGATTCATTTTGAGTTACATTTTTATATGGTATGAGATACAAGGTCTAATTCTTTTTTGCACATGGACATCCAGGTGTTGAAAACATATATTTCCCCCATTTAAATGCCTTGGCACCTTTGTTAAAAATAATTGGTTAAGAATGTGAGGGTTTATTTCTGGTTTCTAAATTGTGTTCTTTGCATCTATACGTCTACCTTTGCCAGTGCTATACTGTCTGGATTAGTAAGTTTTGAAATCAGGGTGTGAGTCATTCGATGTCTTTCTTCTTTTTAAAGATCATTATGGCTATTCTGGGTCCCTTGATTTTCTGTATGAATTTTAGGATCAGCTTGTCAATCTCTGTAATGCAGTCAGGTGAGATTTTAGGAATGTAATCTAAGAATTCTAATTCTAATAATTTCTGTTACATTGAATCTATAGATGACTCTGTATATATAGAATGTATTCTAAGGGGTCAACATTGCAGCTTAATCTATATTGTGTGTTAGGCCTGTGTATTTTCCCAAAACCATAAGCATGACTTTCTCAGGTTCTTCTTCTTGATGGTTAGTTATTATCATGACTTAAGACTAACCTGGTATTATGAGGAGCCTAGTGAGGAAAAGTTACTTTGTAGATAGAGGACCACAACGGAGTGTGTTCACTTTGGAAGGACAACTTTGATGCTGAAAAATGATGCCACAAAGCCAGTGGCTTTGGGTGGATCATTGAACCTCTTTGATAATAGTTTTCTGTGTAATTGAAAGGGTGGATTTCTAGATTTCTCCCTACCGTGATATTCTGTGACTGCAAATCACCTTGACTTTTTTCACATTCTGCTGGAAATCAGTCATATTTTAGCTGATACAGAAGACATTGTCTCCACACATAAACATGTTCCTCTGAGTGTTAAATTTTTAATCATTATACTATGGCCTTGTGATATTTTTATTTTAAAGCAATAAGTAGTGGTGGAGATTACAGTTGAGTTGACCAACTGCATATTCCTTAGTTCTAGTAAAATAATCACTTTTAATTATAGCAGTTTGCCAAACTTCAAAAAGTTTAGCATGTAGTTCAGAAATCACCGTTTAGCTTTTTTAAATTTGTGATTTTAAATGAAATTTAGATAAGTTTATATCTTGCTTTGTCATTTAACATATAGTAATCACTTTTACATTTAGCAGATACAATAACATTTAACTACTTTTGAATATTTAGGGTGCTTCTGTATTACATTCATAAATGATTCTATGAAGAACATCTATACAGTTAGCACTTTCAACTTTGGGGGAAATTTCTTGTATAGATTCTTAAAAGTAGTATCAGGAAATCAAAATATGTACCTGTTTACAGTCACTTCACTCAAATAGCCAAATTCTTTTCCAAAAGCTTCCTGTCAGTTTATACCATGGTTGACATAAAAGACAGCTGGCTTCATCATACCTTGGTCAACATTGGATATTATTTTTAAATTTTTTTTACTAACATAATAGTTTAAAATGTTACATCATGTTTTAGCTTGACCTTTATCAATTAAAGAAATTCCATTATCTCATAAGACAATGTAGAAGAGCAGGAGGAGAACGAACTTTTAAGGCACAGGATATTGGTTTAAACCTTGGTCCTGCCACTTTCTATTTGTGTCCTGACCTTGGGCTAGTTGCTAAGCCTTTGCAAGTCTCAAATTTCTCATTTGGAGACATGGGAATATTGGGGGAATAATTCCCAGAAGGGGAATAATTTGACATCATAGAATTGTTTTATAAAAGGTTCTCAAACAATAGTTAATTCAGCTGCTAGGAACGGTAATGATGATGATCTTTTACATTGTTTTTCTAATTCTAGTGGTTTATTTTTAGAGTTCTTTTCCTGGAAGTTGAATTATTTTAAATCTGTAAAGCAAGCAGGAAAGACTTCTTAAAGTCAAGAACCAACCTCTTGGGGTCTAACTATCGTAATTTATTTAAAGGTTGTGATGCTGCAAGATTCTAGTTGACATTGACTCTAAAAAAAATCTTGGCTTACTGTTGATAAGGAAGATGTCACACATACCACAGAATACTATTATTACCTTGGTTCTACCATACACTGAAGCCACTGGGATACCAGAGGCATCAGAGCTGTATTTATCCAGCAACCTGATTGTTTTACACAAGATCATCAGTCTCAGGTGCCAGGGTGTCTGCCTTGGAAGGTAGAAAATGCACTGGTCCTTCCACAGTCACTTAGTAAAGACAGCACAGGCGAACAGGGCAGCTTTCTTGCCTTCTTTTGCCAAGTGCTAGGAAGTGGTTGCAAGTTGCACACCTGCTGATGAGGTGATGCTGAGGCTGCCGGAGTTTGTTCTGGTGAGAGTAGTGAGAAGGCTGTTTTTTCACTGTTGTTTTATGATTAACATAACTTTCCCCCTATACTTAAAACACATATGCTCTTTTCATATGGGATACATTGTTGTTTCAAATTGGTGTTGGGGGTTGGGAGAAGTGGATCATTTAGTAAATCTTCTTGAGACAATGACTACCTTTTTAGCAGGAGCTGGATCTTTTTCACATATATACAAAGTATTCCAGATAAATTAGTTTTAAACACACAAGGTAATTAAAACACTAAGAATATAGACTTAAGTAGAAAAGATCTTTCCAGGACACTAGTATAATAGAAACGATTAATAATTAGGACAACAAAAGCTTTAAAAAACCTTAGAAACACGCTGTGCGTGGTGGCTTATGCCTGTAATCCCAACACTTTGGGAGGCCAAGACAGGTGGATTGCTTGAGGCCAGGAGTTCGAGACCAGCCTGGGCAACATAGTGAGACCCCACCTCTACCAAAAATACAAAAAATCAGCTGCACGTGGTGGTGCACACTTGTAGTCCCAGCACTCAGGAGGCTGAGGCAGAAGAATCGTTGAACCCAGGAGGCAGGGGTTGCAGTGAGCTGAGATTGCACCACCGCACTCCAGCCTGGGCGACTGAGTGAGACTCCGTCTCAAAAAAAAATTAAAAAATAAGAATAAAAACCATTAGAAACAGTATTTATAAGCAAAGAACAAACTGAGATAATACTAGCACATACTCTATGTAGAGCTGTGTCAGATCAGCAAGATAAAGACAACTCTATCATAGAAGCTAAATGGATATACCATCCAAAGAGATCTACAGAGTCATTGCAATCCCTATCAAAATCCCATGTCATTTTTTTTTTTTTTACAAAAATAGAAAAAACAATCCCAAAAGTCATACAGAATGACAAAGGACTGCAAATAAGCAAAACAAGAACAAAGCTGGAGGCATCGTAGTTCCTGATTTCAAAGTATATTACAACACACAGTAATTAAAACAGTATGGTACTGGCACAAAGATAGAAACATAGATCGATGGAATAAAAGTCTAGAAATAAATCCAGACATATATGGTCAGCTAATCTTCAACAAGTGTGCCAAGAACACACAATAGGGAAAGGATAGTCTCTTTGTAAATGGTACTGGGAAAACTGGTCATCCACAAGCAAAATAATGAAATTGGACCCTTATCTCACACAGTACACAAAAATCAACTCGAGATGAATTAAAGACTTAAATATAAGATCTGAAACTATAAAACACCTCAAAGAAAACATGGGGCAAAACTTCATGACATTTTTCTTGGTATGCCACCAAAAGCCCAGGTAACAAAAGCAAAAATAGAGAGGTGGGAGTACCTCAAATTAAAAATCTGCAGAGCAAAGCAGTCATTTAATAGCATGAAAAGGCAGCCTATGACATAGGAGAAAACATTTGCAAACCATACGTCTGATAAGGGGTTATTTACCAAAATAATTGAAATCAGGATGTTGAAGAGATATTTGCATTCCCATGGTCTGTCACCCCCAGTATTTCAACGTAGGTTCTTTCTGTTTTCCCCAAGTGTCGGCCAGTCTGAGAAATAAAGAGAAAGAGTACAAAGAGAGGAATTTTACGGCTGGGCCGCCGGGAGGTGACATCACCTATTGGTAGGTCCGTGATGCCCACCTGAGCCGCAAAACCAGGAAGATTTTATTAGGGATTTGAAAAGGGGAGAGGGTGTATGAACAGGGAGTAGGTCACAAAGATCACATGCTTCAGAGGGCAAAAGGCAGAGCAAAGATTACATGCTTCTGAGGAAACAGGACCAGAGCAATATCAGAAACTCCTGATAAGGGTCTGTGTTCAGCAGTGCATGTATTGTCTTGATAAATATCTTTACAGAAAACAGGGTTTGAGAGCAGAGAACCGGTCTGACCTCAAATTTACCAGGGCTGGTGTTTCCCAATCCTAGTAAGCCTGAGGGTACTGCAGGAGACCAGGGCGTATCTCAGTCCTTTTTTTTTTTTTTTTTTTTTTTTTTTTGAGACAGAGTCTGGCTCTGTCACCCAGGCTGGGGTGCAGTGGCGCGATCTCAGCTCACTGCGAGCTCTGCCTCCCATGTTCATGCCATTCTTCTGCCTGGGACTACTAGCTGGGACTACAGGCGCCCACCACCATGCCAGGCTAATTGTTTACATTTCTAGTAGAGACGGGGTTTCACCATGTTAAACAGGATGGTCTCGATCTCCTGACCTTGTCATCCGCCCGCCTCGGCTTCCGAAAGTGCTGGGATCACAGGCGTGAGCCACTGCGCCTGGCCAAGTATCTCCACCACATAGGACAGACACTCCCAGAGCGGCCATTTATAGACCTACCCCCAGGAATGCAATTCTTTTCCTAGGGTCTTAATATTATGTTCCTTGCTAGGGAAATAATTTAGCAATATCTCTCCTACTTGCACATCTGTTTATAAGCTCTCTGCAAGAAGAAAAATATGGCTGTATTCTGCCCGACCCTGCAGGCAGTCAGACCTTATGGTTGTCTTCCCTTGTTCCCTAAAATCGCCGTTATTCTGTTCATTTTCAAGGTGCACTGATTTCATATTGTTCAAATACATATTTTACAATCAATTTGTTCAGTTAATGCAGTCATCACAGGGTCCTGAGGTGATGTACATCCTCAGCTTACAGAGATAACAGGATTAAGAGATTAAAGTAAGACAGGCGTAAGAAATTATAAGAGTATTTTTAGAGAAGTGATAAATGTCCATGAAATCTTCACAATTTATGTTTCCTCTGCCACGGCTCCAGCCGGTCCCTCCATTCGGGGTCCCTGACTTCCTGCAACAATGGTCATTGCCACATTACGATAGCCAGGATGTGGGAACAACCTAAATGTGTCCATAGGGTACAGCAAATATGGCATATATGTGCAATGGAGTATTATCTAGCCATTACAAAGAAGAAAGTCCTGCCATATGCAGTGATACAGATAAAGCTAGAGGACACTATGCTAAGTGAAATAAACCAGTCATGGGGCAAATACTTTATGATCCCACTTACAGGAGGCATCTAACATAGTCAAAGTCAGAAACAGAGTAGAATGGTGGTTGCCAGGGAATGGGAACTTGATGTTCAATGGTACAAGGTTTCTTATGCAAGGGCAAAAAAGTTTTCGAGATGTTTGTTACAGCATTGTGCCCATAGTTAACAGTATTATATCATTCTTTTAAAATTTTGTTGAGAAGGGAGATCTCATATTAAGTGTTCTTGCCACAATTAAAAAAACTAAACAAAAAGAAAGGGAAAAATAAGTGGATGGACAGAAAGGAAATATATGAAGGACTAAGGAATATATGAAAAATGTTTACCAAATAAGAGTTAAAATAATGTGCTCTCAGTTCTTGCTTATTTCTTAACGGTAGTACCTGGTACTGGCGAAGAATAAGAAACAGTACTCATATGTACAGCTCCTTGGTAAATTACAGCAGCTGTAGCAGAGAGCAAACCGCTTCCACCCAGGAATTCTGTTTTTCAGAATTGGTTCTAGGAAAGTAATTTATTTACTTATTTACTGCTTTTCAGAATTGTTTACAATGGGGGAAAATTGGAAACAACCTATATACCTTACAGGAATTAAGTTCGTTGACATTTTAAAGACACTTTTGAAGCCATTAAAATAATAATATAAATGCTTATTTAATCCCATGGAAAGATAAGTGTGAAATTTTTAAGTTTAATAAGTTTATTAAGCTTATATTAAGTTTAAAAACAAATTGTAGAGCAGTCTGATGTGTAAGTAATTTAAATTAAAAAAAAATTCTGACCGGGCGCGGTGGCTCACTCCTGTAATGCCAGTACTTCGGGAGGCCGAGGCGGGTGGATCACAAGGTTAGGAGATTGAGACCATCCTGGCTAACATGGCGAAACCCTGTCTCTACTAAAAATACAAAAAAAATTAGCCAGGCGTGGTGGCAGGTGTCTGTAGTCCCAGCTACTCGGGAGGCTGAGGCAGGAGAATCACTTGAACCTGGGAGGTGGAGCTTGCAGTGAGCTGAGATCACGCCACTGCACTCCAGCCTTGGCGACAGAGCAAGGTTCTGTCTCAAAAAAAAAATTCTACAGTGAACACATGGGGTTTTGTTTTTTAAAAACAAACATTGTGCATGAGTTAAAAGCATTACTGCTTTTAATGTAAACTCTTATTTTGCTTATTGCAAAATAAAAGGCAATGTCACTGTTCTTTGAGCACTTATCATCTTACAGGTGGATGGAAGTTGATTGTTTTTCTAAGTGCTTTGTGTTAATTTTTTGATAATTACAATATATCTTCATACTGAGGAAGAGGATAGTGTGGAAAAATTGGGCCTTAAGTTGAAGTTTCTACAACTGGAATAGAGAATTGAACTTACTACATTAAAGACTATGAGGAGTAAAATGAAGAAAATGTTGCAATTAATGCTGTGTTAGGGAAAGTAAGGAGATAAATATAAAGATTAATATTCCATATTATGCTAAGGAAGATTGGATGGATAGAGATGCTTGAATCTCCGAACGAGTCACTTGGTTCAAATTTTAATCTTCTTCCTCATTCCTTATGATCATTAACAACAACAAACAATAACAGATAAATTGAAGGCATTTTGTAGCATCTAAGCACCCGTATACAGATTATGCTAGAATCTTGTCTAGAATTATGACATCATTGTTTTCTAAATCACTGATTTAAAAAAACACATTTCTATGCAGACCAGTGGAATTTCTATTTGTTTGAATATACTGTGATGTTACAACATACTGACTTACGAAATATTTTGTATCATACTCTCTTGTTATTTAAGCTGTAGTATAGACTTTACACATCGTTTTTCTTTGTGTCATTATGAAAACTCAGCTCATTTTGTAGAGTTTCTATAAAATTATTCTAACAGTTAAACTTTTTAATTTTTTTCTGGCTCCATGATTTTTGAAAAAAAAAAATTAGGAAAATACAAAAACATACAATAAAGAAAAAATAGAATTCCTCCCTCTTCCGCCTCCCAGAGCGTTGCTGACATTCTGGTATGTTTGCTCCAGTACACTTTATCCTTTTTGTGTAACGTTGAGATCCTACATTGCATAAAATTTTAAATCATGGTTTTGTTTTCCACTGACATCCTAACACAGGCTCTGCCTCATAAAGACTCA